>NC_137271.1:2192559-2792559 GCF_053477335.1 Acartia tonsa | reverse complement strand
ACTTTTTCCTCAGTCACTTTTTCAAAACTTTAGCTCTAAAAATCTCCGGTGTTAATGGAGGTAAAAAAAATATTTTTATATCTACTTATGTGGAATACTATGGAGAACAAGGACAAATGCATTTTTTTTATAATTCATTGAGAAATAAGGGCTGCAGATGCTTAAAAATACTTTTTTGAGGGTCATGCTGTAGTAACAAACAGCCCAATGTCCCCTCCCTCCATGAAAAGTTGCTAGAAAAGTAATAATGATTATCTTACCTCTAAGGTTTTGGAATTTACCAAAGACACTGTCATCAAAGATATTGGATCCATCTTTCTCGTCAACCTAAAAAGACACATCAATAAATAGAACATTCATTAATAGCGAAGCACAAAAAAATCATGGATTCGAATCTGTTCCAACAGTAAAAGTCGTACAATCAAGAGGTTACGTGTCAATAAATAGAAACGTAACAGAATGACAACATCCATTGGAAGTGAGGCACAAAAATCATTTTGAATTTTAGAAGTTACTGCGTCAAACTAGAGATGTTAAAAAAATGTACTTTCAGCAAAGAGTTAAGTAACAGTATCATGTTCTAGACAACAGACTCACCATAGTAACACAATAAATGTATAATTATAGATATATAACAGAAAACTACCTGGACCCTTTTTCGTCTACGATCAAATAACATTCTGCTCTTTTTTTAGCGACTTTGCTGTGTTAATATTTCCGACGTTATTGTCTGATATTAATAGACCCAATCGAAAGTCGGCACAGAGTCCACGGGGTGGGGACTTGCAGTTATCTAACATCTCCCCCCTGTATTGATTTACTTAAATGATAATACCTTAAGATCCCTGACAAAAACCAACTCACCGGTTCTTCCATTTGTGCTTGTTTCTGAGCCGCCATTAGCTCACCAATTGTGGTGTTCTTGAATTTATCATCCATTTTAGAAAGCTCAACAGCAATTCTAATTTTTCATATGTCAATAATATCAGCTTCATTAATAGATCTATATTATAGATGTATTTACACACAATACAGACAACTACCCTCCTTCCTTTTTCCAAAGACCTCTTTTGTCTGCTTCTAAATCATTTTCTGCTAATTGGCTGTGTTAATATAAGCGACACCATTTGTTGATTTTCAATGACCCAATAGAAAGGTGTCACTAGGTGGTTGCAATGGGGAGAAATAGTTATTTAACCCTTTCTCCCTCTAGTGTTTTACTCTAATGCTTAATTAGTAGCGCAACTACTATAAAATCACGGAATTTATGTTTATATTTCTAGATATTGCTGAAGCTTTTTTCATTGAGTGGATACGTGTACTTAAGAACTGAAATGCAGAGCGGCAATTATTTTACGACCTCAAATTTAATCAATTTAACAAACATTTTTTAATTTACTATCCGCGGAAATCTGTCTATAATACGATTAAAGTCTAATTATGATTATTGTTAACATTCCTGGTATCCACCATCCGGTCAAATTCATTTCCCCTCTCCAGAAATTCCTTCCACATGTTCTCTGCCCGCCTGTTATAATCCTAGAAAGTTGAACATTTACCATAAAATAGATCATTTTTTATTAGATATAGATTATTAGTAGACATTTGACAGGTGAAACTATGTCATCAATTTAGGTTGCTTACATGGACCTCATTTATTGGACAGCTCGTTCATCCAGTAGGAGGGAAGGATGGGGTAAAGTGGGTGGTTTACACATTTTGACAAAAAAAATTTTGCAGCTCTATTTCTGCTGGTTGTAAAATTGGCAGTGTCTCAAAGTAATAGCATCATTATTCAATCTTTCCCATGCAATCAATTTTTTGTGTGTAATATTGAAAATTTGTGTGCCTTAAAAATTGTTTATGAGTACCTAGCTTCTTTCCACCCTCCAGTTTAAACAACATAAATTCATACCCCTTTTTATGATTGTCTAAAGTAACAAACGAACATTATAATATCCTACTAATTAAAACAAAAGACATTATTGTAACCTGTATAAGCAGAGGAATTTCATCGTCAGCTAGAGATTTCTTTTTTTCAGTCACCATTATGATGGAGGAATCTTCACTACAAATCTGAAATAAACACAATAATATTTTAATAACAAAATTCAACACGAATAATAAAAAAGTTACAAATATCACAATATGGGATTTTTTAAGTTTATGAATTAATGGTGGTTTCACTCAAAGAGCATATTCGAGCATAAACCCCCCCATCCCCTATTTTAAAATAAATTAAACCTAAGGGGGAAGAGGGAAAGTTACTTTTTTTGGGGTTTGTTTATTGGCTAACATTAGATATTGGATAGACCCAATGGGGATAGGTACAAGAAGAAAAAAACATTTCAATATATTTCTAAATAAGGGGGGGGGGGGGTCAATGCTCGTTAGGTACTTAAAAGGAAATCACCAAATATTTATATTTTACTTTAAAAAATCTAACATAAGCATTACCTAATTGAGAAAATAATGTTAAAAATATAAAAAAATAGGGAAAAAACAAACTTACACTGAAAACTAAAACGAGTTTTTTTACACACTAAATTTCTGATGCAAAAAATCTACCAACAAAAATTTAATTGAACTTAATAAATATATGACAATCACAGTAAAAATAGAGCATAAGCTTTTGTTTAAAAGCTCCTAAGGAAAAATAACAACAAAACAAGTTTTTTTCTTTCTTAAAATATTTAACTTATAAATATAAAGAAAAAAATACAAAAATAGATGACCTTAGTATTAAATCTAGGTACTTAACTTTTAAGTCTTAAAGGTAACTTTAAACTTAAGATCATAATAATACCTATAACTGTAATATTAATAGATCATTACTGAATATAGGTTTTTCCAGTATGGCTTCGAAACTGGTTAATATCCGCTGGATTAGAACTGGTTCTTAGCCTTACTGAAAAATTATGTATAGCATCGTATTAAAGATAATTTTCCACGAACATTCAAATAAAAATTGAAAGCCAGGCTTTTGGCCCCTCAGAGCTTACAAATCTTAAATTTTCATTTTAATATCCGCGGAAAACTGTTTATAATACGATGCGATAATTAACTATTCTGACATATAATGTACCATTTAAACATCAAAGGGGTCATTTAAGGGCACATAATTTTTTTTAGAAGGAAAAGAAATCATAAAAACATAGAAATACAATGAAAATTGATATTCGAATCCAGGAATCCAAAGGGGATAAGAAAATGACCGATAAATTGATGAACATCCCCAATGTTAATACACATAATTACCCCTTCTGTAGATTACAATTAGTGGTAAAATTGTTTGAAGACCTAATTTAATTAGCCAACCAACCAAAATTCATTACAAGTCCCCAAAGTTGTTAAGGCAACGAATAAGAAAACGTATTGTAAAACTTTGAGAACTGGTGTATTAAACAGACCATTATCCCCACCCTTCCGGTTCAAATCCAAAGTTTAAAAATAAAAACTGAAGTTATGTGATGTTTTTCTTAAGTAAAATGATAAAATTCTTACTATTTCATTGCCATGATACATAATACTAAAGGATTGCATAAAAAATTAAAATTTATTTCTAAAAGGAAGGTTCCATCTATAAAGATCAGCTAAAAATAATTAATTACAAAGGGATAGTTCCTTGAAGTGCATTTAATGAGATATGGTACTTAGATAGAGCAGTGATCCTTCTAATGTCAAAGTAGATCCTTTTAGTTTTAGATAATTATGAAGAAATTAACTTTTTTCCACATGGTTTTAAAGTTCAGAAAAAATGTAGATTTAAAAAAAATATTAAATTGTTGAAATTAGTATTAAAAATTACATAATAGAAATTATATACTTTTATAATTGTACATTGTACAATAAATAGAAAACAACACTATTAAAATCAATATTTCAATCTAAATGCTCTTTAATGAACTACCCCTATTTGTTACAATTATTAACCCTATTCATAGAACGTTCCTTTTCAATCTAAAAAGATCCACACAACATCTACATAAGTTTTGATATTTCAAGTTTTGAGGCTTCTAATTCTTCCTCGCTGTCGAGGGAGGGTAGGGGCGCCATGTCCACCCCAGGGATATTCTCCTCAATCCACTACACAGGGGTAATATTCCATTTCAAAATAACTGCAAAGTGGATTTTTATAATTATTTTTTGGTTTTAACGCATCTTTTTTTCTTGGGATTACTAAGAGATGTTAAGGGAGAAGACAATGGACGAAAATAGTACCCAAAGTTATTGCGCCTACGAATAATAACATGATTGGGTACAGGTGTGATTTACAGTCCAATGTTCCCTTATCTTTAACCTGAACGCTAATGTGACTAAAACTGCCTTGGACTAATACAAAAATTCACTGAAAATTGTTGAACGATTATTCTGCCGTTTACGAGATCTTATTGGACTTGATCCATTCTGTGTCTTTGGTAAATAAAATTATAGCTAGGCTGCGTTCCTAGCATCTAGAAGTTCTGTATTCGAAGGAGTAGGTAAGAAAAGTAGGAAAATAGCCTAAAAACTAACTAAGATATAAAATTTAAATAGCCTTAAAACCTACAATGACCTACTACTTTATATAATAGGATTAAGTTTTTTAAGGCAATCTTTTTAGATTTTTTATGTAGGTACTTTCAATGAGATTTTATTCTAATTTTTGAGTAGGTATTTTAAAATGGAATTCCTTGAGAGGATCTTCTTCTGGGTTTGTTTCTGATGTGGGTGAGTCTGGTCTACTACTTCCTCCTAGGTTAATATTCAATAGTTATTTATCGCCTGGGTTATGAACAGCTTTCCTCGGATATAAAGATAAAAATAATAAGATTAAAACCAGTTTGATTAGCCTCGAGGGGTTGAATGCACGGGCTAACAAAACTTGTATTACTTTAATGATTTTTTAAAATATTATTGGAAAATTATATGTAATACATGATTTTTCAGTATGGCTGAGTACCGATTCTAATCCAGCGGATATAATTTTATCACATTTTGTACATTTCAGTGAATAAAACTTTTCAAATATTTGTGGCTCGTGCCCCCTCTTTCACTTTATTTTTCGATTTATATGTATGTACAGGTATGAGAAACAACAGACTTGCTTTTCAAACGAATCATTTGTAACATTATGTTGACTAAATATGGCAGATGTCCCTATTCTATAATTTTGCTAGCTGCTTACCTCTGCCGCGAAGCTTCATTCCTTCCCATGAGTCATTGTAGAGGATATCCTCATCAGAACTATACCCGTCATCTCCATCTAGCAGCTGCGTGAAAGCATATCTCTGGTTGTTTTGACTTGGCCTAAGATTAGTTATTTTAGACAGCTTTCCGCAGATATTAAAATTTTATTAATATTATAACATTCAGCTCCATCTAGTAGCTGTGTGAAAGCATATCTCTGGTTGTTTTGACTTGGCCTAAGATTAATTATTTATAGGAAGCTTTCCGCAGATAATAAAAGTGTATTGATATTATAACCATCAGCTCCATCTAGTAGCTGCGTGAAAGCATATCTCTGGTTGTTTTGACTTGGCCTAAGATTAGTTATTTATCGCATCGTATTATAGACAGCTTTCCGTGGATATTAAAATGGTATTAAAATTAATATTTTTTAATATTCGCGGGAAATTATTATATGCATTGTTTTTCAGTATGGCTGAAAACCGGTTTTATCCATACGGGAAAGAAAATTAACCCAATTCGAGCAAGATAGTGTCCAAAACTGCGTATTACATCAGGGGAAAAGGTAGGTCAAAAAGTCAACAATTTGCTACGCTCTTTATATTGTTACAAAAATAATCATGCAAAGTATGAAAAACTTCAATCATAATAGTTTTTTTTTAACAGTTTTATATCAGCTTTCTGCGGATATAAAGATATAAAAGTGGGCTTCGTCTTCAAAACTGGTATTAATTCTTTTTTCATTTTATTATTGGTGAAACATTGTCTAAAATACAAAACGATGCATGATTTTTCAGTATAGCTAACCAGTTCTAATCCAGCGGATATAAATCTGTAATTGAAGCCAAAGGTTTGTTACCTCCATAGAATCATAATGACTAGAAGAATAACTTAGAAAAGGAGATGTTACCTCCATAGAATCATAATTACTAGAAGAATAACTGAGAAAAGGAGATGTTACCTCCATAGAATCATAATGACTAGAAGAATAACTAAGAACAGGAGATGTTACCTCCATAGAATCATAATGACTAGAAGAATAACTTAGAAAAGGAGATGTTACCTCCATAGAATCATAATGACTAGAAGAATAACTGAGAAGAGGAGATGTTACCTCCATAGAATCATAATGACTAGAAGAATAACTGAGAACAAGAGACTTTACCTCCATAGAATCATAATGACTAGAAGAATAACTGAAAAAAGGAGACTTTACCTCCATAGAATCATAATGACTAGAAGAATAACTGAGAAAAGGAGATGTTACCTCCATAGAATCATAATGACTAGAAGAATAACTGAAAATATGAGACTTTACCTCCTTAGAATCATAATGACTCGACTAGAAGAATAACTGAGAAAAGGAGATGTTACCTCCATAGAATCATAATGACTAGAAGAATAACTGAGAAAAGGAGACTTTACCTCCATAGAATCATAATGACTAGAAGAATAACTGAGAAAAGGAGATGTTACCTCCATAGAATCATAATGACTAGAAGAATAACTGAGAAAAGGAGATGCCAGAAAGCTTCATCCATCCATAGGTCTTTCCAATCTAAAAAAAAATGAGCAATAGTTATTTCTCGCATTGTATTATAAACAGCTTTCCGCGGATAAAAAATGTACAATTATGAGATTAAAACCAGTTTTTATATAGTAGAAACTGGATATACTAATATGGTGCTGGACATCAATATTCAGAATGGCTGAGAAACGGTTCTAATCTACCGGATAATAATCGGTTTCCAAGCGATTCAGGAAAATATATTAACTAAATCCCTTAATTAAATGGGCATGTTAAAAGAAAACAAAAAACAATAATAGTCTTAACACTTCCACCCTCCATCCCCCCCCCCCCACCTCCTCCAAAATGTTCAACACCTTTTAAACTGCCCTACAAAACTAACACGGAAGGAGGGGACATTGGGTTGTTTATTACGAGTCCACAAAGTCTTTACAGAAACGTTTTCTTACTCGTTGGCTTAAACAACCTTCGGGACTTCAATTGGATTTTGATTGGTTGGTTCAATTTGTGTTCAAAAGTTTCAACCACTAGTTATAATATAAACTAACCTGTCATACATTCAGTAGTCCACTTGTGATTATAAATACTCCACATCATGAAGATGATGCTAGAAATGACTGCAAAGGCCAGCGTGTTGGTAAAGTGTTTGTACACAGATAGCTTCACCAAGTTACGACGCAATCTGAGGTGCAATCATTTTTAAAATGCTGTTTTTGTGCTTTTTCTGAAGAAAAAAAAACATTTGAAAAGAGCAACTAGACTTTCTATTAGATAGATAGGCAGGGAGGAAGGGAACATTTGAACTGTAGATCATATTGGCAACAAATATTTTACAAAAGTTTCTTTTATTCGTTGGCTTAAAGAACTATTGGTACTTACTTCTATAAAATATTAATATGTTTGTTTAAAACAAGCTTTTAAACAAACGATAATCTACAGAAGGGAAAATTTAGTGTAATATAATTGCATATGTATATTTTGTTCTTCATTGTCTTATCCCTTCATATCCCTGCTAGATTAGATAACGCGTATTCTAATAATGATTCCTTAAAGATCTTGTGGTTTGAATGAGAGATGAGAACACCCACCAACATAGAGAAGCATCCAGAACTGAAGGTATCAAATAACTTGGATTTATCTATCAAGAAAATTATTTATAATATTCATTTAGAATCAAGGATGACAACATGAAGTAGCAAAGAACAAAATAATGTGGATAGACATAGTGAGTCACAGAGTAGATGTTCAAAGATACCAAAGAAAATAAATAAGGGGGGAGGGGGGTAAGGGGATTATAGATAATAAGTAAGGTCAATGTAATGAAAATGGATTATATTTACAGGGAGGAAGTGGGAATCAGACTTTAAATACTAGTACCCAAGCCTAAGGTTTTATTATAACTTGATTAGGTTGAAAAGGAACTAATATCGTAATCGTGGGAAAGTTATGTAATAATATATCGTTTATTGTCTATTCCCTCTAGATCCCAGGGTAAATCCTTATACTAAAGTAACAGGATGTTTGTCTGTGTGTCTGTACCGAAGGATCTCGCTAACCCCTAGAATTTTTTTTTACGTTCTCGATTTTAGAATATCAATTTAGAATATCTTAAATATAAAAATAAACATTTAAAGTGCCACTGGAGGCCTCTAGGGGCGTAGCAGAAGATTAAAGTAATATTATAGAAAGGGGGCTATATGTAATTCTGCCCGCTGCACAGGGCGGGGACCCTGTCCCGATTTTGAATTGGGTCTTTGATATCAGCTAATTGCGTCGGAAATATGTACACAGAAATTTGATAGCAGAGAAAAAAAGTCCCCACCACTAGGACCAGGTAGTTGTCTGTTATATACTTCTATATTTATACACTAGCAGCTTCGCCCCTAGCCTCTAGGGGCTTTGCCCAAAGAGGTATAATTACATCTTCTATTACTTAACCAGCAGAACGGATCGCAAATTTTCGCACCTACCCAGCAGGAAAACATTTTCTCGTTTAAATAACGAATTCGAAAAATTCGTAAAAAATAGTCTAATGTGTTCTCAAGAAAATTACTACTGGTGCTGCTCATAGTCTAATGTGTTCTCAAGAAAATTATTTTTTTGGGGGGGGTAAATTTTCATTTTTGGAGGAGTTTGGGGTGTTCCACCCCCCCAAGAAAATAGCTTAAAACCACCACAGGACCGATAGGTATATACCCTGAAGAGTAGAATCCAATCGGTTCAGTGGTTACCGAGATCTTAAGCTTCAGACGGACGGACAGACGGGCGGACAGACATCAAGCTACTTTGTATTATAGATTTATTAATACAAGTTATTTTTCCTGCTAGTGGTACATCAGCAATGAGAGCAATATTGCTGGGATCATATTTAGGAGACAAAATTTTCCACTAAAGATTTTAATCTACAGAAGGGGTAATTTTGAAAAGCGAAATCGGGGTTATACATCAAGTAGTTCCCATGGTATAAGTATACAAGTTATTTTTCCTGCTAATGGCACATCAGCAATGAGAGCAATATTGCTGGGATCATATTTAGGATTTAGATTTCTCGTCACTGACTCTACTGACGCCAATACAAAGTATACTAAACCTAAAACAAACAATAGAATAGTTATTTATCTCATCGTATTAAAGACAGCTTTCCGCGGATAGCAAAATGAAAAATTTTCTAAGCAATACTGGAAAAGTCATTCGACGGAAATAAACAACTCAAAAAGAATATTCAATATTTCATGAAAAACATCAAAATTTCTTACCTACAAAATATAATATGATATCAGGGGTGTATATTCTGCATGGGATCCCCGGCTCAGGGGGGGGGAAAAAAAATAAAAAATAAGTGGTTGGGGGGAAAAAAATGTAAAAATTAAGAAAACTGAAAAAAAAATTTCCATTTCGCCCCCCTCCTTGGTTAAAAAAAATTAAAAAATTTGTGTGAGGAGGGATAAAATAAATAAAATATAGAGTTCTTTAAATATTTTTCTATTTCCCCCCCTACTTTTTAAGAAAAATCTAGGGGGGAAAAAAAATAAAAAATTTTGTAGCAGGGGAAAAAAAATAAATCTTGTGCAGAATATACACCCCTGTATGATATCCTACCTATGAAAACAATATGATTCAGTGTCTGTCCTAACCGTGGCTTGACAATTCCATAGCCCAAACTAACAATCAGGACCAGCATTCGAGCCAAGGTCCTCTTTGCACAGGAGATTATCTCAGCACAGATTATCAAGGCTGAATTTGTTGATAGGTTTTAGTTTATTTGGCTTGGCGGATTTTGTCATTTAATTTTCGAGGATTTTTATGTGTTATTTTAGTTGAAAAGTAAGATCTTAGTAACCCTAAATGATAGTTTAGTACAGGGAGGAAGGAGACATAGGAATGTAATTTTAACTGGTACCCAAAGTTTTATAAACACGTCTTTTTATTCGCTGGATAGTTTAAACTAGCACAAAGCAGTGTCCAAATTTTTCAACCAATGATTTCACCAACAGAAGGAGTAAGTTTAAGAAATGAAATGACTACTAGATTAGGCATTGATCAAAGGGATAAGACAATGGTCGATAAATTGATGTACATCCCTACTGATGCTTCTGTAGATTACAATTATTGGTTGAAACGTTTGGACACTCAACTTAATGAACCAACACTTCAAAATTCAATGAAAGTCCCCAAAGTTGTTCAGCCAACGAATAAGAAAACGTTAATATAAAACGTTGAGGACTAGTTTAATAAACAACCAATGTCTCCTCCCTCTCAGAGATTAGGGGAAAGGGGGCAAAACACTTCACTAAAAAGTAAAGATTATACCAAATAAAATAAATGACCATATTTACAAACAAGTGTTATTTAATATAAGTTGCAATAAATGTGTTAATTTGAAATATTAACAAGTTGTACTTTTTATTAAAAATAAACTAGTAATCATTATTCTTTTTTATCACGACCTTAGTGCCCTCAAAGGGAGGGCTTAGTCTACCCTCCCCGTAGATGAATCTAAAGCAGAAAATTTAAATCTGTTAGGAATTTGGGGGATTAAGTAAGGGTTATCAATTCTTTCTCCAAGTTACAAATGGACTAAAACCGTGCCTTGAGTGGCTCTGTTGCCATTATTGTTAATATTTTCATATTCAACAGTAAAGATAGCTTTCTCAACCATGCCAAGAAAGATGACTCCTCCAATCCAGAATTGTAATCTGAAACCGAATAATAGTTTTATATCGCATTATAAACAGCTTTTCGCGGATATTAAAATGAAAAAATGTAAGATTAAAAAAAGTTTCGAAACCATAAGGGGCCGAAGCCCGCGCTAATAATACTGGTATTAATTGTATGTTTTGAATTTTAATATTCATTGAAAACTGTCTGAAATACGATGCTATAAATGATTTTTCAGTATTGCTGAGAACTGGTTAAAATCCAACGGATGTCAATAGCTTTCAAAGCAATACTGGAAAAAAATCTTTTGGGGGGGGGCGAAATTTTTTTTTTGGGGGGAGGGTGCCCCCCCCTCATTTTTAATTTTAGTTTTAAAAAAAATTTAAATTTTGTTTTTTGGGGGGGGGGGATTTTTCATTTTTTGGGGGGGTTGGGGGTGTCCCACCCCCCAAGAAAATAGTTATAAACCTTCCCAGGACCTATGAGAAGCTACCCTGTTAAGGAGAACCCGATCGGTTCAGTGGTTAGCGAGATCCTTCGGTACAAACACACAGACAGACACACAGACAGATACACAGACAGACAGACAAACATCCTGTTACTTTAGTATAAGGATAGACAATTGAACGGTATTATATATGCAATGCATATTACCTAAGTAAATCTCTCCAATGAACAGCACAGAAAATAAGCCAGAGCAGACCCAGAACAACATACAACCCACACATGAGTCCATAGAATGGGAGCAGCGGCCAGTCAGTCATTGACAAGTAGCCACCAGTTGGGGACTTAAATTCTACCTGAAATGAATAAAAATAAATAGAATTTGAACAAGTACAATGCTTTACAAAGCTCTTTGGTAAGCTAAATATTTTAACATACAGAAAGAGAGAGTGAGGAGAAAGAGAGAGACAGAGAGAGAGAAAAAGAGAGAAAATAAGATAGAGTAAGAGATGGAAAGAGAAAAAGAGAGAGAAAGAGAATGAAAGAGAAAGATATAATAAGAAAAAACAACTTTTTCATATACATATAAAAATAAGCTAAAGGATAGATATATATTCAAAACCTTTCCAGTGTAATCCACCATTTTTTTTGACCAAAAGTTAGAATCCTAATATCACAAAAATCCGTTTTTTTAGCACTTATTTATTTTTACTCTGACTTAAAGACCTAAGGCTGCATTTAAAAAAAATGCATTGCGATGAATAATAGTTCAATGATATTGAATAGCAAGGATGACAACATCCATAAGTTGCGAAAAAAAATCATGGATGGGAATACGGATAAGTCGCATTACTGACGGACCAAAGGACAAAAGAATGCTTATTGGTAGAGGAAATCTTCACAAACAAATTCAGTCCTCTATCTTAAATAGCAGCCGAGAAAATCGCATATCGTTACGGACGGACGGACAAAGTAATTCATAGAGTAGCTTCGCTACTAATAAAAATCTAATTAAACTATTTCCGCTTGTCTGCTAAGTTATAGACAGAATTGCATAACGATTTAACTATTCTTCAAAACTTTGATACAGTAATGACAAATAATGATATTTTAATCTTCCTTTAACTAATTCAGCCTTCAGTAACTTTAATTCTTAATTTAGGAAAAGGAAAAGACTGGAGAATTGTCTTTTCCCTCCCTAGATACATAACAAACTCTCTGGATATCTTTCTATCTTCCTAGGTATCTTGCTAACAGACCAACTATTTATCCATATACCTTGACATCTTACTATCTATCTATTTAAATAACTAATATATCTTTCTGACTAACTTTCTATCCTATCTTTTGACTATCCGAGAATCCTCTATAGTGCTAGATATCTTACAATTTAGCCGAGTATCTATGTATCTACCTAAAATCTTACTGACTAACCGATTATCTATCTAAAAATCTTACTGACTAACTGTCAAATCTGCATATCTTTTTAACTAACCAACTTTCTCTCTACCTACATAGATTTCGAACCACGACGTCATTAGGAATGTCTTTTTGGCTTTTGCATGAATAGACTCTAAGTAACTATCAAAATACATTTTAGCATAACATTAGCAGAGAATAGTGCAGTGTGACTTTATTGTCTTTTAGCATAAAAAAATATAGGTACCTAACTATCCAACTAACTATCTTAATACCTATGTACTAAACTAATAAACTAACTATCTACCTATATATCTTACCATAACATAGCACTGAATGGTGGGACATTGTCGACATCTTTTTGCATACAGTAGCTTTAGGTACCTAAATATCCAACTAGCTATCTTAATATATATCCTTACTATCTACTTAGGTATCTATCTTACCATAACATCAGCACTGAATGGTGGAACATTGTCGACATCTTTTTGGCTCTTAGCAGAAATGTACAATACTAACAGGTACAACCCCTCCCGCCTGAAAAGAACCACAGAATATGTCAAGTTTACAGAGAGGGAGAGGACAATGTGCTGTTTATTCACTAGTCTCCAAAATTTTATAATAACGTTTTCTTATTCGTTGGCTTTACGACTTTGGGGACTTAGTGTATTAGGATTGGTTGATTCATTAAGTTGTAATTGTACATCCCGCCTGGAAAGTACCACATAATATGTAAGATTTCATTATTTGAAACCAGGGATCTAAAGGGATAAGACAACAGCTGATAAATTGATGTACATCCACAATAGTGAAATACAAAATAACCCCTTTTGTAGTTTACAATTGGTGGTTGAAACGTTTGAGTTCTCCATTGCTGGGAAGGTTCACATAAGTCCAGGAATGGTTTAAGGCCAATTAATTTTCATATTTAAACCATGGGATGGTTTCAGGCTAGTTTTCTGCGTTTGATAAAACACCATATTCTGTTAACCTAATGATATACTGCGGCTTCTCCTGGCCTAGAATGGCGGCCACGCTCACAGAATCATCCCGCTTCTTCCGCCGTCGTTTTCCCGCCAAATTTAGCGGCTTTGCCTCGCCAACCGCCACGGGCATTGGGTCCTCGTCTTTGTACGGTGGAATTATTACTGTTCAGATAACAACATTCACTTGATTTTTTTTCTATTTTCTTTTTAGTATTAGCCCCTTGGGACTAGCAAAACTAATTAAAGCGTAAGTCATAACGTCCTGCCAATTAGTAAGACTTTTAAAATGGCTCTAGTCCATAAAATACTTTTTGTAACAATTAACTATTTAGCAGCTAATACTATTCCGTCTTGGTTTACTGTCCTATGTACTATTTTAACAAGTAAATTGAGAATTTTCATCAGGGTCGTCTTAGCTTTTAGTTTTGAGGGGGTAAAGACCCATTTATTCCCCCCCCCCCCAATAAGACGTTTATGATTTTCATAAAACTTTAGGTAAAAAATTTAAGTGAATGTTTTTCCTCTTTCTCCACATTTGAAAGTCTGCACGGCAGATTTTACGAAATGAACTTTATAATTGTCTCCCAGCCCCTCGTAGTTCAATCCTTAAATACAACAAAATATTTCAATTAACAAGGAAGACAACATACATAAGTAGCAAAGCACAAAAATATTAAAGATGTCTAGAAAATAATCAGGAAATCAAAGTAACAAATAATTTTGATACTAAGAGCTACAAATATTTTTAAAATCGAACCATAAACACCAAACATATGGGAAAATATGTGGAAAATATAAAAACAAATAAAAATAAGCCTTAGACGTTTTAAAATTAATTTTTCTCTATAGCTAATGATGGAAATGTTGATAAGAACTTTCATCGTCTATGTTCACAGAGAAAATCACTTTTCCCTATTCACTTTCTTACGGACGGACAGACGAATTATAAAAGAGTAGCTTCGCTACTAAAAACATACTTACCAAATGTTATTTTACTAAATATAATAAGTACCTACCTATATTACGTAGGTTGTGTTTATGATTAAGAGTATTACTAATAAGTTTAATTGATATTTACAAAGTCTACGTAGAGTAAAGCAATTACGCATTTTATTTCTCTTAGTAATAATTCAAATAGGTATTTTATATAAAAGGTTAAAAGTATTTTTGTAAAATTAATATTGCCCAATAAACGAAAAATGTTAATATGAATTCGTGGAAAATTGTCTGTAACACGATGCTATACATAATTTTTTCAGTATGACAAAGAACAAGTTCTAATCCAGCGGATATTACTCGGTTTCGAAGCCATACTGGAATAAATGTTAGGTACTTACCTTTTTATCAAAATACGATGCTATACATGATTTTTCAGTATGACAAAGAACAAGTTTTAATCCAGCGCACATAGGGGCAACAAGGGGCAACAATTCACCACCCCCAAATCAAGTTTTAAACATTCTATGAGTATTATCATACCCAATGTACATCAGATTTTAAAGGAATCATAAAAATACGCTTTTTAAGTAAGTATTCTAATGCATGGAAGTCAAGAAATGCAAAAATTTTCTTACAGAAAAAGGCATACTTTTTGTGTTTCACCAACAATTTTAAAAGTATTATAAAATCTCTTAGAATTAACGTAATTAGACAAAATAACTTCTGATGAGTCATGCATTACATATATTTTGAAAGTATAAAAGAAAAAAACACAAATTGAAGAAATTAGTCCTAAATAATTATAGTTGAAGTCAAGATTTTAGTTTATTTTTGTTTGTTTTTTAATCAACATTTAAGTAGACAGTAAGAGAAAACATGTTTTCGCCGGGTGTCGCCGGCTAAAAAAACGATATTTGATTACCCAAAGACATATTTTAATCGCCAGTACTGGTTTCATTTACCCCCCCGCGCCCCCGTAGGGGTTTTTAGCGCGTTTTCAGAGGCTGGGTGCACGAAAACTTTGTTAGGAAAATCTTTTAAATGCGCTTTTAAAGTCAAAATGAAAGATGTAATACATATAGATAAAAGACGCAAAAACATAGTTATAAGAAATATTTATTTGATTAGACTTTGAATTAAAGTTGATAATGAATATTTTCAAGTTCTATTGCACTAAATGATGGAGACGGGAGGAAGGGGGGGGGGGAGCTAAACCTAAATCTAAACCTTTTTATGTTTGATGTTTTAATGTAACTGAATAATCGTTTCTATAGATTATTACAAATATCAGGGATCTAAAGGGATAAGACAAAGGTCAATAAATTGTTGTACATCCCCAATGACAATACACAAAATTACCCCTTGTGTAGATTAAAGTTAGTAGTTAAAACGTTTGAACACACAACTGTAAAACTTTGGGGACTAGTAATATAAACAGCCCAATGTCCCCTACCTCACTGCGGAAAGGTAGTTAATATGCAAATAACGTGAGGTTCTTATAATCATTCTAAATTAGAATTAGCTAGTAGTCTATCTGTCTGTATATTGGTAATGCTTTGATTTTAAATTATGTAGTTACATGGTATTCATGTTTAACCTCAGCAGTTTTATTTAGAAAGGGAGGGGACTGTTAATTACACTAGTCCCCAAACTTCAAAGTTTTATAATAACGTTTTTATATTCGTTAGCATAAGAACTTCAGGAAATTTAATTGATTTTTTATTGGTTGGTTCATTAAGATGAGTGTCAAAACTTTTCAACCACTAATTGTCATCTACAGACAAATAATTTTGTAATATAATTAATTAAATATGTATTTATTAAATATGTATCAATATTGGGGATGTACATGTTAATCGGTTATTGTTTTGTTCCTTAGATCCCTAGGTGTTAATATATAATACAAAGTAGCTTGATTTCTGTTTGTCTATCCGCCCATCCCTTAAGATCTCGCTAATCACTGAATTGATTGAATTCTACTCTTCAGGGAATATATCTACTGGTCCTGTGGTTGTTTAAAGCCCTTTTTCAAAAATAAAACCCCCAAATTTTTTTTTCATATTTCTATAATTAGGGTCGGTCCGTCCGTACGTCTGGTACAGTTAGCTCTTTTACTTAACTTAAACAGGCTAGAATTGTCCTATCGATCTCAAACTTTTCATGCTGATTTCTACAACAGTTAGGTACAACTTAGAAAGCACAGCAACTCTATAATCGTTACCAGAAAGTCCGTACATCCATTTATAACAAGCTGATTTTTACTTTTTTGACAACAAATAATTGTTTTGAATGTTAAAAATATCCTATTCATCTGATTTTTTGAATACTGATTCTTATTTCAATAAGGTGTAATGTTATAAGCGAAGCATCTCTATAATCAAGTCCTAAAAACGTCAGTATGTCCTCAAACAGTAACATGTATTTAATCAGTTTTAATTACAATTTTGTATAGACATGCATTAATATTCAGTTCTGACACTTCACAAGTGTTAATGTTCGTTTGTCCTTCCATTTCAGAGCTTTGCTTCTTTCATTGATGTTGTCATCCTTGTTTAATTACCTCTTGGGGCAAATCCCCTAGAGGCTAGGGGCGAAGCCGCTAGTATACATATAAACAGTAAACAAGAATCATAATATCATTATAAATATAGATATTAGTTAATAAAAATTTATGTTAATCATGCCCACATTTATAATGGATTTATTAAAAATAAAAATAAAGTGAAACTTGTAGCTTGCTAAAATAAGGATCCCCATCCACCCCCATTTACACCATACCCTCCCCTCCTACTGAAATGAATTCCATGACCCCAAATTTGACACTTTGAACACTAAAATCGGACTACAATTGACATAGTTATACTTTAAAGGACCCAAAAAGCTAGTGATAGGGTAGCTGCGCTACTAAAAAATTCTCATATTGCTCTGATAACCAAAACCTCTAATTAGACATTTTAAACACGAAATTCAAGATAGTTGATGGATAGATAGATGGATAGATAGATGAATAGATAGATGAATAGATATATGGATAGATAGATGGATAAGTAAATGGATAATCAGATGGATAGATGGATAGATAGATAGAGGGATAGATTGATGGATGGATAAATTGATAGTTAATGGATAAAGAGATGAATAGTTGATGGATAGATAGATGGATCGATATATAGATGGATAGACAGATGGATAGATAGATGGATAAATAGATGGATAGATAGATGGATAGATAGATGGATAGATAGATGGATAGATAGATGGATAGATAGATGGATAGATAGATGGATAGATAGATGGATAGATAGATGGATAGATAGATGGATAGATAGATGGATAGATAGATTGATAGATAGATGGATAGATAGATGGATAGATAGATGGATAGATAGATGGATAGATAGATGGATAGATAGATGGATAGATAGATGGATAGATAGATGGATTGATAGATGGATAGATAGATGGATAGATATATGGATAGATAGATGTATAGATTGATGGATAGATAGATAGGGTAAGGGGGGACTATTTTCGGGAGGGGTTAATCTGGTAATTTTCTATCTACCTTCATAAAATGACCTTTATCTCCATGTTCCTTTCAAATGACAGAAAAAAACATAAAAGCAAATTTGTTTGTTGTTAAATTACCTACAAAAAAAGTATAAAATGAAATTTTTGTGAGATGAACTTTAAGGGTACTAAATAATTAAATCCCCTTTTTGGTTGATTTGCCCCAATGTGCAGCGGATATTAATTGGTTACGAAGCCACACTAGAATAAATGTTAGGTACTTACCTTTTTCATCAAAATACGATGCTATACATGATTTTACAGAATAGCTGAAAACCAGTTCTAATCCAGCGTATATTAATCGGTTTCAAAGCCATACTGGAATAAATGTTAGGTACTGACCTTTTGATTCCGGATGTTCAAAATAGCTTTGGTAAGGTCGACTATAAATATTGTATTCTTCCCAACACGGAGATTTTCTGGAGGTAGAAAACTTTTCAAATATTGTAGCTAAATAGTAGATCAATGCAGGGATACTTAACTTAACTCCTAAGTAGCACAGAGACGTCCAATCACCACTGATAAAACAAAACGATAAGTATAATAGTCCTAATTCATTTTTTTGTCCGTTCGTTAAGATTTTGCTAACTAATGAACCGATTGAATTAAGTAGTTAAAGAAAGCTTCATATTGGTCACAGGTTTGTTGTAGGCCATTTTATTTCTAATTTAAGTATGGTTTCAGGCTTTTATTCAGCATTATCCTTTCCAATTTGAATGATCACAAATCTTAGATGCTAGTGGAACAGAACTAAGAAACCAATCAAAAGAATAAAATAGACAAGATGAATAGAAAGTTATTAAGAAATCACGCTATAAAATAAATATTTAAAAGTTTTCTTTCCTTAAAACCCAACCGAACTCAACTTGATAATCTTCATGGCATTTTAAATTTATGCTTATTGTTGTGTTTGCATATACTGTGTTTACCATACCTACAAAATAATGAATTTTATTTCATAAAGTGACACGATGTCTATCCGTCTGTTTTTTGTGTGCCTAGTAAAGATCTCGCTGACCGCTGGACTGATATGGTTCTCCTTTACAGTGAAACTATTCATAGGTCCAGGGAAGGCTTTCTAACTATCTAAAGGAGAGGGTAATTTCAACCTCCTCCCCCCCCATCAACAATTTTTACTTACTTACATTTAAAATTATAATATTGCAGACATGAGACAGCTAACCCATCGACTGGGCGACCTTTGTCTGAGAAGTCCTAACTGCGCATGGTAATAATTGCGTCTGTTTATGGGCCAAGGATTCCCCCTTATCTAAAATTAATTTTCGCACGTTTCAAATAAGACTAGCAGATAAAACATTAACCATCTTTAGTTTTGACGCGGTTGAGTTTTCTGTAGATTAAACTTAAAGGTAGAAAAGTTTAAACACTAACCTATATATTGTTCAGTCATAGTAATATTTTTGTAAACCCATTTCCCCGAGTCAGGGAAAGAGGAAACTAAATTTACGGCACTTAGAAGCGTTAAAGCTATCACTGGCTTATACATTATTGTTCTTTTCAACATTTTGTTTATTTCATTTAAATATATAACAATTAGATTAATAGGTATCTAATTTTATAATTCTTTTTCTGATATCTTCAACATTTTTAGAAAACTTACATATCTGAAATTAAATGAAGTAGGTATATATAAGTGGTAAGAAGAATAGCATAAAACCATCCACAAGGTTAAAATCTGAAAGAAAAATATCCCCAAACCATCCGGAAAATAAGGGGGAAGCTTTCCTTAAAAGGAGAACTCTATCAATTCAGTAGTTATTAAAATCTTAAGCTCCAAACGAAAACATTACTACTTTATATACAAAAAGGAAATACACAAAGAAAAAAATATTCAAATATTCATTAATATTTAAGTTATTACCTAGTAAAAATAAACATTAAAACAACTTTATAAATCTAAAATAACAAAAATAGTCTAAATAAACACATTTTAAAACTGCAAAGGTTGCAACGATTTCACTATTTTAAATTGCGATCAATTATAAAAAAGAAAACAAAGATTTTTGTTAACATATTTTTCAAAATAAATACATTTAACTGTAATATTTCTTGAAAACTATAATTTCTAGCATTTAAACTAAACATATATCACTAAAAAATGTTTAATTTGTGAGAAAAAATGCTTTTCTACGACTTTTTCTGGTTGGGAAGGCTGTTGAAAAATTTTTCCTCTTCTTTGCTTGCAATCTATCTATCAATCTTTTCTTTCAGCTGTTTTCTTTCGATGCTGCTGTGGCAAGGCACACAAACACACACAAGCAAGCACGCCACACATACACACCCACACAAAAAACAGCTGTTTTAGCACTATTTAGGCGCTCTCTACACAATAAACTATTTTGGGAGATTTTTTTTATAAATATTTCAAAGATTTAAAAAAAATAATTGATTTATAATCAAAAATGCGGCAAATTCCACTTCTTTCAAATGAATAATATAAATTAATATTTTGTCCCTAAAAGTGTGATTTGATGCTGCTGTTAGCTGCCGTGGGATCTAGTACAAGACTGTGTTGCCAACAACTAAGTTTATATAAATATTGGTATAATTTTTGTTTCTTTCTTTTTTGATCAAAACTCCATTAATATTCAATAGTAATAATAAGAAGTATTATTAAAACTCTAAAAAATTGTATCTGCCCATTTCGAAAGCTTTACCCCTGCAGGGAGCTTATACTTAACTTAACTAAGCAAAATAAACAAACATTAAAGACATATTTTTCAAAAATATTTAATATTAGAGCATCTACATTTACATAAGAGAAAAAGATGAATTTAATTTTATGAATTGGCACAGCCAATTATTTAAGGTTGGCAAGTTATAACCCAGTTCAAACGTATAACAGCTGATTCAATTTTTAGCTGTCGCAGGTTTTTAAACAAATAGTTTTTTACTTCCTCTCTTTAACAATAATTTTATCAATTATGTTTTTATGAAACCAATCCGTTTGATCATTAAAATCCTATTTTCAGTCAAACAATCTTTGAAATAAAGGGAAAATAAAATAGGAAAAGGGTCTAAAATATTCTTTAATACTGTTTTCATTTGTAAGTTTTTTATGGGCCCTGAATTTTCACTAAATTTTAAAAAGCAGTTAACCAAAATATTTAAGTTTTTCATATATTATATATTTTTTTTGGAGTATATATGAATAATACTAGGACAAAAATACAATTTAAGAAACATTGAATCTCGAAAATGTCTATAAATAGCCCAAAAAGTAAGAAAATATGAGAAGAATCAAAATGAAATTCCCGGGTTCAATGAACTTTGTGTTGTCAATGTATCAGCTGATCACTGTGTTTTCTTTATTTTGTTTACTACGTGCTTCACATGTAAATATTATTTTATTTAAATAAGAATTTTCTTTATAACAAGATGTTTTTTTATTATTCTACCTTATGAAATACTAATGACTGCACCTTTAGCATTCAAAATTTTTTTAAATAAGGGTTATTTGGAAAGTAGCAGAAAAGTCTAAAACCATCTCAGGACCTGTGTCAATCTTACCCAAAAATGTAAACTTAATAGGGGTTCAGTAATGAATGAAATCTTAAGCCACAGACCTTAAAAAAATCTTACTACTTTATATAAAAGTAATAATAGCTGACAATAAAAGAATAAGGCAAGAAATAAAAACTCAGAATTGCCAGAATTAAATAATATTTTTATTTCATCATAAACAGTATATGAACTATACAAAATATTTAAAAAGTTTGGAAATAAAATCTAAAATTAACATTCTCTAGCTCTTACCCCAAACGGCTGCGCCTAAATTATCGATCTATGAGAGGTAGGTACGTCTGTAAAATAGCCTGAAACCTTCCTAACACCTAAATATCTGGGACCTATGTGAAGCTTCCATATTATAGAGAACTTAATTTTTATCTAAAAATTCTAAATTTTTTCAGAAAAAGTTGCTTCTCTGTTGCTATAAATCAAAATGCCTTTGTCTTTTATAAGAAAAGGGGAAGAAGTGGTGAGTGCTCCCGGAATAGTGGAGTTACGGTAAGGTTTATTTTATCGTATTATAGACAGCTTTCCGTGGATATAAAAATAAAAAATGATAAGATTTAGACCATTTTTATTTAGTGCGCCCCAATAAACTGGTTTTAATCTTATTTTTGTTATTTGTGGAAAATTTTCTGTAATACGATGCTATGCATGATTTTTAAGTATGGTTGAGATCTGTTCTAATCCAGCGGATATTAGTCCGTTTCTAAGCTATACTGAAAAGGTTTTATGACTAAAAACTTAACAAGAATGACAACATCTATAAATAGCACACAACGAAAAAAATCATGGAATGGACAAACAAACAAAGTGAGTTACAGAGAAGATGTTCAGTTCTGATAACAATAAAAGAGAGAGAGAGAGACAATGCAAAAACAAGAAAATCACGAAACCTCAAAATGTATAGTTTACCAACTTCTTTATAAGCATGACCGACAGACTGACGGACAAATCAATATATTGATTGGAAGTGATATGTCATAGAAATCTTCACTAAAAATTTTAGTTGTCTATTTTTAATAGCCGCATAGAGAGTCACATTTCTCCCATTGCGTTACAGACTGACTGACTGGCAGACGGAGAGTCAAGGTGAATTATAGAGTAGCTTCGCTAAAGGTTAGAATTATGACAAATTAACTAAATCTTTATTATTTTCAGTTGGAAGGGAGATGATCCCATGTTCCACAGAGATTCAGTGGATATGTTTGAAAAACAAAAAGAAGTAAGTTAATCTTTATTAAAATACTGTAATGTAACAGGATGTCCGTCTGTTAGAATATGTCGCCAAACGCTGTCCTGGTGTGGTTATCCCTTGGACCTTTACACTAAAGCTTTTTATGGGTCGAGGGAGGGTTTATAACTATTTTCTTTCAAGTGCCCATAGAGGCCTCTAGTGGCGTAGCCGCTGGTATCAAATATCGCACATAAAAGAAAAACAAATTCTTCAAAGACCACACATTAAATATCCATTTTTTATTAATTGGCCACAAGTATTAGGTATAAACTTATATAACTTTTCATTTTCTGAAATAATTCTTGATATTCATTATTTTATTTATACTTCAAACAGGTTTTAAAAGTGCGCACAAGATTGACGTAAATTGCAGGGATCTAAAGGGATAAGAGACACTGGCCGATAAATTGATGTACATCTCCAATGATCATACACAAAATTATCCCATCTGTAGATTACAATAATGGTTTAAACGTTTAGACAATCAACGGTATGAACTAACCAATCAAATTTCAAGAAAAGTTTCCATAGTTGTGAAGCCAACAAAAAAGAAAATGTTACGTTATTATAAAACTTTGGGAACTAGTGTAATAAACAGCCCAAGGTCTCCTCCTACCCTGACACCACCCCTAAACCCACCTTAAAGTTTTAAACCACCAATAATCATGTCCAATAATTAAGGATGCAATACGAAAGGGAACACACATTTAAGATCTCAACTTTTACATTTTATGATATTTATCCAACTCCCATTTAAAATTCAGGGAAGGGTTCTACACCAGCCCCCTATAAAATTCAGTCCCTACACACCTTTTAAAACGCGATAATTGTTGAGATCTGAAAATTGTGTCATCCCCTTTTGTAATGCGTATGACCGCGAGATCCTAAATTATGACTGCAACAACAGATCTATAGTATAGAATGATAGATGTATACCTATACAAAAAAAAACTACCTCCCTTCCTTTTTCAAAGACCTCAATGTCTGCTTCTAAATTATTTTCTCCTACTTTGCTGTGTTAATATAATGATTTTCAATGACCCAATAGAAAGGTTGCACAAGACCTTTGCTTGGGGGGGGATAAGGGGGGGGGGGGGAAGTTCTGACACATTTGCGTAAACCTGGTGTATAGGCTTCATCTTTAGACTGAGAGGATAGGTTATTAGGGATAAAATCATTCTTATATGATGAATTTCCCCCAGATTTAAGATTTTTTGGATAGGCCTCCAGGTTCCGGAGCTCCAGGCCTCCAGGTGGTCTCTCTACAGGTAAAAATGAAAAAAAAAATTTTTTTTTAAGAGTTAGATGTCAGCTTATGAGACAAAATATGTATGTTTTTTCTTCAAATATGTGAATAACAATCAAAAAGAAGCATATTTTGTTTTATAAGTTAACCTCTAACTCTTCAAAAAAAAAATCTTATTTTTAATTTTTACCTGTACAGAGACCACCTGGAGGCCTGGAGCTCCGGAACCTGGAGGCCTATCCAAAAAAGCTTAAATCTGGGGGAAATTTATCATATAAGAATGATTTTATCCCTAATAGCCTATCCTCTCAGTCCAAAGATAAAGCTTATACACCAGGTTTACGCAAATGTGTCAGAACTTCCCCCCCCCCCTTATCCCCCCTGAAATCTGTTGGCAGGGGTAAATGTCTTTTACCCCCCAAAATTTAACCCCGGGGTAAAATTTTTGGGAGGGTAATTTAAATTGTATTAAATATTTGTATTAAAAACGCGCGCGTAGCGCGCCAAAAAATCTTTTGTTAGGGATTTTTTATTTTGGGGGGGAAGGGGTAATCTGCACTTTATCCCCCCCTCCCCTTGGACGTCTTCTTTGACTGCAACTATCCTTTTTCTAGGGTCTGGATGAAAGTCACGGAAAGAAGGACAAGAAGACTGGGATTCAATCCTATTTCAGATGCCTCCT
The DNA here is from genome assembly GCF_053477335.1 of Acartia tonsa. Lineage (NCBI taxonomy): Eukaryota > Metazoa > Arthropoda > Copepoda > Calanoida > Acartiidae > Acartia > Acartia tonsa. The sequence goes on along the minus strand of NC_137271.1, from coordinate 2,767,650 downwards.
GTGTGAATGTGATCTCACGAGTATCATCAACCTGCGCTCTCATTGTGATGGGGGTCCACATCAACTGTAAGTGTATTTACATGGATAGATAGATGGATAGATAGATGAATAGACAGATGTGATGGGGCTCCACATCAACTGTAAGTTGTATTTACAGTATGGTTTCGAAACCGATTAATATCTGCTGGATTAGAACTGGTTCTCAGCCATACTGAAAAATCACATATAGCATCTTATAGCCTGTCGGCCCCTCGGGTCTAGAAAAATTGGTTTTAGTCTTATCGTAGATGAAATGATCAAATAATTTTTACACGTTTGTACATTTGAGTTAAGCGCTTCCATTGAAAATGTGTAGAATAGAATATCCCCCTTTACATTTAAATTCTTAGGGGTGGAGTCCTGTTCCAGCCCCCCAGGCCCTATAGCTTTTATAAACATTTATCAAAAGTTCAGTCGTTTATAATATCTTACTGGACATAATAAATACAAACATACAGAAATCCTACCACTTTATTATATAGTAATTTTTTTTTATTTAGGAAGTCATGTTCTGTAGTGGTAAAATATAAACAAGAATTGAAAAATGATCCTTCACTTAATATGGTAAGCATTACATTCTTACAAAACAGATTGATAAGTAATGACAGGAACAAGTGTCAGGGAAGTAGGGGACAGTATTCCCTAAGTTTTTATTGTGTTAATTTATTCGTTGGCTTAAGAACTTTGTAGACATTTATTAAATTTTGATTGGTTGGTTCATTAAGTTGAGTTTTTAAACGTTTCAACCATTAATTGTAATTTCCAGAATGAGTAATTTTTGTATCAATGCAACGTTGGGGATGTACATTAATTTATCTTCCATTGTCTTATTCCTTAAGATCCCATGGCAAGTGTAATGAATATGATTTAGAAGAACAACTTTTTAAAATGTTTTAATGTTTTAGTTTCTTTTAGTAGGGTTGGGTTCTCCTTCGAATAAAAGATATCATTAAGAGAAAAAAATTGCATCATCTAAAATCCTATCATTGCACGACCTTTGTCTGGAAGTCCTAACAGTGGCTTTTAATTAGTTGTGCCTGTTATTTGGCCAAGTTATTACCCTCATTCTCTTTATAATTGTCCCCTACCAGACATGATATCAGTTGGTGCCATTTTTAGGGTAAGACTCGAACCCGACATCTCCACGTCAGCAAGCAGGCACGCTATCATTTTTTGCAAATGCCTTAGGTTAACTACAACTACTCTATAGCTATTATTATTACAGAAACCTGACCCTGAAAGCGAGGATAATGACCCTTAGTATGATCTTTGTTCTGTCCTGGAATTATGAATATTATTATTATAGAAACCTGACCCTGAAAGTGAGGATAATGACCCTCAGTATGACCTCTATTCTGTCCTGGAGAAACAAAGTAAAGAAATATGCGGACTCAGGTATTAATTACGGATGTAAGGATAAATCAAGGGGGGGGGGGAGTTCAGACACATTTGCGTAAACGGTGAGTATAGGCTTTATCTTTGGACTGAGAGGATAGGTTATTAGGGATAAAATCATTCTTATATGATGAATTTCCCCCAGATTTAAGATTTTTTGGATAGGCCTCCAGGTTCCGGAGCTCCAGGCCTCCAGGTGGTCTCTGTACAGGTAAAAATGAAAAAAAAAATTTTTTTTTTTAAGTTAAAAATCAACTTATAAAACAAAATATGCATATTTTTTCTTCAAATATGTGAATAATATTAAAAAAGATGCATATTTTGTTTTATAAGTTAACCTGTAACTTAAAAAAAAAAAATTTTTTTTTCAATTTTACCTGTACAGAGACCACCTGGAGGCCTGGAGCTCCGGAACCTGGAGGCCTATCCAAAAAATCTTAAATCTGGGGGAAATTAATCATATAAGAATGATTTTATCCCTAATAACCTATCCTTTCAGTCCAAAGATAAAGCCTATACTCACCGTTTACGCAAATGTGTCAGAACTTCCCCCCCCCCTTGTCAATCAATTTGCAATTTTTATTACTAAAAAATACTTTTCAATATCCATATAAGCAAAGGGAAGCTTTGAATATAATATTCAAGAATAGTTATTTCTCGCACCGTATTATAAACGGCTTTACGCGGATATAGAATGTACAATTATAAGATTAAAACTAGTTTTTTTTAGCCGCGAGGTGCCGAAGGCACCAGCTAAAAAAACCTGGTTTTAATCTTATGATTGTACATTTTTATATTCGTAGAAAGCTGGATATAATACGATGCTAGACATAGTTTTTTCGTATGGATGAGAACCTGTTCCTATCCACCGGATTCGAATGAATACGAGAAAAACGTTTATTTAAATAAAATGCCTTCAAATGATTCCAAATTGTATAGTTAGGCGGTAAATTATGAAAAAACGGCGCTCTCGTTGGTCCCGTCGTTGGTAATGAAAGAACCGTCAAGTTGGGGTTATAAAACCAGAGAGAGAGGGGACAATGGGCTGTAAATTACACTAGTCCCCAAAGTAGTATAATAACTTTTTCTTATTCGTTGGCTTAACAACTTTGGGGACTTAAGTGAATTTTACTTGGTTGGTTAATTTAGTTGAATGTTCAAACTTTTCAACCAATCTACAGAAGGGTAATTTTGTGTATCATCATTGGGGATGTACATCAATTTATCAGCAATTGTCTTATCCCTTTAAATCCCTGAGTTATACATATATATTTTAAGGTATATAACAGAATTCATAAAGAACAATGGAAAGCCCTTGTATCACTGCAGGCTGCAAAATTGCAAGTGAGTTTTTCTTCATCTATTCATCTATCTATCTCTTCATCAATCTATCCATCTATCTTTCAATTTATCTACCTATCTATCCATCCAATGATCTAACTATCAAAGGAAAGCCCTTGTATCATTGTAGGCTACAAAATTGCAAGTGAGTTTTCCTTTCAGTCTTTTTCTAATTCCTTTTCCTTTCCTATAATATAAAGTAGTAAGATTTTTTGTCAGATGCTTAAGATCTCGGAATATTGTTGGGCCGAAGGGGTAGTGCTTTTATAAAAGACTTATGATTGTCTTGGGATGGTTTTGGGCTATTTCTGACTGACAGCCTTCCCCTTTCCTTGAGGCTAGGAGCGGGGCAACTAGTTTCTTATAAAATATATCTATTTTGTTTTATCTATCTATCTAATATATACATTTATCATATCATTATTTTTTATCCGTCTATCTATCCGTCTATCTATTCATCTATCTATCTTAACAGCTATATATAATATGTATCAATCCATTTATTTATCCATCTATCTATCTTTACTACTATCAATTTATCTATCTATCTATCCATGCATCTATTTATTCATCTAACTATCTATCCATCTATTCATTTATCGATCTATCCATTCACCTATCCACCTATTTTTCTATTTAAACATCTATTTAAATATATACATCTATCTATCTTATCTATCTATCTAGAAATGAGAAAGGATATGCTGGGTATATGAGCAGACACATATTAATCCATCTATCCATTGAACTATCAATCTATCCATCTATCTATCCATCTATATATCCATCTATCTATCCATCTATCTATCCATCTATCTATCTATCCATCTATCTATCTATCTATCTATCTATCTATCTATCTAGAAATGAGCAAGGGGATGCTGGGTATATGAGCAGACACATATTCTGCCTACAGCACCGAGCAGCTTGGATTCAGGAAGACCAGAATGTGTCTCACTGTGTCAATATAGGTAAACAAGCATTCAGGGAGGGAAGGGTTAATGAGCTTGAGCTTTTTATTGCACTAGTCCCCAAAGTTTTATAATAACCTTTTCTTATTCGTTGGCTTAATAACTTTGGGGACTAGTGTAATAAACAGTGAATCCTGGTAATTTCATTAAGTTAAGTGTCCAAAACGTTTCAGCAACTTATTGCAATTTACAGAATGTTCAATTTTGTGTATCATCATTGGGGATGTACATCAATTTATTGGCCATTGTCTTATCCCTTTACAACATCCTTGATGTTTGTTACTAATCACCTGTCCGACTGTCGGATTTGTTCATGAATATTGTCATCCTTTTTGAATTATTAAACTTGATTTTTTGTTTTGTTTTAGACACTGTTATCAGTTATGTCAACGAACATAAAGAGGTAATTTAGATCATTTTTAAAACTTAAAAGTGAAGCTTTTCTATCATTAGAGTTTGTAAGTTTGTCAGTCAGTCATTTAAGATAGCCAGCTGAAATTTTTAATGAAGATTCCTATGATATATGCACTTGCACATCTCAGCTATACTTTGTTTTGTCCACCTGTCTTGTCGTCCTTGCTTCAAAAAAAAATTATTTTGAAGGTTTGTGCTTATCATTGGAGTTTTTGCATATTCAATCTCTTTTTTTTCTTTGTCATGACAACTGATAGTGCTCTAAAATTCACTTTGTATGGTTGTCCATTCCATGATTTATTTGCGCTTCGCTACTTATGGATGTTGTCATCCTTGTTCATTATTAAGTTAGTTTGAGTTCATAAAAGTTACTTTTTAAAACTAACACAGCTTATATACATAAATCAAGTATGATTTGATAGCTAGGGGAGGTCATGAATTTTGACAAATTCTATAAAAACAAGGATGACAACATCCATAAAAGCGAAGCACTGAAACGGTAGGACAAACGAACATTTACACTTGTAGATTGTCAGAACTGAATTAGCAGAATATTAATTATTAATGCTTCAGTACAAAAAATATTTTAAGAAAATTTGTTGCAAAACTGCATAAATAGATGATACTGTTTAAGGACATACTTACATTTTTGGGACTTTTTTATAGAGATGCTTTGCTTATAACATTGTACCTTGTTGTAATAGGAATCAGTTTTTAGAAAATCAGAAGAATCGGATAATTTTAACATACAAAAATTTGTGGTCAAAAAATTTAAAAATCGACATGTTTAAAATGGACGTACGGACATTCTGGTATTGTTTGTAGAGTTGCTACGCTTTCTAAATTGTACCTAACTACTATAGGAATCATCATGCAAAGTTTGGAATCGATAGGACAATTCTAACCTGTTTAAATTAACGAAAAGAGCTAACTCTCTGTGACGGACGGTCGGACGGACGTACGGACGGACCGACCCTAATTATAGACAAGCTTCGCTTTTAAAAATAGCTGCTTTGTCTTTAGACTCAAGAAACATTTAGGGTATCAAATGAATATTCATTAACTCTAAAAATAGAGAAAAGATATATTAAAATTAGATCTTAGATTTATTTTTAATTATTTTCCTAGGACCTGAGAGACTATGGTAACATCTGCCAAGTTCACGATGAAAGTCTGTATGAAAAAGTTAAAAATAAGGAACTAAGGGTAAGGCTTTATTATATTCTAGCGGCTGCGCTCTCAACATTTAAGATATTTGTATTTTTGGGCTAAGAGTCCTTAAATTTTTTAATATTACCTTTAATATTGTCTTTTAAAATTATTTTCTTAATTTAATGAACTCAATACTTTTACTTTTTCTACGGTTCCAAGACAAACGCAGGAGTGACAAACGTCGGAGTGGACAAACGCTGGATAAAAAATTACGTTAATAATTAAGTATTTTTATACAGGTTAGGTTAAGATATAAATATACAAATAACCACCCCGCATTGGTTAGGTATTTGAAAGACCTAGGTATTTGATGGTTTAAAATAGGTTAGTTAAGGTTAAGTGTCCCCTCCAACGTTTGTCTGTCCCTCCCACTTTTATTAGAAAACAGCTTTCAAACGTTCTGTGGTTGTTCTATGTCTACCAAGAAGGAAGGACATTTTTCTTATTTTCATTTCAAAAAGGCCTCAGATTTCATGAAAACTTATCTTGTTTATTATAGAGTTCCAGAGAGTTGCCTGAAATGAAAGCTAAACCCAAGCTGGAGAATGATTACATTATCCCGAACAAGAAAATGAAATATGACCATAGGTAAAATGTTTTTTTTATATTATCTATTTTTATTTCATTTATAATACCTAATCAAAGTATAACTACATTGAATTAAAGTAAAGGAGAGAAATGTGATTTTTTTAGATTTGATCACTCTGCTATACCATGTTTAACTTCATGCCGCATCTTTGCAGGTGCCCTAACCCTGCGAGGACTAAACCTGTGGTATTTAACTAACCCTGCGGTGCCAACCAGTACCCAATCTAACATAACCTAACTAGGAGTAAAACCCAAATATAAAAATTTTCAATAAAAAAAAATAAAAAGGGAGGGTTGGCCTTGGGCTGTGTGGCACTTAGGGGGGAATCGCTGAAGGATGATGTTTGAAGGAATATTGTGCAGAGAGAGAGGGGACAATGGGCTGTTTATTACACTAGTCTCCATTTTTTTATAATAATATTTTATTATTCATTGTCTTAATAATTTTAGAGAATTTTAATGGGTTTTGATGGGTAAGTGTTTAAACGTTTCTCTTACTAATTTTAATCTACTGAAGGGGTAAATATGTGTACCAACATTGGGGATGAACAGTACATCAAATTATCGGCCATTGTCTTATCTCTTTAGATCCCTGTATATTGTGTCTGATTGACCATTTAGGATTAATAAACGGGGAACTAAAGGGATAAGACAATGGCTGATAAATTGATGTACATTCCCAATGATGATTAGCCCTTTAGATTACAATAAGTTGATGAAACGTTTTACACTGAACCTAATAAACCAACCAATTCAAGTCCCCAATGTTGTTAAGCCAACAAATAAGAAAACGTTATTATAAGACTTTGAGGACTAGTGTAATAAATAGCCCAATTTCCCCTCCCTCCCTTGTTAATAAATGTCTATTTAGTGACATAGCAGCTCCCGATGTGGATATTGTAGAGCCTGAACCAGAAAAAGGGTCGGCACAACCCCAACTGCACAATGTTGAAGTGCAGCCACAGCTTTCTGATGATCAAATCAAAAAACAATTCAAGGTAGGTATTTAACCTTACATTTTATATCAATCGATATCAAATTTTTAGATTTAATCATCTTCCCATCTTCATTTTTTGTGGTGGTTGGGGCGTGTCCCACCCCCCAATAAAATAATTATAAACCTTCCCGGGACCTATAAGAAGCTACCCTGTTAAGGAGAACCCGATCGGTTCAGCAGTTAGCGAGATCCTTCGTTACAAACAAACAGACAGACAAACAGACATCTTTCTACTTTGTATTATGAATATGAAAAATGCATATAACCTTTCTTATCTTTATCTTAAGGACCTGTGAAAAGTTTGTCACTATGCTCTTTTCGTTAATTTATAAATTTATACATGTTAGGATTGTCCTACCGTTTCGAAGCTTCACTTTTAAGAATGTTGTCTTCGTTCTTTAACTTTCAAAGACATGAGTTTTCATGAATATATTTAACTAGAGAAATGTGGCTGAGGTTGTAAAATCCTGTTTGAACACACATTATCCTACTGCCACAGAGTATAAGGTATACTTTTTAAATCGAAGCTTTTCTATGATTAGGGTCGGTCCGTCCTTCCGTCCGTGATGCACGATTAGCTCTTTTCATTAATTTAAAGGGTTAGAATTGTCCTATTGATTTCAAACTTTGCATGATGATGACTACAACAAATAGAAAGTGCAGCTACTCTGTAATCTTTACCAGAAAGTCCATATGTCCATTTAAAACATGCTGATTATTTACTTTTTGACAGCATATTTTTTATGTTAAAATTATGCGATTCATCTGATTTTTGGTATACTGATTCCTATTACAACATGGTACAATATTAAAAGCGAAGCATCTCTCTAATCAAGTCCTTGAAATGCAAGTATGTCCTTAAACATTGTCACTTATTTAAGCAGTTTTGCAACAGATTTACAAACATTTTGTTTAGACTTAAGCATTATTATACTGCTTATTAAGTTCTAACACTCTACAAGTGTTAATTTTCGTTTGTCCTTTCACTTCGCTTTTATGGATGTTGTCATCCTTGTTTTGTCTATTCATATTTTTTATCTAATACTAGCGGGTACGCCCCAAGAGTAGACCCTCAACACTTTCAATTTTATTAATATTAAGAAAAAGTACCCAAACAAACAAAAATCATTTTTGGGAGGGGGTTGGTTAATTTGATTTTAATTTTTTATTAAAATTTGGTTGGTAAAATTAATGTAATTCTTACTAAATTAAGCTATGAGTCCTTTGACAATTCGACACAACTGTATAAGTGAAGCGTGGTCAAGTCTTAAAATGTAAAGAATCCTATTTGTAACCCAAGCATTCTTTAGACAATTCATATTTCGTTTTTTAATCTGTTTTGGAATATTATAAGCGCTATCACTTTATATGTATTTCTGTTTGTTATTTGACTTGCTGTGTATAGCTTCACTTTTAGAGATATTTTCATTTTTGGTCTATCTATCTATATTTTGCCTTACTAATTTCAGGAGGGAAACAAAGTCCTAACAAGAGAAGAATATATGAGACTGGCTGTGAAATTCACAAGATCAATGGTGGCTGAACTTCGGAATGATTATATTCAGACAAATACCTCATTCAGAAACCTTGCATTCACTGCAGATTATGAACAAAGAATCAAGGTAGGGATAAAGGGAGCGGACAATGGGCAATTAATTCAATTTAAGAGTTTTCGTTGAAAAGCCATGAAATCCAGATTTATCCAGAAAAGCTGAAAGAAATTGTAAAGGGTGTGTTTATAAAATTTAGAAAATTATAAAATAAGAAAAAAGTTCCAAGAAAAAAAGCAGAAAATTAGATTACCAGTATATCAGACTGATTTAATCATTCTGTAATTAATTACTAGAAAAATCTTCCTGGAACTCGTCCAACCTATATTCCAAGAATTTAAATGCCACTATAGACAAGAATTAAATTTAGGTTGATAGATTAGGGTTCTTAGATTGTTTATTACACAAATATCACAATAATTTTTTTATCTATGAAATGATATTTTTTGGAGAATTTTTTTTTAAACCAGCCATATCATAACGCGGCATTTGATGCGCTGGTACCCAAACTCAGTCAGAAACTGCTAAATTCAAAGTCTGAGACCCCTAGAAATTGAAAATTCGATCCATTGTCCCCTCCCTTACTCCCTGGAATCAAGGCCTATGTGTTCAAATACTTGGAGAAATTCAACAAGGAACAACAGGCATAAAAACAGATGATTATATACAAATAGCATAATGATAATAAGCAGGGATGTAAAGGGATAAGACAATGGCTGATAAATTAATGCACATCCCCAATGATGATACACAAAATCACAGTTTATAGATTAAAACATTTGGACACACAATTTAATGAACCAACCAATAAAAATCTAATAGAAGTTCCTAAAATTGTTAACTAAAGAATAAGTAAACTTTGGGGACTAGTGTAATAAACAGTCCAATGTCCCCACCCTCCCAGTTTATACTCCTACTTCCCTGTTCTCTTATTTGTAACATTAAAGGGAAGGGACATTAGACTGTAAATTATACTGGTACCCAAAATGTTATAAACACATTCTCTAATTCGTTGCAGGGACATAGGGATGGGACAATGGGTGGGCATTTAATTCAATTTTGAGTTTTAACTCAATATCTTCAAAACTAGATTTATCTAGAAAAATTCCAACAATTTAGAAATTGGAATTTTTATAGATTTGGATAATTAGAAATAAGGGGGGGGGGGGAGTTTGAACACTTAGAGGAAATGAAAATTCAGTATCAAATTTTGCCCTGGTCGTTTGGGCTTGTTTTTACAGTTATCAACCTTATTATTTTCGTAAACCTTCTTATATGATTGGATCTACCTGTAAAACTTTGAAAATTTAATTTGGGACTTTCCTTCTAGGGGCTAGTGGGGCAAAGACCCCCCCAAACACTTAAATTTTAAGTTATGAGCTTATTTTTTTAGGATATCGAGCTGATTTTTTAAATGGAACCTTTTATTACATAATTAAGATGATGTAAAGTTTGATTGTAAGCTCAAAACATATAAATTTTGTATTTGGGAGGGTAGTTTTAGTTGGTACTAGTTATTTCAGTAATGTGAAAATAGTTTCCAATAAAAAAATCAGCTCCATATCTATAAAAATAAGTTCAGTACAGTACAGGTAGATCCAATCATATAAGAGAGTTTACATAAAGAATTAGGTTGATAACTATAAAAACAAGCCCAAACGGCCAGGCCAAAATTTGAATTTTCATTTCCTATAAGTGTACAAATTCCCCCCCCCCCCCCTCTTAGACAATAAAAGAAAAATATCTACCTAACATTCTTTGTGATTGTCACCAAAGCCTTAAAATTAGTTTCTAGTACCCAAAGTCCATGACAGTCAGAAATTTAATCTTTTAAATCTTCATAACTGGTGATTTTGACCATCATAATTGGGATGTGAAATATATTTTAATAGAGATTATCTAGAGCGCTAAATCATCCAAAAGGAAAATAGTTAAGGAACAACCCAGCCATGGCATCGGTTGAAATTGTGTACAGATTTTGTTGGCAAAGGGCATATTTCTTTTATTTCCTGTGTTTAATGAGTCAGCTATAAATAGTCGAATTTCTTCAACTAAAGTTTTCTGGTGTAAATTATATCGTATAAAAACTTATTTCTTAGTGTATTGTGAAGCACATGACAAAACCTATACCTAATAAGTTAGCTATGAATAGTTAAATTCCTTTGGATAAAGTTAGCTTTTTAGTAATTATATCCTTAAAATTTTGATGCCCTATTACTTGAATGCAAAAAATAAAACAAAGGTGTTTGTCTGCTAGAGGATCCCTTTTTAAGATTGACGAATTTTATTTATAAATGCTTTATATATTTGAAAATCTTGTTCTAGCAAGTTTATGTCTCAAATATTTAAAATGATTATTTCAACAAATTATGCCGTAAAAACCGGTTTTACCAATAGCCTTATTTTTAAAGATATAGCTATAATTTTAAGGAAGTGCAAAAAGACATACATTTTTAAAATTAAAATTGCGCGGCTTGTGTTGATAGTAGAAAAATGTTATGTATACTGTTAGAATAGTCATAAGCTCTAGTTTTTAGATATACCTTTTCAAACTTTTTCTCAACTTTTTCAACGTAGCTCCTTAACTAGGTACACATAGCACAAAAATTATAATGGAATAATACACGGCAGCGATGTTGAAAAGAGACTATCCAAGGAAAAACACACAGCTCAATTTGTAGGAATATATTTCGATTAAATCACATCTAATCCTTGTCAACCTGCACAAAATTAACCATATTTCAAATATTTATAGTAAAATCAGATATATATTTAAAAAAAAAAATAGGTTATTTAAAAGTAAAGAAACAACAAAATAATGAAAAAGTGCTCAAAAATACAAAGAAAAAGTTAAATGTATTATAATGAATATGGTTATCCCTTCTATTATTCTTTACTGTACAAAGGTTTGTTTGAAACTGAGCAATTTAACCGCTGGTTTTGGTGTAAAGGGAAGGGGTAGAAGGGATGGGGGTTTAAAAGAATCAAAGTTCAAAAGAATGAAAGTTTTGTACTGTATAACTTTTGTTTTTTAAAAAAATATTGCAATTAGCAAAACAGAAATACGTGAATGTGTTGAAAAGATTTTAATTTTACATGAAAGTGTATGAAAAAATGTCATAAATTAAACAATAAAGTATTAAAAAAATTTTTTAGTAATGATTAACAACAAAGCAACAAATGTAAATTTATATTTAGATAAAAAAACAAGTAAAATTACAATTTTTTATTTAATCCATTTCTTAGTGTGTCAAAAATTATACTTATATTAAAAAAAACTAGAGTTTATTAAGATTCTAATGGTATGAATAACACTTTTCTACTATTAACACAAGCCGCGCAATTTGAATTTTAAAAATGTGGGCATTTTTTGCATAACCTTTAAAGCCATAAATCTTCAAAAAAAGAAAAACTGGTTTTAAGGCATAATTTGTTGTAATATTATTTTTTAAATAGGTATTTGAAACATAAATGTGCCAGAACAGGTTTTTGAAATATATAGGTATAAAGCATTTTATGTAATTGTTTTTTTTCTATGCGTAATTAAGTCTTTTAAAAAGACATTTTTCTTGAAACACCCTGTAGATATATTATGTCTATTTGTATATCAATCCATAAGATCACTGCTTAAAACATCAATTTAATACCAAGAAAATCCACCAATAGTAGCTATGCAATGGCACATCCTCACTGTAGAGTAACTACCTGATCTTGGTTAACCTCCTCGCCGGGTAAGTTAACTCCTCGCCGGTTAAGTATGAATATACATGCCTGAAAATTATTAGTCGATATATCTATTTGTAAAAAAGCAAAACTTTTTGTATTTAAAGCAGTAAAAGCAAAGAAAAGAATTATTTTTGTTTTATTTGGCTTGTTGGCTTAACCTAAATTCCTAATTTTGACCTCAAAGTAATTACATTGAGGATGGCGGAATTGCCACTTTAAAACCAACACTTAAAAAATAGTTAAAGTAGTTCGATTTCTCTTAGCAGTAGCTTTGATGTTTTAAAATGTAAACCTTTATTGATACGGTAGTGTAACAGCCGAAAAACTTAATTTCCCAGCGAAATGTTACGGAGGGGTTGGCGACATTAATGATTAAATCACTTCACCACATACATTGTACTGCATTAAAGTAACTGCTATACATTATTTCTATTTTTATGATTATTTTCCATTTCATTGGTATTGGTTTTAAATGTTGGAAGTTTTGTCATCTTTATTTCATACGCAAATTCATGTGATTTATGTAACACAAAATATCTTTGAAAATTGAATGTTGTATGTTCTTTTGATTAGATTTTGATATTTTTGTATTTTTTACTGACTAAAAATACCCATTTCAGAAAGTAAAAATGACTTGACTCTGCTACTAGAGATGAAAGACAATTGTAAAGTAAGTTATTTTTTAGAAGCAAAGCTATTCAAAAATTCACTTTGTCCGTTCATATGTTAGTCCGTAACGCTATGGGGAAAATGCGATTTTCTAGTTTGTTATTCAAGATATATTGCTGTTTTTTTTTGTTAAGATACCTCTTTGTTTCCTTTCTGCAGCTTGTCACCTGAACATTTGCTCTATGTTTAAAGTTATCCATTTGTGAATCCATAACATTGTTTAGCTTCGCTACTTTCCTAATCCTTATTGATGTTGTCATCCTTGTTTTATTGTGAAACATTAGCTTGACACATGGTAATGATATAATCATTGATCTAGTTTTTTTTTAAACAAAGCTTTTCTATAATTAGGGTAGGTCTGTCAATCTGTATTGGTTAGCTCTTTTTGTTAAATTAGAAATGTTGATATTGTCCTATCGTTTTCAAACTTTGTATGAGAATTCCTGTAGCAGTTAGCAATCGTTACAAGAAAGTTCATAAGTGAGTCCATTTAAATTTGCTGTTTTTTTTTTTAACTTTTTGACAATAAATTTTTGTAAAATATAATTTATTTATCCTATTCATCTGATTTTCGTAATGATGATTCCTAGGGATCAGTAATATTTGACATAAAATCACTTCACATAAATTCATTTCACATAAAACGTTTCACATAAAGTATCATTTGACATAAACTCATTTGACATAAAGGTACATTTGACATAAAAACGTTTTACATAAAATCATTTCACATAAAGGTACATTTGGCATAAAGGTACATTTCACATAAAGGTACACTTGACATAAAGGTACATTTCACATAAAGGTACATTTCACTTAAAGGTACATTTCACATAAAGGTACACTTGAAATAAAGGTACACTTGACATAAAGGTACATTTGACATAAAGGTACATTGCATGGCAACCGGTGAACAGAATCTCAGTTCTGCACCACAAGCCTCGCACGACTGAAGTCCCCATGTCTATAAAGTCATATTTATATGAAAATATTTTTAGAAGATTTTTAAATTTTTTTTGAAGATTTTCAAATTTTTTTGGAAGATTTTAGAAACTTTTATTTATTATTAAAAGAAAGCAAAATTACCTTGGGGAAAATCTTCAAAAAAAAATTTAAAAATCTTCTAAAAATATTTTCATATAAATATGACTGTATAGACATGGGAACTTCAGTCGTGCGAGGCTTGTGGTGCAGAACTGAGATTCTGTTCACCGGTTGTCATGCTCGGGGAAAAAAATGACAACCTCAGGTACACTTTTAAATGTATCTTTATGTGAAACGTTTTATGCCAAGTGTACCTTTATGTCAAATGTACCTTTATGCCAAGTGTACCTTTATGTCAAACGTACCTTTATGTCAAATGTACCTTTATGTCAAATGTACCTTTATATCATATGTACCTTTATGTGAAACGTTTTTATGTGAAGTGTACCTTTATGGCAAATGTACCTTTATGGTAAATGTTTTTATGTCAAATGTACCTTTATGTGAAGTGATTTTATGCCAAATGTTTTATGTGAAATGAATTTATGTCAAATGATATTATGTCAAATATTACTGATCCGATTCCTAGGACAACAAAGTAAAATATTATAAGCGAGGCATCTATGAAAAATGCTAAAAAAGAGAGCATGTCCTTTTATTGTACCCTATATTTACGCAATTTTTCAACAAATTTCTGTACAATTTTCTTTAGACTTACAAATTAATATTCTGCTTGTTAAGATCAGACACTCTACAATAGTTATTTGTTCATCCTTTCTTCTGATTTTAGAGCTTCGCTTCTAAGGATGTTGTTTTCCTTGTTTTTATTTAATTTTATTCAAAGATTTTTACTAAAATAATAGGTCAATGTTCTGAAACAAGGACATAATTGGACATAAATACGTGATAAATAGAATACTTGGATATATTGACAGGTGAAAAGGGATAGTTCTACGAAATGTATTTAAAGGGTTAAGATACTTAGAGTAGTGAACTTTTATATGTCTTAGTAGAATATACTAAGCATTGGATAGATATGATTATATGCTAAAGAATTTTTAACATTGACCAGACCAAACTTTTTTTATTTGACGATATCTAAAAAAGTTAAAGTGATTTGCCACATAAATTACATGAGAATGGTCTATTTTTTTCCCAATATGTATAGCCAAAACACCAATATCAGAGAATCTTTTTCCACATATTTCACAAGAGTTATAAAAAAATTGAACAGGGGTTCCCCTTGGGACAAGTTAATTAAAAAACATAAAAAATGACATCCGGTTCATTGTAGGACAGGTTTTCTATAGATTCTTTTTAAAAAAATAAAGAAAACCGTCCGGTTTACTTACAATATACACATTATCTCCCGCGGAAATACCAACTAACCATACACAGGGAGTAAGGGAGGGGACAATGGGCAATTAATTCAATATAAGAGTTATCAAAGAAAGGGCATGAAATCCAGTTTAATCCAATAAATTGGTAGGAAATTATAAAGGGATTATTAATTGAATGATAGATTTCCATAGCGTCATGTAAAGTAGAATCACAACTTGTTTTTGATGAAATATATTGAGGTTTTTTGGTGTGATTTTTATATTAAAAGATTATTGGACCCGGCCAGCTGCTAGCAAGAATATGCCTGCCCCTTTTTATTCTGTTTATTTCCCTTGCCCCTTGCCCCCCCTCCATTCTCCCTTCTCCCCGTCTGCTACATTCCAAACTAACACAACGAGTTTTTATTTCCCTTCCCCCCACTTCCCTTATCCCTTCTCCCCGTCTGCAATATTCAAAACATACATAATGAGTAGCGGCATTCTATGCGCAAGTCCCCAAACTCAGTCAGAAACTGCTAAATTCTTGCACATTCCCTTTAAGCCAGTCCCCAAAGTCTGAGACTCATAAAAATTGAATATTCGATCCATTGTCCCCTCCCTTACTCCCTGAACCATACAACATATAAAGACCATTCTCATGTAATTTTTGTTGCAAATCACTAACTTTTTTAGATATTGTCAAATAAAAAAAGTTCGGTCAGGTCAATGTTAAAATTCTTTATCACAATCATATCTATCCAATGCCTAATATATTCTACTAAGACATATAAAAAGATCACTACTCTAAGTACTATATTAAATATGTTATTGGTCATTCTTTGTTGTTATGTGTATTTTGTTGTTTAAAAAGTTTAAAGTTCTTTTAACTAGTAGATGCTATCTAAAGTTGTATTTATGACAAAAAAGTTTTTGCCATATATAACATGCAACGAAGTTGAAAATAAAAATGAAAAACTCATTTTTTAAGGAAAATCCCTGGTCAAATCTTTTAATTTTAATCAATAACTTTATATTATGCACTACTACGTTATTTAAAATAGAAAAAACTTACAGTTCACTATTTTTTTTAAATGCACTTCGCGAAACTATCCCTTTGTTGTCAATTTACGTTACTAATATTAACCTTAATTATTGGTCAGTTCGTTCATCTAGTAGGGGTTAAGGGGATGGAGTAAAGGGATTGGGTCGTACCCAATTGCTACAGGAATCTCATAATGGAAAGTTTGAATAAATCTAACATGCCTGAATTAACTACTGGTCCTAATTTGAAATTTAAGTACTGAACATAGGTCTTGTAAAGGTTTTAGGCTATTTTTTTCTACTACCTTCTTGCCCCTTTGAATAAAGAGCTACTAGATGCAAGGGGCGCAGTCGCAAGTGTTATATACAAAACAATTTTGTCTCAAAAAGGCCTTTTATCTTTTTAAAAAATTGTTTGTCATTTCTTCGCCTTTTAAAAAGTCTTACATAACGTGAAATTTTGGTTAAATTGCTTATTTTGCAAGTATACAAACAATCAAACTCCCCCTCCCCCGCTCAATATCATATCCTATTATAGAAAGTTTTTTTTTATAGTTGACAACTAAGATCTCGCTCAAGATTGAATTGTATAAGTTCTTCATTTTAGGGAAGCTTCACATAGGTCCAGGGATGGTTTTAGGCTATTTTTCTTCTATATTTCAAGCTAGCGGTTATGCTCCTAGAGGCCTCTAGTGGTGGGACACACTACTCCACTAATATTTTAGCTTAAAAAGTTTTATTAGGTTCATTTTTTTCAAGGGGCGATGGTGCTAGCTACCCTGTAAAGGAAAACCATATCGGTTCAGCGGTTAGCGAGATCCTTAAGTACACACACAGACAGAGATCCCTTTAATTTATTACAAGGATTGATAGCTAGTTTTTAAGCACCTAAAATTAACCATAAGGAGGGGGGGGGGGTATAGAGAACAGTTGCGAAAATTTGGATTTTGCGAACTTTTTTTTCCTTATCACTTCAAAGTTATCAACCTACTTCTCTACCCGTAGCGTTAGTCAATAAGCAACAGTTCTTTACACATTTTGTGTTTTCTTAATTTTCACATTATGTTAGTAGTTTTTAAAAAGCAAAGATTTTTTTAAGTTTAGATAATATGTCCGTACACAAAAGGGTATTTTGTTAATAATATAAAAGCTTTAGTTATACCCTTTTTATATATAGATTGTAAGTCTATTTACAGTAAACTCTTGTAAGCTTTCAAAGCTAGAATTTTACACATTAACATTATTTTTTATGTCTATTGTTCTTTGTAATAATTTTCATTTAAATTTGGAAGATTTTTCATATGTATGTATGTTTGGAATTTTCCCCATTAAAAAAAAACAAGTTTTATATAATAGTAGTTTGTGCTTATTGCACTTAGTTGACTCTGTACTTTCATTCAGTGTGAATCTATTTAATACAAATTATCATTATTTTATATATGAATTAAGGACAAATAAGTTCATAAGGAGCGCAGCAATAACAAGCTACAAATAGTTTAAATGAAAATAACAGTAAAGTGCAGTTTATCAGTAAAGTTGTAATATTTTAGTAGTCAATAAAGTTATGGTTAATTTTGATTACATATCCTATTTGAGTGATTTCGGACAGAAACTAATTATAGAGTAGCTACGCTTCTAATAAATTTTATAACTTACGCTTTTAAAACACCAACAAACTGTATTAAGTCTCTAAAAGTTATATAATTGTCAAGTTTATAAATTACATTTGTTATGTAATGATATGTCAATTAACATAAAAACATTTATTTGATTTTATGATTTAAAAATTGCTAATTTTAACAAAATAATAAAGATAATAGTGTAATGATAAGTATTATGTAAATAAAAAAGATATTTTTGTTAAGGTGAAGCTACTCTCAATTACGTATTTTTTAGAATATTTAAAATTAACATTTTATATACTTACATTATTATGCACTTTTATTTAACTTATGGATTTTACATGCATTACCAAAGCTACTCTATAATTCATTTCACTTAAAATGTCCGTCCGTAACGATATGAGGGAAATGTGATTTTCTCGTCTGCTATTTCAAATGAATGCTGATTTTTTTTGAAGATTTCCCTGTCCCTGTCAAAAAAAATTATTTTTGGAATGGTTTTGTAATTTTATGACCACTAAACATTTACTCTATAACTCCTTTTGTCCATCTAAATATTACTTTTCTATGCTTCGATACCTATTGATGTTGTCATCCTTGTCCTTTATCTAGCAGATTTATTTTATTTTAAACCCACTTTTACTAGTAGAACCACGGAGGGAGTAGGCATTGGACGGTAAATTATGCTGGTCCCCAAAGTTATGAATACTGTTTCTCAATAAATAATTTATAGAATACTAGCGGTTGCGCCCCTACCATCTAGAGTCTCTATATTCAAAGAAATATGGAAGGGGAGAAAAATAGCCTAAAACCATCTTGACACCTATAAGAAGCTTTCATATAATGGAGGACCATATCGGTTCTGCGGTTAGCGAGATCATTCAATACAGACATAAAAGCTTACTACTTTATTATAGAAAATTAACACTGATTTTTTCTTTTGTAATTTTGTGGATAGAAATGATGCAACTTTTAGTATGTATGACTCCGAGACAAATGGGGAGAAGTTGGCAGAGGGTTCCAACACAGAAATGGAAAATAATTCAGGTGAATATTAATAGATGGCCAATCAGACACAATAATACCCAGAGATCTAAAGGGATAAGACAGTGGCTGATAAATTGATATACACCCGCAATGATGACAATCAAAATTACCCCTTCTGTAGATTACAATTGCTTAGTGGTTGAAACGTGTTTTGAAAAGTGTTTTTGGCAATTTTTACTGATAAGTTCCGTTAGTTTTTTTTATATGTTCGATCATTGATTTGTCTATAATTCTGTCAAAAATGCACACAAAACACACCCTTCTCAACCTAAGATACTGTAAGGGTTTATTAATTAATTTTCCTTGAAATAGATAACTGGGCTTGTAAAGAAACTCTTTCAGTATCTTAGGTCGAAAAAGAGTCTGTTTTGTAAGCATTTTGGACAGAGTTATGGTCAAATAAATGATCGAAAACATATGAAAAACTAACAAACTTTTTTCTATTAAGATAACCCAGAAAACGAAGTCCATGACAGAAACTCCACTTCTAAAGATAATATTACATACAATGATAACTTAAACAGTGATAATAATATTGAAATTAGTGAAAATACTGAAGAAAGAACTACTAATGATACCATAGAAATTATTGATTCTAGTAATGTATCAAATTCTATAGATTATGTTATTAGTGAAACATCAATAGATTCAATAGACTTTGAACCACCAATTACAGATCTGCCATCTACTAGTCAATCTATTTGCCAAATTTCAAAACAAGAAAACAATTCTTTCAGGTCTTAATGTTTATTTAACAAGGGAAAAAGAAATTTAAGATACTTTTAACAAAATTAGATACCTAACTCAACTTTTTAATGAGAATTAATCGCACATCCTTTGTCTGAATGTTCAAACTATGAATAGTATCTAACTAGCTTCTTAGTTGTTATGCAGCTTTTATTTTCAGAACTAATGTTCCCTAAATTAACTGTATCAATACTAGTCTATTACACTAGTCTCCAAAGTTTTATATTAACATTTTTATTCGTTTGCTCAACCACTTTGAGGACTTTTGATTGGTTGGTTTATAAAGTTGAGTGTCCAAACATTTCAACAACTAATTGCAATCTATAGATGGGGTAATTTTGTGTATTATAATTGGGAATGTACTTCAATGTATCGGTCATTGTCTTATCCCTTTAAATACCTTACATTCAACCGGAATAAACATAAATATTTTCAACAGAAAATCCACGAATTCAAATGATGAATCAGCCAGCTGTTCAAATAAATCTTCCAAACAGATTGATGAGGGCAATAAGTCATTGATTGAAGTAGTGAACCTTGATAACTCTGATTCTACAGTAGAACTCTCTGACGATGATGATTCTATTGCTGAAGTCAGCCAAGAGAATGATGATGCTCTTGAAATGGATGATTGTGAAAGTAATCCTGCAGTTCAGCTTAGTTCTGATGCTTTTATATCAGAGATTGCACAAAACGAAGAGGTTAGTATCTATTCACTAGCGGCTACGCCCCTAGAGGCCTTTATTGACACTTTACATGTTTTTATGCCTGTTTGAAAGTGTTAACTTCTTACACCAATTTTTAAAAAGTCAATGCTTTTTCGTTATTTCTATGGCCTTGGGGACTTGTTCTATATAGGTTAGGTACCCAAAAAGATTGTCGGAGTATGTATGTGTATTTTTGTTCTGTACGCCAATAGATACACCAAATTATACTAAAAATAATCTAGAGATACGCTCTTTAAATCAACCAATAAGAATTTAATTCCCTTTTTAAATTTGATGAATTTTTGTGAAATATTTAACATATATTCATATAACACCTATTTTGAGAGATGGGACCTATTAGGAGCTATCTTGTAAAGGAGAACCATATCAAGATCCTTCGCTACACACAGACAAATGAATATCCTGTTACTTTTAGATAACTAATAGCGGATACTCCCCTAGAGGCCTCTAGGAATGTTTTCTTTTAGTATATCTATTCTTAGAATTAAATGTCTATGTTAAAATAAGATATTATTATTCATGCTTCTACATCATTTTTATAACCTCCCGATAAATAGTTAAAAACCTTCCCAGTACCTATGAAAAGCTAACCTGTATAGGAAAACTCCTTTGGTTCAGCGGTTAGATAGATCCTTTAGTACAGACAGACAGACAAGCACATGAATATCCTGTTACTTTTATATAATTCAGGTATGTTGGTCCACAGATTCGTGGAGCGGAAGTGGAATATGGGAGAGAACAGAAAACAGACGCTGGATAGCTGTGCATAAACATATTATACCAGGCACATTTAACTAGAGATAAAATGCGAAGTTTTTGACACCCTTTATTAGTATTTTTAATGTATCAAAATTTTAAAATGGCCATGACTTCTTTGTTATTGAAGCTGGAGGCTTCAAATTTTTGGTATTGGGTCTTCTTGTGGCAGTCTTTCAGCAGTTAGATTGGTGTATTTCTTGCAGGCTTCCATTAAGGTTTTAAATCGTACAAAATGTAAATTTAGGTAATTTTTATACATATTTTTTATGTATACTTGGGGTGCCGGGGGGAGATTGAAATCCCCCCTCCCCCTCCAAAAAAAGATATTTGTGAGTTCTCTTCTAGTTTGAGAGTTTTTATCACCAAATAGTCCCCCTGCTCCCATCCCCTTGTGGAAATTTCATACTTGATTGTTGGTAATAAAATTTACAGATTTGTCGAATAGTTTATCCGCCATGTTCCCCTCCCTCCTTGCTTACAGCAAAACTTTATAGTATTTAGTCACCTGCAACTTTATCTATAGTTATATGTAAACAGGCAGAAAACGGAGTGTATCAGAGTCAAGTTTAATTAGAGATTTGGGCACAGGAAAGAATTTTTCATAACAAATTTTTAAGCGTAGAATAACAGACAACCGACCCTTTAATAGTTAGATATTTATTGCATCGTATTACAGACAGCTTTCCGCGGATATTAAAATGAAAATAAAGTTTAAACCAGTGTTCTTAGCCCCAAGTGGCAGATACCGTTTTATCCATATATAAATTTAAATTTAAGAATTTATTGTTCAGTAGGTATGTTTTAAAACGATTAATATCCACTGGTTCTCAGCCATACTGAAAAACATTTTTTGAATCTGTAAATTAATGTTTATGAAATAATTTTGACATACCTCCACAGGCCAATTTGTGGACAGGTTCGAATCCTCGGATCAATCTGAATCTAGTGAACAGTTTAGAATAGTAACTTCAAGGGTGAGTTTTTTATTTATGTAGTTTAGGTATCTGTCTATCTATCTATCTGTATTTTCTGAACATCCTAGGATAGGTATCTTTCTATTTATCTAAACTTTTATATCTGTAAGTGGATATTATTATTGTATCTATCTATATATTTACGAACTAACAAGTTACACATTTAATTTAAAGCCTATATTATTATTTAAATTGGAAAGTTAAACACAAACTATCTATCCATCCTTCCATTTATCTATCTATTGTTCTAGCTATCTATCTCTATCCATCTATCTATCTATATAGGATAGAATGATAAGACTGAGTACCTGGCTCTAGTACCTGTAGGCCAAAAGTGCCAGGAACCAAGACTATCTATCTATCTGTCTATCTATCTATCTATCTATAATCTATCTGTCTATCTATCTGTCTATCTATCTATCTATCTATATAGGAGAGTATGATACTAACAGCTCTAGTACCTGGAGGCCAAAAGTGCCAGAAACCAAGACTATCTATCTATAGGAGAGTATGATAAGGCTGAGAGCTCTAGTACCTGGAGGCTAAAAGGGCCAGGAACCAAGACTATATCTATCTATATAGGAGAGTATGATAAGACTGAGAGCTCTAGTACCTGGAGGCCAAAAGTGCCAGGAGCCAAGACCCTCAACCTCCAGGCAATTTGATGATCCAGGTAAATAATTTTTCAATATTTCTTTTTCTTTGTTGATAATATGTTTTTCAGTATGGTGTCAAAATCGATTAATATCCGCTAGATTATCAACGGTTTTCAGTCATACAGTAAAATCGTGTATTGTATCGTTTTATACTACTAATAACTAATACAGAGCATCAGTTATTTTGCGAAAAAATTAAGTAGGTACCTAAAATTTTGTATTCCTGAAATATGTAGGTATTTTGTGCTAAATAGATTTACAATAATTACAGCAAGCTTTCTACAAAAAATATCGTTATGCATTTTGTCTCAATGAAAATAACTTTTGGATTAGAGATAGAAAATAAGTAAAGGCAATTAATTCTTCTTTTAATTTGCTATATGAAAGTCTACATTAAGAAAGGGAATTTTAAAGGGGTAGTTGCACTTAGGGCATACAAACTTGAATTTAGTGATCTCTATATTTTTTATTAATACAAGGACATGTATTTGAAAGAATTTCAATTTTCTTAAATGGCTGTCCTGTTTCACAAAAAATACATTATGATGACTATTTTGGTGGTGCCTAATTGATTGCCATTTATTGTAATACAAAATTATATAGGTATGTTAAATGGTATTTTTCTATGCTTGCAATCAAATGTATTGAATGCACTTCGTGCAACTATCCCTTTAATTTATCTGAATTATTGTTTTTAGTGCCTGGCCCGAGTTCGGCACCGCAGAGTCAGGGAGAAACGGGTGACGAGGAAAATCGTAGTTCACCCCCACCTATCATTGATATTATTCAGGGTGAGTATTTAAGAATGTTATTTCCAGTATGGCTTCGAAACCGATTAATATCCGCTGGATTAGAACCGGTTCTCAGCCATACTATAATCGTAGTTCACCCCCACCTATCTATGATATTATTCAGGGTGAGTCATTTAGTAATAAATCTTTCATTGGTATTCAGGGAACTAAGGAGATAAGACAATGGACGATGAAGTGATGTACCATTGTACATACCCAATTTTGATACACAGAATTACCCCTTCTGAAGATCACAATTAGTGATGAATCGTTTGGACACTCAACTTAATGGACCAACCAATCAAAATTCAATAAAGGTCGCCAAAATTATTAAGTCAACGATTGAGAAAATGTTATTATAAATTTTTGGGTAGTGTAATAAACTATGTCCCCTCCCTCCCAGATTTATTTTGTTCCTTATTTGTAATGTCAACATCCCCCCTAAAATTGAAATTGGGAAGTAATTTAGAATTTTACTTCTAGTATGGCTTCGAAATGGATTACCTAATATCCGCTGGATTAGAACTGGTTCTCAGCCATACTAAAAAAACATCGTATTATAGACAATTTCCCACGAATATTAAAATAGAAATCATGAATTTAAAACCAGTTTTGTTATCCTGGGTCTTCGGCACCTCGGGGCTAACAAAATTTTTCATTTAAATATCCGACGAAAGCTGTCTATAATATGGCGATAAATAACTATTTTCATTGATAATTCTCTGTATTTCATTGTATTATCAACACCCCTCAAAAATTAAAATGGGGAAGTCCTGCCTTCCCACAAGAAATATACTTCCCTGGAGGAAAAAACCTGTGCACGCCATTGCTATGTAGTATTATCCCTACGGGGCTTTTCTTGCCTTTACTTAACCTAATCTATTCTTAACTAATAATGCCTTTTTTAAAAATCGAAACTGCTAAGCTGCTTTAACATAAGGGATGGAGGAAGCATTGGGCTGTTTATTGATTTAGTCCCCAAAAGTTTTATAATGATGTTTTTTTATTCGTTAGCCTAATAACTTTGGGGACTTATGTTGAATTTGATTGGTTGGTTTATTAGGTTGAGTGTTTAAACGTTTCAACCACCAATAGTATTTTACAGAATCTAATTTTGTGTATCATCATCAAGAATGTACATCAATTTATTGGCCATTGTCTTATCCCTTTAGATCCCTGCCTTAATACACTAGCTATTATTTTTAGTTGAAGAAGGAGAAAATGTTGTTGAAGCAAGAAACAACCAGAGAATCAGAAATAGACTACTTACACCTGCAAGGAATAATAAACTCAAAGCTTTTTGCAAAACCTTATCTGCTTTATAATTAAACCTAAATATGCAACAACAAAAAAAAGATTTTTCTGACATTTATTCTTTAATTGTTTTCTTGTGTCCGTCCGTTACTAAGGACAAGTTTCGGATTTACTAGACAATAGACACCTGAAACTTGAAATTATTCATGAAGATTCCTTAAACCAAGAAATTGTCTGACTGTTTATTATTTAGTAAATTGTTTAATCAATATAATATTCGTTGTTTTATAAGGGGTTGAAAAATGTGTAGCTTCCATTCAATCTGTATAGTGGTTGGCGTGATCATTACGATAAGACAAACAAGCTACTTATAATAGGACTATAGGTATTAAAATACTGTGAGTTTATTATATAAAAAAATACTAGACGACGGCGAAATCAGCGAAAAAGTCGGCTGGCCAAAAAACGCCAAAGACGGCGTTACAACATGTGGCGAAACTTTGGCCACGCCCAACGGTCACCCCGCCAATCTTCTACCCCACAGAAAAGGAATAGAAATAACTTTTAGATTATTAGACAAAACAACAAAATAATGATTAATAATACCTTGTAGTTCGAAAAATTAAACAATCATTTTTATAAATAACAATAACAAAAATATTCACATTTTTCAAAGTAAAAGTTTTAAAATGTGCCAACAAACAGATTCTATTGCATGCTGACAGACCGTTAAACTGGACGTACGTACATGACATAGTTATTAGAGATGCTTCGCTTATACTAAAAAAACAAAACATGGGAGATTATTTGATATTATCACGGCTCGGAACGGCAGTGGATCATGAGCCACATATTAAAGCCTGTTTGGGTGCTTTACATCAATTGTTTAATAGATAAATTGTTATATTAGAGGTTTTGACATCCAGCTGATTTTTAAAGCGTTAATGACACTGTCCATGCGACTTATATGTTCCTTATCAGGAATAAGGTACAGCCAACAATCGAAATGAATCTAAAATAACATTTGTGGGGCAGATAAATAGGTCGTCAATTCTACCATGTGTTGCAACTCAACAACAGCAGAAAATCACGTATAGGTTTCGTAATTTTTTTCCGAATTAATTTCGTAGTTGGTATAAGCTGGTTTCTTATGGCCTCTTGCTGTTATTATTAAATTAAAAGTTAACTTTAATGGTACTCTACAGGATAACATTGACGCAGAGCGCTGACTCGAGTCCTGGCAGGGATAGTCCCAGTCCTAATTCTTTAGCCAGGAATACAATACAACCTTATTTCATTATTTTAGCTCTATAATCGTTACCAGAAAGTCAGTACGTCCATTAAAAACATGTTGCTTTTTAACCTTTTCAACAACAATTTTTTTGTGATATAAGTATCCTATAATTTACCAGATTTTGGAATATTGATTCCTATTACTAATTAATTAACTTTGGGGACTTTAGTGAATATTAATTGTGCGATCCATTAAGTTTAGTTGAGTGTCCAAACGTTTCAACCACTAATTTTAGTCTATATAAGGAATAATTTTGTGAATCACAATTGGGAATGTACATCAATTTATCGGCCATTGTTTTATCCCTTTAGATTCCTGAAAAATAATGCTGTATTTTGTATCAGAATTTGTTTGTACTGGGAGAAAAGACTTGCATCGCCAGAATATGTCATTCATTCGGATCCAGAGTCGGAACCTTAAAAATGCCAACATTCATTCTGCTTCAGAGTCTGAGCCTTAAATATGCCAGCCTTCATTTCATTTGGATCCAGAGTCGGAACCTGAAAAATAACAACATTCATTCGGATCCAGAGTCGGAACCTTAAAAATAATAACATTGATTCAGATCCAGAGTCAGAACCTTAAAAAAAACATTTTTTCATTCTGACCCAGAGTCGGAACCTTAAAAGTAATAACATTCAT
The DNA here is from genome assembly GCF_053477335.1 of Acartia tonsa. Taxonomy (NCBI): domain Eukaryota; kingdom Metazoa; phylum Arthropoda; class Copepoda; order Calanoida; family Acartiidae; genus Acartia; species Acartia tonsa. The sequence goes on along the minus strand of NC_137271.1, from coordinate 2,740,890 downwards.
TCGGATCCAGAGTCTGAACCTTAAAAATGCCAACCAATCAATCAATTAAAAAAATGATAATTTCTTAGTAATCATACCTAAACTTTAAGTGAAGGAAGAAATTTTGGTGCTTTCCCTCGGAGTGCCTATCGAGCACTGAACCCAGTTGCCTTATTTTTGAAATAAATTAAAATAAGGGGATGATATTTCTTGCCCTAACCCTTGCCCTACTTTTTTAGTTCTCAATATAACCTAACAATAACCAGGTCTAAAGTAATAAACAATCAAACAAACGACTACCCTCATCCCATTTAGTTTATTTCAAAATAAGGTGGACGGGAAGTTGTGTCTCAACAAGGGAGTTTGAGGGAAATGACTATCTTCTTTTCTATTTTTTTTTTCTTGTAAAAAATAACACTAAAAATTAAAATGAAAAGAATTGAGACAGCTACCTATGTCTTAAAATTGTAATTGGTTTTGCTCAAATCTTGTTGGAAATTATTTTTTAAAATCATCTATCATAAAATTAATTCATTCAGAAAAAATTATAAATTTTAAAAATAAAGATGTAAAATGTGTATTATAGTTAACTTAACTTTCACCACAAAACTTTCTTATTGTATAAAGATCTCAAAAAATATTTTTGTAAAAAATTTGACTTTAGCTACTTTTAGAGTTACTTTATTCATAATAGGTACATATACGTCGAAGAGTTGTTTAGTTCACCCCCCTCAAACTTTGAAACCCCCTCTATTTTTCCTTCAAAACTTTTGAAAAGTACATAAGATTACCCTCCTTCCCCTCCATTATAATCCCCTCAAAAAAAGCTTGGACGTTCTGTAAATGTTTTTGTTCTAAAATTTAGATTATGTAAAACTATGTGTTTTTTCTTATTATTTTTGTAAAGAAAATTTATGTTATTTCGTAAATTGTATTTGTTTATATATTCTAGCTTAAAAATGCCGCGGGATCCCGAGTTAGAAAAATTGATGGAAATGTTTCCAAAAATTGAGGTAAATAGCCAGGGAGGGATTGGACATTGGATTGTTTATTAAACTAGACCCCAAAGTTTTGTAATCAAGTTTTCTTATTCGTTAGCTTTCAACTTTAGGGACTTTTATTGAATTTTGATTGGTTGGTTCATTAAGTTGAGTGTCACTGTCCAAACGTTTCACCGTTTGTGGCGGATGGCAAGTACCTTATGCTTCAGCCAATCCAACCCTCAGGTGCCGTCTGTTCCTAGTCTGACAGCGTCTTCATTTCATTTTCAGTCTTAAAGCATATGCATTCATTACTCATAATTCAAATTCTCTCTTAGGTTCTTTTACGGTAAAAAATTACCTAAAATAAAAAAGGAGAATTATTTTTGGTATTGTGAATTAAAGATTTGATTCAAATGAAGTTAAGTTAAAGTTTAGGTAAAATTTTTAAAAGACCAACATTTATTACAACAGTATATTTATATACAATAGACGAAGGCTTTAACAGTAACTATTATTGTAGAAATAAAATAAAGATAAAAGAAGGTTAATAAAATATAAAATGTATATAAGCTTATTAAAAGTCCTATTTTCACTGTAAGAAGTTCGGCAAATGGGCTTAGTTTCAAGGATGAATAAAAACTTACATTGCAGGTATGCTGTTTCTGTTTTCAGGAACACCCGGATTATGACTAGTACTGTTCAATATCCCACATTGGCGTTGTTGTGGTTGGTGAAACTTCCACTTTGATCTTCTTAATTTATTAGTTTTGATATCTGTTGGTTAAGGCTCTTGATTTTGCTTAATTATTATCAATTGTCCTATCTCTGGGCCTGCTACAAAGGCTTTGAACTCCTGATCCGAGTCCTGAACAAAAAGAAACCATTAGTGGGTTCATATAGGTGGCCACAGGACATAGTCAACACTATTATGAGGCGGCTATGGAAGGTCTTATTTATAATTGTGGTGGCCACAGGACTCATTCACATTTCCAATTACATTTAGAACATTGAGGAATCATTGATGGACTCTTATTGGTTCAAATAAATTGTAAGGAAATTATACCTTTGGCAGCTATAGTGTAGGCTTAAGCTCCACAGTAGCTCTCACACTATTTGGATCAGACAGGCTCCACAGATCTGTAGTAGTTAGTTTTCCACTATTTATTCAGCAACTGGATGAACTCTCAGCTGGCAATGGACTTTAAGGTTTGGCCGATCTCATCAACCTAAAAAGGTTGCTGTTAGATGTTGAAGTTACTCAGTTAAGAGCTGAAGAAAGTAAGATTAATGTATGTTGAAATATTTACTTCTTAAAAGACTATAATTTTGTAGATTATTATGCAGGTTTCTTTTTATCACTTTATGCAGAATTCTCATATAACTAAGCCCAATAAAAAGTTGCCATTTATTTTAACTCCTTTAACTAAATATACCTCATAGACGTCCATATAAATAATTAATAAATAAGCTTATATACCTGTTAAAGCCACCTTATTTATGTATGAATTATTAACATTATTACTGGTTAAAATAGTCTGAAAGATAAAACTTTTTTTAAAACTCTGCTAATTGCCTTTCAGACATGGAATTACATTTGAATTTATTTATCTCATTAGTTCCTCTGGCAAGGTGGGAACAGATTATTTGTACAATTAATTCTTATTAGACATAAGAAAACATTTTAATATCTCATCAGTTCCTCTGGCAAGGTGGGAACAGTTTATTTATCATTATTATTAATGCTAGTTTGACATTAGAAAAACATTTGATATAAAATTGTATTTTGTACTTTTTTTGATATTTATACTATTTTTTGCTGTTTATGTAGGTTTGAATTTAGCAAAGCATTTGACGAATTTAATAATAGGAATAAAATCAATAAATTGGAAGTTAAAGACTTGAATAAGGAGAAAGATATAATGATTCAAAACACAAAGGGTGGCATGATGGATTATTGAAGAATGTAGACATCTTGCAAGTTCTGTAGATTCCTTCAACATTCCATGACTTATATTTTGGTTGCTTTGACTTAATGAACATCTCATATCCATCGGTTTACATCAATCTCTATCAACATCCACATATATTCTTCAATTACTTAATGCTGGGCTGGTTGGTCCTCGTCAATTTGATAGCTTTGAAATTTCCACTTGTTCTGTCCAGACAACTGTGGTGCATCTAAAAGAGTTCAGATTAGAATCTTACACCGTTGTAATCTTCATAAAGGGTAATATTGTGCATCATCATTTGGGATGTACATCAATTTATCGGTGATTGTCTTCTCCCTTTAGATCCCTTAGTAATAGTGCGGCTTCTCTACAATTACTTTTTATTATTACATTCAGGGATATCAAGGGATAAGACAATGGACGATAGATTTATGAACATCCCAAATTGTGATACACAATATTATAGACCAAAAGTGTTTTTATAAGGCCTAAAAATTCTCACGTATGTCTGTAAAAATATCTTTAATTTTCATTGAATCTATCTGTTTTTTTTATTAGACTAGCCTAAGATTAATAGATTTTGCTTCTTGAAAGATAAAGTACACTTGAATCATCAGCTGATGCTATTATCCAGAAAATTTTTTTAAATCGGACCCAAAAGATGTGTGGAAATATTTGATAGTTAGCAAAAAGCTACTTATCCTTTCATCTACAGACACGAAAATCCCTTAGAATGATTGGAAATTTAGATTTTAACAAATTGGGGGTAAATATTTTATGCAGAATATACACCTGTGCATTATAGGTAGTAGCTTTGTTACTCAAATTAATCTTGAAATAATTTTTTTTTAATCTTAGAGAGAAGTTATAATGATGATCTTGGAAGAAACACATAGAGATTTTAATTCAGCTGGTAAGAAACATATGTTTGTTTGTAATTTTTTTTATTTAAAAGAGATAAGATGTCTGTCTGTCCGTCTCCAAAGTAAACTGATCGCCATCCCCTGCCAAAATTTTCCTCAATTTAATGTGATCTATATCTTTAATTACCTAGTAATCGTTATTTATTGCATCGTATTATAGACAGCTTTCCTTAGATAATATATATGAATAATTATAATATTAATTCTAGTTTTGTAGGCCCAGCAGGGCCGAAGGCTCGAACCAACAATACTAATTTCAATTTTAGGATTTTCATTGATTGATTGATTAGCCATAGTCTCTTAGGGTTTGGACCTAAGTAGTCATGGAGTAGGCTGAGACACTTTTGTATAGCCCACTAGTGCTATCAAGCTCCACGTTCAAGCACATTATGACTTGACCCGCTATCACATGAGAGCTACTCATTATTACCTCACCCTCGCCGAGTGAGGCAGGTGTCCCAAATTAAGTCACCGTAATGAATGACACTCTCCGCAGAGGAGCTTGGGATAAGGGTAGTACTGATATTATGTACGTGACTATTAAGTATCCAAACTTACTCAATAATACCCTTCTTACACAACCAGGAGAAGTTGCGTGAATGTATTCAACTGAGAAATTCGAGTTGCCACATGGGGATTAGAACTCGAACTCTCATCACCGTAACTCAGTGCGTTACCACTGAGCTACGACGCCCCTTAGAATTTTCATGTATATTATGGCTTGATAGGTCTTAAAATATTTTCAATGAAAAAAATCTGACAATAATCTAGTAATACATTTCCGATAAATAATTGCTGGATTAGAATCGGTTTTCAGCCATACTAAAAAGTCATGTTTAGCATTGTATTACAATTTTCCATGAATATTAAAATAAAAATTATATATTGAGATTAATATCTGCGGAAAGCTGTCAATGATACGATGCGACAAATAACTATTAAATGATTGTTATTTAAAATTGCTTCTTACCTCAAATGCACAAAAAAAATCCCTTTAAAAAGACATTTTTTTGTTTAGCTGATATTTTGTTGTGTATGGTAGCTGAGGAAATTCTGGATCAGGAAGAAACTCTACCTATTAACAATTCAGGGACATTGACAATGATTTTGAAAACAAACTATTTGGTGCTTACACACAAAGAACCTTATTGAGCACTGATAACGCCCCCAACCACATATTTTTTAAATAAAATAAAATAAGGGGCGGGGGGAGAGTAGCTCTTCGTTTATTACTTTGGGTAAGGTAAATTTTGTGGGTGCAGGGTTTTAGGAATGGAAAAAAAGGTCATGTTTATTGTTCAGCATCTTTTGATAACTGCCAATTTTCTTCCCAAGACCTGAATACATACAACAAATCCTATGAACAAAAGTGGCTTTAAACTGATAAAGAATCTTTGTCTACCTTGTACTTTGTCATTGTTACTCCTTTTTGAAAAGTATGCATATAGTTTTAGTGCTTTCTCGTTTTTTGTATGTATGTCCCTTGGGACATCTAATAATGATCTCATAAAAGTTTGTATGTCCGGTTTCCGTCCGCAAAACCTTGCTTTAATTTGGAGTGTCTCAGGAATGTTTATTTGGATTTTGCTAATTTTTTTAAAGTTATTGTCATTGTCTTTGATTAGAATATAGTTATAATGCTGAACCAACGTCTTCTAGTCATATCCAAGCTAATCAAACTCAAAAACAAGGAAACAAGTCAATTATTAAATTTTATAAACAAAAACTATCTGCTAATCGTTATTGGAATAAGGATGACAACGTCCATAAATGCGAAGCAAGAAAATATTTAGTATAATTTCAGACAGGTAAAAGAGGGACATTTTTTAACTTATTTTCCGAAAAGTTGGGTGTAACCTTTTAGACAAAAGCCCTTTTTAAGTCAAACTGTTCTGAATAAGGTTAAGCGGAAAATACGCTAAATGAAATAGACCTTGGACTGTAAATTTCTCAGGTACCCAAAGTTTTAAAACCATGTTATCTTTGTTGTTTTGCTCAAAAAGTTTGGGTAGGTACTTTGATTGAGGTTTGATTCGTTGTTTCATAACTAGCAGTCCACACTTTTCATCTCATAATTTTAGTCTATAGAATTTTATTTTAAATTGGTGCCAATTTCGACCATTTCCTAAAAGAGCTGAACATTGTATACACTATACATCCTACCCGGGAAGGACGGGGATATGTATCTGTTTATTACAAGGGGACTTTTATTGAATTTTGATTGGTTGGATCATTAAGTTGAGTGTCCAAACGTTTCCGTCACTGATTGTACTTTACAGAAGGGGTTATTTTGGTGTATCATCATTGTGGATGTACATCAATTTATCGTCCATTGTCTTGACCCTTTAGATTCCCGCACCCTACCCCAATTATTGAAAAGTTTGGGGGGGAAAAATGCAAATAATTTATATTGTTAACCAGATGAGCAGTATATAAATTTTACCGGTGAAATGGAAAAGCTTAATATACAAGAGATAGAAAAAGATGCTCTCAATTCTGATCAGGGTTCTTCTTGGAATATGGTAAGAATTTTATAATTTATTTTTCGATTTTCATATATTCTTCTTTTTATCTTCTCTGCTACCGTTGAAGATAGATTGCTGATTTATTTGTGAAGGTTTTTCAAAGAGCATTTGATTGATTGATTGATGATACAAAAGTGTCTCGTACTACTCCAGGAGACTTGGAGAAACCATGGATAATCAATCAATTCCAAAGAGCATCCAGTATACAACTTACTTTGTCAGTCAACCCATGGGTCATGCAATAAAAGACACATAAATATTTTTTATGACAGGTTTCGTAATTTTTTATCATTCCTAATATCTTCTTTCCTTTCTAATATATTTTTATAACTACTGAAAATTTCCTTGATTCACTTTGTACGCTTGTTTTTTTGTAGTTTGTTACTTATGGATGTTGTCATCCTTGTTATTTTACTTTTCACATTTTACCTATGTAATGAGAAATATAGTAGTCTAATATGTTAGGTAGCCAAAAAGCCGCCAGTATCTCCCAAAGTGAAGAAACCAATGGTAGTTGAAACTGCAACTTATGAGCTTGATATTAATGTGGTTGAAGATTTGAAGAAAATAGGTATTCTGTTTATTTTTATACTTAATACTAATTGAATAGTAAATTTCAGTCTGTTTATTTCTTGTTGTTTATTTTACAGTAATATTTTTGTTGATATCATATAAAAATAGCCTAAAACCAGCACAGGAACTATGTAAAGCTTTCCTAAATGGAGCGAGATCTTAAGAAACAAATAAACCTTACTACTTTATATAATAGAATAAATCCTTAATATAGGTATATATCTTATCATACTTTTAGTATATTCTAAATATACTAGTGCTTTGCCACTAGCCCTTAGGAAGGACGAAGGAGTTCAGGAAAATATAATAAAACCATCCCTAGACATATAACTAGATTCCTTGAAAAGTACAACCATTTCGGATTAGTATTCTCTGAGATCTTAAGCTTGAGACAAAAACTTTTACTACTTCATATTATAGGATTGAACTTTTCAATTAATTGGAGAACTCAACAGAGAAAAAAACCTACAACTTCATATCATATGTAACAAGAAATCAAATCTATCTATCTATTTTAGGTAATGCCGAAGTCATAACTGAGTTTGAAGCTGGTAGAAATATTCTTATTTTAATGCGGGGCCCACCAGGCTGTGGAAAATCTTTTCTGGCAAATAGGTAGGTTTTACAGTGATCTAAATGGATAAGACAATGGCCGATAAATTGATGCACATGCCCTGCCCAATGATAAAAATACCCCTTCTTAAGGTTAAAATTAGTGGTTTAAACGTTTGGACCATCAACTTAATGAACCAAATATTCTCTAAATCTCCAAAGTTGTTAAGCCAACGAATAAGAAAACTCTATTCTAAAATAAGGGAATCGATATATTGTTACTTGGATGTTGCACTAGATTTTCATGTACTTTAGGTAATAAATTGATAATCATAGCTGGCTAAAATAACGATACTCCCCATCTTCACCCCATCTCCTCTCCTTCTACTGGATGAACGAACTGACCAAATAATGAGATCCATTTCCATATTAGTAGCCTAAATTGATGAGAATTTTTCCCCTGTCAATATATCCACGTATTCTATACGATATCCATTAATAAGGGTCCGCACGTCCGTCCGTCCGTAACGGATAGCTGTTATCGTTAATTTAGGCACGTTAGAATTGTCTTATTGATTTTAAATCTGGTATGATATTGATGAATCCTATAACGCTTCAGCAAGAAAACTTAGAAAAAAAATAGAACTAATACAAATTTTGTTAGCCCAGGCCTTCGGGGCTTGATGCTAGCAAAACTGGTTCTAATCTTATAATTTTTCATTTAAATATCCGCTAAAAGCTGTCTATAATACGATGCGATGAATGACTATTATAAAAACTTAATTATTTTCCTAATTTATGATCGTCTAATAGTTCTATTTAGGTACATTCAAGCTTTCAAGACTGGCAAAGTTTTCAGCACAGATGATTATTTCATGGTTAAAGACAAGTAAGTTATCTATTCATCTATTCTTAATCTATTAGTAATCTATTCATCTACTCTCCATCTATTCACAATCAATTCACCTATTTATGTGTATTTTTTGGCAATTTTTCAGTATGTGGATGATTATTTTATGGTTAAACACAATTGCAGACTGGCCAGAGTGTACGTTTTGTACGTAACGTATCGAATCTGAGTACGTTCTGGACGTTATATTGAGATGTGTATTGTGTACGTTACGTATTTTGTCTTTTTGCACGTTTTACGTTTTTTTTAAGAATAAGAATCAAATATTAGTAGAAAATTAATTTGTATGTTTTGTACGAAAATTTTTACAAAAACAATAACAGGTGTATTATATTAAATAAATTCAATAATATCTTAAATTTTCATAGAACAAAAATATGTAGGTAAATTATGCATATATGTTATTATAACTTATAGTTAAAATTTATGGATTTTACATTATTTTTTTTTCAAATTTTTTTATATTCTTAGGTAAATATTTCGAGATATCAGGTGTTCAGTTTAGAATTAAGAAGTCTCTTCTTGGTATCTTCAGTTTTTAAAGAATAAGAATCAAATATAAGTATAAAAGTATTTGTATTTGTACAAAAAGCATTACAAAAATAGTATATTATCTATAATACAAAGTAGAATGATATCTGTCTGTCTATTTGTCCGTCTGTCTATCAGAAGCTTAAGATCTCAGTAACCACTGAACCTATTGGGCTCTACTCTTCAGTGAATATACCTATTAGTCCTGTGATGGTTTTAAGCTATTTTCTTGGGGGGGGGGGGGGGTTGACACTTAAAGCTTTTTACTTACAACTAGGATTAGCAGCTTCGTCCCTAGCGTCTAGAGTCTTCGTCCCCTCCAAACTCCAAGAAAATAGCCTAAAACCACCACAGGACCAGAAAATATATTCCCTGAAGAGTAGAATCTAATCTTTTCAGTGGTTACCAAGATCTTAAGCTTTAGACAGACAGAAATTGTTTTACTTTGTATTAAAGACAAGTATTTTCTGAGATCTTTAGCATTAGACAAAATAACCCTATATCCTATTATATGTATATCCTATAAATCCTTTTCTTCTGTAGCGAAGAATCTCGCTAACTGCTGAACCGACATGATCTGGGTGAGGTTGTAGGCTATTTTCTTTCGTCCTTCTATATTACTTCAAGAACCTGCATTAAAAATGGTAGAAAAATAGCATAAAACCATCTCGGTAACTGTGTAAAGTTTCCCTGAATTAAGTAATCAATCGGTTCAGTAGTTAGGAAAATCTTAAGCATCAGACAAAAAACTACTTTTTATACCAGGATATACTTAGTACGCAATAACAGGATGTATGTCTGTCTGTTGGTACCGAAGGTTCTCGCTAACAGCTAAACCGATATGGTTCTCCTTTACAGGGTAGCTTTTCATAGGTCCTGGGAGAGGGTACAACCACTCTCCCAAGAGAAATCACTCTTAGAAAAAAATCACCACCGTTCCCCTATTTTCTTTTTAAAACTGAAATCAGAAATAGGAGTGTTCGACTACCCCCCCCCCTCACTAAAAAAAATTATTAGCGAAGCTACTTTATAATCACTTTGTCAGTCCGTTACGCTATCGGGAAACGTGATTTTCTCGGCTCCTGTTTTTGATTAAATAAGTTCACATTCTACATATTTTCATTGAGATTTGCCATTTGGTTTGGTTCGAGATCTATTCCTAGATTTTCAAATTTTCATGGTTTTCTCGACTCCTGTTCAAGATAGACGGCTTAAATTTTCAGTGAATAAATAAAATCACATTCTACACATTTTCAAAAAGTTTCTTTAAGGTTTGTCTATCTGTTGCAGTGCTAGATCGATTCCTAGATGTATAGGTTTTTTGTTATTTTCTCTACTGATATTCTTGATAGAGGGTTGTAATTTTCAGGGATTGTATAAGTTTTCATTCTTAATACTTTCACTAAGTTTCATTGAGATTTGCTTATTGGTTGGGGGGCTGAATTTATTCCTAGATTTTCACGTTTTTATAATTTTTTTAAAAGGTTTTGTAATTTAAATAAGTTAAATGCTTATTTTGTATGACACTACTCTATAGTTTATTTTTTTCCCCCGATTTCCATCCATTACTTTTAAGTTTCGCTACCCATGGATGTTGTCATCCTTGTTTATTACTATTTATTTTTAAATAAAAAATAAAAAAATGGGTTTTTGTATTCAACTCCCCCCTAATCAAGTTCCTCTAGAGGCCTCTAAGGGCCGCGTAGTCGCTGGTCCTTATAATAGGATATACTTTGTATGTAATAACAGTGGCCTTTAGGAGCGTAGACACTAGATCTTTTAAATAAAGTAATAGGATATCTGTCAGTCCGCTTTGGTTCTCCTTTGCAGGTAGTCGCTAGTAGTCTTAAATGTATTGATTATAGGTAGTTAGGATAACATATTCATTATTTTTCTTAGGAATGTACGTTTTTTTTTTTTTTTAAGTACGTAACGTACTTTTTTTGTGTACGTTATATACGTTTTTTATTTTCAAAATTGGCTGGCCAGTCTGCAATTGAGTCTCTATCTAATCTATTCTCCATCTATTTATAATCTATCCATCTATCTATCTGTCAATATTGGCAAGTTTTTCAGAACGGATTATTATTTTATGTTTAAAGACAAGACTATTTATAATCTAATCATCTATCCATCTATCTTATTGGTTGATTATTTTGTACGGATTACTATTTTATGGTCAAAAACAAGTAAGTAATCTATCCATCTATTTGTAATGTATTCATCTATTTTACTATTCTTCATCTATTTCTATTCTTCATCTATTTCTAGTCTATCTATCTATTCTGCATATATTTATAATCTATCCATCTATCTATCTGTAATTAATGGCAGTTTTATAATACCTGAAGATTATTATTTTATTGCTTAAGACAAGTAAACAATCTATCTATCTATTCTCAATCTATTTGTAATTTTTGCATCTATCTATCTATCAATTCTTGTTTTACATAGACATCTTAAAAGATTAAGAATACTCAAAACAATTTGTAATGTCGGAATAAATATGTAAAATTATTATTTTGTTTGTGAGTTAATCTCTTATATTCTTATTTTAGCTATATATACTGTCTATTTATTTATCTCTGTTGGCAAAGATTTTAGTATAGATGATTATTTGGGTATAGTCCCTTTCGTGACAACGCCTCTTAAGGGGCGTTTCGTCTTATGCTAGGTAGGGTTATTGCCCCATAGGGTCAGACAACTGGCCCCCCAGGGTTAGAGCCCCTCGCAGGGGCTAGAAATAGGAGAAACTCCCCAAAAAATTTTTGTCAAATAAAGAAAACTTGTATAATATATAGTTTATTTCTTTGACGCTAGGAGTCTCATTTGTTTACATTTTTAAAATAGTTTATAGTAATACATAGATATTAAACAATTAAGATTAAGTTTTAGATCTAGTTTAATTATGTTATTTTAATTTATGTTTTAAAATAGTGTTTTGAATAAATATATTTTTTATCATAAGTAACTCTAAATAATAATTCATTTTATTACATAATCTACCAATCTGAAGTACTCATTGGTTTTAGTGTTAATACACTTTTATATTTATATAGGTGGTGTTTTACACCATCAATTATTCAGAGAGATAGAATAGAATGGGCTGTTAATAATACTAGTCCCTACAATCCTTAAATAGCGTTTTCTTATTCTTTGGTTATCTATCTATCTATATTCTATTTATCTATCTACCTATCTATCTAGGTATGTGTTTAACCCAGCTGATCTACAAGACGCACATGGATATAGCCAAGCTGTTATCTTTCTATCTATCTATTATCATATCTATCTATCTAGGTATGTGTTTAACCCAGCTGACCTACCAGACGCGCATGGATATAACCAAGCTGTTGTCTATCTATCTATCTATCTATCTTATCTATATGTCTATCTATCTATTTATCTATTTTTTTATATATTGTAATACAATTTTTTTTTAAAATCCTCTAAAACATTTGTAAAAAATCCACGTATTTATTTTTAATGAAAAAAATAGTCTCTTTCTGATGATTGCAGAAGCATGAAACTCTGAGTAAAAGAAAATAAAAATTTAAGATAAAATGTTGTTTTACTTTTAAGTAATGGGCTCCATAGAATACTCTATGTAGAGCACTCTTGTCTACCTTGGTAACCAACATTTGTCCTAGCTCCTGGCTACAGTTGAGCACTCTGTTCACCGAGGTAACTTCTGAACAACAATGAAACGTTTCGATATTCCATATTCATTGAAGAACATACCAATACCTTCAAGACTACAGTACAAAAAGCAGCTAATCAGTAAAGTAGAAAAATTTGTCAACACTCTAAGATGGGCCTGGTATTTTATTTGTTACCCTTCTGATACTGAAAGTAAGGAAACCTATGGATTCAAATCAAACAGAAGTGTCCCACAGTTTGATGAGCTTAAACAGCTACGAGGTTTTGAAGATGATTTGATCAAATTGATTGAAAATATTAAATTTAAACCTGTAACAAGCCAATTTCAACAAAAGCTTCGAGATGATTGTAAAAAAGTAAAAGACAGCAAAGATGTCATAGTGAGTGCAGATAAAACTTCAAACCTGTATGAAATTCCTGTGGCCAAGTACAATCAACTACTTAAAAATAACATTACCAACAATTATAAGAAGTGTGATGCCAACAACATTGATGAAGTTAACATGGAAGCAGCCGAGATAGCAACTGAACTTGGGATTGCTGATAGAATCGAAGTTCTAGCCAAACCTTCCAGCTATGTAACCGTTAAAGATCATAAAAATAGCTTTCCTGGACGTGTAGAATGCAGATTAATCAATCCAGCTAAAACAAAAATTGGTATGATTTCAAAACAAATCTTAGACAATATAAATAAATGCATAAGATCAAGTACTAACTCTAACCAGTGGAGAAGCACAAAAGACACTCTTGATTGGTTCAACAATTTACAGAATAAGAATACCCTCAAATTCTTCCAGTTCGATATTGAAAGTTTTTATCCAAGCATCACGGAAAGCCTTCTTAACAGAGCTATTGTTTTTGGGTCCCAATTTGTTAACATTTCGGATCAAGATAAACAAATAATTTTTCACTCCAGAAAAACATTCCTGTTCTCAGATAATGAACCTTGGGTGAAGAAGACTGGCGACAACTTTGATGTTCCTATGGGTGGATATGACTCAGCCGAAGTGTCAGATTTAGTTGGGCTGTACCTTCTTAACAAGCTAGAAGCAGTGTTCCCTCAAGAAAATGTAGGTTTGTACAGAGATGATGGGTTGGCAGTCTTATCGGTATCTGGGCCACAAATAGACAGAATCAGAAAACAAGTTATCAACACTTTTGGACAAGAAGGCTTAAAAATCACAGTAACTACAAACATTAAAACCACAAATTTTCTAGATGTCAACCTGGATCTGGAATCGGGCAACTTTAAACCATACAGAAAACCGAACGACAAACCTAACTACATTAACATCAAGTCTTGCCATCCACCATCCACCAAGAAAGACCTGCCTACGATGGTTGAAAAACGGTTGTTTGATCTTTCCAGCAATGAAGAGCTTTTCAATTCTGAAAAACATCAGTATGAAGACGCACTCAAGGCATCAGGCTACAATAAAAACCTCAACTATCAAAAAAATAATGGTCAACAAGGAAATCAAAATAGACGGCAAAGGAGCAGAAAAGTTCATTGGTTTTGTCCTCCCTACAATTCAGCATTGGCTACAAACATTGGTAAAGAATTTTTGAAGCTCGTAGATAAACACTTTTCAAACAATAGAGATATGAAAAAATACTTTAATAGAAATACCATAAAGATATCTTACAGCTGTATGGCTAACATGTCCAGTGTGATCTCCAGCCACAACAAAAAGATCCTGGGTCAATCCAAAAACCTGACTGAAGCTGGATGTAATTGCAGGAGGGGAACAGTGTGTCCGCTAGATGGTAAATGTCTTACTGAATCCTTAATCTACAAAGCTACTGTAGAATCAGACCAGACATCATCAACCTATATTGGTCAAGCATCTACAACATTCAAAACGAGATACAATAATCACAAATCTTCATTCAACCTTCTCCATCTTCAAAAAAGTACACGGCTCTCTGGTTTTATTTGGAATTTGAAAGAAGAACAAAAACCTTACAATATTAAATGGGATATTGTTTCTTTGCAACCTACTTTTGATCCTGGATCTAACAAGTGTCAGCTTTGCTTAATGGAGAAAGTTTCAATTCTCAATTCTGACAAAAACTCATCTATCAACAAGCGGCATGAAATTTTCTCTAAATGTATGCATAGAAGAAATCATCTTTTGGCCAGACTGTAGCTGTTTAACATAGTTCTTTTTTATATATTGTAATACAATTTTTTTTTAAAATCCTCTAAAACATTTGTAAAAAATCCACGTATTTATTTTTAATGAAAAAAATAGTCTCTTTCTGATGATTGCAGAAGCATGAAACTCTGAGTAAAAGAAAATAAAAATTTAAGATAAAATGTTGTTTTACTTTTAAGTATTTATCTATTTAGGTATGTGTTTAACCCAGGTGACCTACCAGACGCGCATGTATATAACCAAGCTGTTATCTATCTATCTATCTATCTAGGTATGTGTTTAACCCAGCTGACCTACCAGACGCGCAGGGATATAACCATGCTGTTGTCTATCTATCTATCTATCTATCTTATCTATCTTATCTATATGTCTATCCTATCTATCTATCTATCTAGGTATGTGTTTAACCCAGCTGACCTACCAGACGCGCATGGATATAACCAAGCTGTTGTTAAAAATGCCCTCCAGGTAAAAGTTATTTTGAACTGGTTCTGAAGCATTTTTGAAAGTGTTATCTACAGAGGGGAAATTTTGTTTATAATAATTGGTAAAGCAAGTACCTAAAGGGATGAGACGATGGCCGATAAATTGATTTACATCCCCAATGATGATACACAAAAGTACTTCATCTGTAGCGTAAAATAAATGGCTGAAACGCTTGAACACTCAACTTAATAAACCAACTAATCAAAATTCGTGTGAAGACCCTAAATTTGTTGTGTTAACGTTATTTTAAAACAAAAGACTAGTGTAATAAATATCCCATTGTCCCATATCTCTCTCTGCAAAATATACTAATGATATTATCTTTTTTCAGGCTGGGGAGAGATTGGTTATAGTTGACAATACAAACACTATGTCCTGGGAGATGCGTCCATACCTGGCTATGGGGGCACAATATAGATACAGAATATTTATACAGGTATATAGATAGATAGATAGTGGACAATACAAACACTATGTCTTGGGAGATGCGTCCATACTTGGCAATGGGGGCTCAATATAGATACAGAATATTTATACAGGTAGATAGATAGATAGATAGTTAGATAGATAGATAGATATACAGAATATTTATACAGGTAGATAGATAGATAGATAGATAGATAGATAGATAGATAGATAGATAGATAGATAGATAGATAGATAGATAGATAGATAGATAGATAGATAGATAGATAGATAGATAGATAGATAGATAGATAGATAGATAGATAGATAGATAGATAGATAGACAGACAGACAGACAGACAGACAGACAGACAGACAGACAGACAGACAGACAGACAGACAGACAGACAGACAGACAGACAGACAGACAGACAGACAGACAGACAGACAGACAGACAGACAGACAGACAGACAGACAGACAGACAGACAGACAGACAGACAGACAGACAGACAGACAGACAGACAGACAGACAGACAGACACAGATAATCAAGATTATAATGCTGCTGATTTATTGATAGTTTGGTTACCAGGAATTCCAAGGAATAAGACAATGAATGATAAATTGAAATAACTAATCATTAATATTTATCAAAGTACCCAAAGTTTTTAAATAATGAATGAGATAGGTAACTTTTTCATAAAACTATGGGCATCAGTATAATTTATAATCTAATATCCCTTCCCTCCTTTTTGTCACAGAAAGATGAATAAATAAATGAAATAAAACTAAAGGAAACGTATTAATTTTTAGGAACCTACAAGCGAATGGGCCTTTGATGCCAAAACCCTGGCCAAAAACAACGTCCATAATGTGCCTAAAGACAAGATAGAACTCATGATTGCAAGGTAAAAAGTATTTTGTTGCAGGGATATAAAGAGATAAGACAATGACCAATAAATTGATGTAAATCTCAAATGATGTTAAATAAAATTACCCTTTCTGTAGATTACAATTAGTAGTTGAAACGTTTGGATACTCAACTTTATATCATTCTTTCCACTAATTTTTATATTATACGGGGGAAGATTAATTAATCTTTCATTATCTTATCCCTTTACATCTAAATAGCTTTATAATTTTAGATATGAAAAGAATTTATCATTGGAGATGTTAGCAGAGAGATATAATATTAATCTACCTACTTTTGACCCAGTTGAACTGAAAAAACCTGAAGGAATGTTGAAATAAAAAAAGCAAAAATATAAAACTTATTAATAGTAAATCACAGTATGAATTCCAGAGTATATTCATGTTAGTTTATGGGGAATATTCACAATAAATATTATACGCAAAGCACTTATTTTGATAGAGTAAATGTTTTAATATTTCAAATGCATTCATTATAGCAGCAGAAATCTTATTTAGATGCTTTCCTTAAAATGACTAACAAGCAATGAAATCCCCCCCTTCACAATATTTTTAAAAATAAATTAAAATTATTAACCCCTAACCCAGCGGACCTATACCTGTGATATCTGAAACCTGCGGGGATTTCCAGTACCCAATACAACCTAACCTAACATAAAGTATTAAATAAATAGTATTAAACCTAATTTTCAATTCATTTCAAAATAAAGAGAGGGGTTTCTGTGCTTAACTTTGAGGGAATCATTAATTTGGGTAAAATTGCTGGTTTATATTTCAACAATTCATCAAAAAAGGAATTGGAGATAAAGAAACAAACAACAACACTGATAAAGTAAATGAAAAAGAAATTAAACAGTTAGTTAGTAATAGTGACGATATTAAAGTTAATGAGAATAGTGAAGATATTTTTCAATCTGATGAAGAAAATTTTGATTCTATTGAAGATAGTGGTGATAATGTTGATATTAAAGGAAAGATGCTCTATCTATCTATTCATTAATCCAATGTTAAAGTGGCTGCGGTAAATAAAAAGTAAGGTTTATACGTCACACACTAATATGAAGCGGTTTAACTCATTGAGGGAGGGGATATTGGGCTGTTTATTACACTAGTTCCCCAAGTTTTTTAATAACTTTGGTGACTTTTATTAAATTTTGATTGGTTAGTTCATTAAGTTCAATTTCCAAAGATTTCTACTACTAAATGTAGTCTACAAAAGGTATAATTTTGTGTAACATCATTGGGGATATACATCAATTTATCGGCCATTGTCTTATCCCTTAAGATCCATGACTACCTAATAACATATAGCATCTGTGTAACTATTTAGTACCCGCATGTGATATTGATAATACCGGTAATGCTTCCAATAAGTCTGATATTCTTGCACTTGATTCAAATTTATTACTAAGTCCTCACACAACTAAAAATCTGCAAACTTTCAACGAGCAGGTAGATTCTTACATCAAAGTAACAGGAATTGTGTCGGTCTGTGTTTTTGTACCGAAAGATCTCGCTAACTATAGATTTTTACAGCAAGTGAATGAGAGAATGATTTATATACCTTTGACAACAAATATTATTTACAGTTCAATGACTCGTTCCCTTCTTGCTTAATAAATGTATAAGTATAGAAGTATATTCCAGACAACTATCTGGTTTCAGTTTTGGGGTACCCTAGCTGTGTTAATATTTCCGACGCCATTGTATGATATTCAATGACCTAATTAAAAGTCGGCACAGGGTCCACAGGGTTGGGACATATAGTTATTTAACCCTTCCCCCCTCTATTATTTTACATTACTTAGTGGATAAACGCTCCTGAATACACCCCAGCAGCAACAACCACTGCTCCAAGCTGGCAACAAGCACCACCCCAAACAAATGAGCTAGAACACTATTGGGCTAATAACCAGACAGCTGTAGAACAATCCTGGAACGAGGAATCTCCAAGAACTGAAGATCAAAAGACTGATAAAATGAAAGATCCCAAACCGCAAAGGAAATCGAGAGCACAAAAGAAGGTAAGAATTTTTTAAAGTATAAATCTTATTAATGTCGGATGGATTAGAACTGGTTCTCAGCCATATTGAAAAATCAAGTATACTTTAGGCACCCCCAAATGAATTTGGGGATAATCACCCTTTTAACACCCCCCCCCCCCCCTCTTGGACGTCCCTGTCAGCTTATACTAAAAACGAAATTAATTCGGAATAAAATCCCGAAACCTATACGTGTTTGTCAGCTGTCGTTGGGGGGCAACACATCGTAAAATTGACGACTTCTCCATTTGCCCCCCAATTTTTTTTATAGATTTATTTCGCTTTTTCTTGCGTCCCTGCTCGTGCCCCCTATATTTTTTTTCTTTAATATGTGCAGTGCATCCAAAACAACCAGAAAAATGGTAACTGGACAAAGTGTCTCAAAAATCAGCCATGTGACGTCATAAAAAATGATGGATTATCCATCTCTTTTTTAGGGGTTTTCTTTACCGCTTCTCCTCTCATCTCCCTTATTTTTATGACGTCACATGACTGATTTTTGAGACACTTTAGAGCAGTTACGAAAAATGAATTTTAATTAAGGCTAAAAGAATGGATATAACGAGAGAAGTGTACCAGGACGTGCATCAGAAACAGCAAGAAATGAGACTAGATAAATTTCTTAATGAAATCACTGCAGATTCAGAAAGTCCAGCAAAAACTGTCACTAATAATTCTACAGGAATGGAACACTTTATAATTTTACTAGCGGCTATGCCCCTAGAATACTCTAAAGGCACTTCTGGTAGGGGGAAAGTTAAATTCGACGCTCCCTTTTTTATTTTAGGTTTTAAACACCTTAAAAACGCCCCCCCCCCCAAAAAAAAAAAAAAAAAATATTTTTTTTTATCATTAACATAATTACTTTTTGTTATTCCTTTTCGCAAATAATTTCTAAAATTATTGTAAAGTTTATATTGATGTAACAGGATATAATGATACTAACGATGATACAATTCCATTTGTTCTGGATCCTATGTCAGCTGTTAAGTTACAGGTTAGCTATGGGTCTTAATAATATTTCCAGTATGGCTTTAAAACCGGTTAATAACCGAAGTATTGGAACCGTTATACTGAAAAATAAAGTATAGCATTGTATTAGAGACAATTTTCCACGAATACCAAAATGAATAACAGTTTTGTTAAACCGGGCCCTTGGTTTTAATGCTAAAATTTTTTTTAATATCCGCGGAAAGCTGTATAAAATACGATAATGTGTCCACTAAGATAATATGGATGTATCGCTTTCTTAAACTGTTTAAGCTGAGTAGCTTTCAAAAAACTCTTTTTTTTCTATATGTCCTTTTTTTAGTTTCCCTTAAAGATAGAAGGCTGTTTTTTCTTAAATATTCTGTAATAATAAATCTCTAATAGGAAAGTTTTGGAACACCTCTAGACGAATCTATTCTACAAATGTTAACAACTGAAGAAATCTTATCCAACGTGAAGCTTCCTAAGGAA
The DNA here is from genome assembly GCF_053477335.1 of Acartia tonsa. Classification (NCBI taxonomy): domain Eukaryota; kingdom Metazoa; phylum Arthropoda; class Copepoda; order Calanoida; family Acartiidae; genus Acartia; species Acartia tonsa. Next base: position 2,720,821 of record NC_137271.1, on the reverse strand, counting down.
TTGGCCTCCCAACTATTCCAATGTTGGCAGAGCTCTCTCATTGATTATATTTCAAACAGGTGAACATTAATATTTTTTTTCCAGGATGGAATAAATTACTTTTCCTAATTGAAATTGAATTGTGGTACTTGGGGTAATTGAAGGGCGAGGGTGAGTCGATCACGACAATTATTATTGTAGTTTTATAAAGAAAGATTTTTTTTTAATTTTGAGTGGTGATTTTTTCTAGGGCGAATTCTCTTCGGAGGGTTTTGGTACCCTACAACAAAATAGTTATAAACCTTCCTAAGACCTTCTCAAAGCTACACTGTAGTTGATTTAGCGGTTAGCGAGATCCCTTGGTACAAAAGACACAGATTGTTACTTTAATATAACAAGATACATTTTTATACAATAATACTCAGATGAATACAATTCTTTTAACCAGTCTTTCAACAGTTATAAATCCATCTCGGCCATAACTACTGCTGCTTCATATTTCAAAGAAAAAAATCTTCTGTATCAATCGCATCTCTTGTAGAATTGAATCAAGCAATATTAGTTCGGTCGTTTTAGTCTTTAAATTGATTTGTACTTTAGAGAAGAAGAGCTAGACGCAAGGCTTGACATCAAAAGTGAGGAACAGTTTCCCAAAGTTGTTATGGCGCCCAATGCCGCGGAATATTTTGAAAAACTGGAGATGGAGAAGGCCATTGCTGAGAGTCAACGAACAGCTAGTCTTGTAGGTTAGTTCTTAATTTTGGCGCGAAAGCTGTTAATGCGTAAAATACTAGGGAGGGAGAGTACAATGGGAGGGAACAATGAGCTGCTAATTACACTAATCCTACTAAGTTTTATAATAACGTTTTCTTATTCGTTAGCTCAACAACTTTGGTGACTTTTATTGTTTTATTGGTGACTATTGCATGAAGTAGTAAGGATTTTTTGTCTGAAGCCTAAAATCTCAATTACTTCAGAAAGGATTGGGTTCTCTACCTTAGGTTAGCTTTACATAGGGCCTGTGATGCGTTTAGGTTATTTTATTTTCAGATTAAGACTTGAGATGGTTTATAGCTTTTTTATAGGCCCTTTGAATACAGAGCCCTTAGTTACTAGGGGTGTAGCCGTCAGTTATTCATAATTGTTTTTAATGACCTATTTATATCTAGAAAAGAGACGGCCAATACTGGTGGTTAAATCCCGAAGTGCTGACAGAATTTCTTCTAGCTCCCATGAAATAGATGATTCTACAGGAAAATATTTCAACTTAGTTTTTTGTTCACCATAAGTATGGTTTTCTAACCAATTAATATCCGCTGGATCAGAACTGGTTTTCAGCTATACTAAAAAATCATATATAGCATCAAATTACAGACAATTATCCATGAATATTAAAAAATCATAAAATCGGTTAACAAAACTGGTTTTAATTTTTAATTCCAATATCTGCAAAAAAAACTGTATAATTCTATAAAGCTTTGCGATAAATAACTATTCCTTATTTTACTTGAATGGAAATTGAAATATTGTTATGATAAACAGAGGTTTACAGAAAGAAGAGAGATGAATTATATCGACAAGCCATGCAGGAAATTTTGTTAACTTATATAATATACCACAAAATTCTTCTTTTCTAAATTATTTTTAAAATTATTAGACATGTCTTAAACTGGCATTTCCAATGCAGAAATGCTTTTTACACATGGTTTTCATACAGTCCACAATCTGTCTTCTTAGTTGACATTTCCAATCAGTTGTAACCCATAACTGAATTTATAAAAATTTATTTTCTAAACTGGCATTTCCAATGAAGCAATGATTTTTTTGCGTAAAGGACATAGTAAAACTAGCATTTTCAGTGCAGTAATGCCTATTTACACAATGTTTGCATTCAGGCATCATTTAAATATCTGTCTTTTAAATGGAACCTCTAAGGCATTTATGCTTATTTACACATTGTTTGCATACAGGTTATAATTGAAATCTAAATTGGAACCCACAATGCTTATCAACACTTTCTTTGCATAAAAATTTGAATATCTAATGCAGTATAGCATATTTACAGATTGTTTGCATACAGGTCTTAGTTAACTAATATTACCACAGAATGCCAAATCCAGCAGGGTGCGAGGTGCAGCTGCTTACTATGCTGCTGAGGCCAGGGAACAGAACAGGATTTTTAAGGTAAGCATTTTTGGTGCTTACATTCAAATTGCCTACTGAGCACAGACAACCTGCAGGGACTATACCTGTGGTGCTCTTACCTTACTGTCCAGTACCCAATATACCATAACCTAACCTGACCTAAAGTAAAATTAAACAAACGGAAGACTAACCCTTCTCCTTGTTAACATATAACATTAACAACCCTTTCCCTTATTTTTAAGTTGTTTAAAAATATAGGGGGTGAGCCTTATAATCTGAATTTTGCAAGGAAGGTATTACTTTTTGGGGAAGGGGACATAGTTTTACAAACATTATCCCTCATTAAATAAATTAATACTTTCGGGTACTTATTTTTTATTAAGGTTTGATTGGTTGGTACAAACATTAAGTTTCAAAACTTTAAAATCAATTAATTTAATCTACAAAAGGGATAATTTTGTTATCATAATTTGGGGTTTATGTCAGTTTATCTTTGAATGTCTTATACAACTTAAATTATATACTTTTCTATTTAGGAGAAAATGGGAGATAAACAGTTGCAGATGTTTAGAAATGCGAATGATTTTACCAAGAACAGAAATCAAATTGATCTGCATTATTTAAACACAGGTAAAATTACTTTATCCCTAAATATCACCTGGATGTCCATTGGATGCTGGGGGGGGGGGGAAGTAGAAAGTAATATCCCCTTCCAATTTATTTTATCTGAAAACAAAAATCCTCCCTTAAAATAATTCGGAGAGGGTAAATGATACTCCACCCACCCATAGCGTTACAGATAGACATTTAAGTTAGTGAGAAGCATCGCTTATTTGAATTATTCATTTAGGAGAATGGATTTATTAATACTTGGATCTTACACGAGATTATCTCATACTCTAATAAAGTTAAACTTCTAGCTGTCTAAAAAATAGCGATCCTCCCAACCCTCTTTACCCCATCTCCTTTCCTCCTACTGGATGAACAAAGTGACCAGTTAGTGATGTCCACGTTAATAGCAACCTAAATTGACGACAATTTTGCTTCTGTCATAATATCCACGTATATTGTATATCCATTTTTAGGAGCCGCCATAAAACAGCTGCAATCATTTCTACGAGACAGAGAACAGATGCTGACGAATGACTACAATGGATCTAAGAATACTGTCAAAGTGGATGTAATAACAGGTATTAACTAATGCATAATTCTACATTCATTACCTAACTCATCTAATATGAAAGGAAATGTTTTGATTTCTGTCAAAGAGAAAATATAGACCCATAATTGAATTATTATTACTTGGATGTTGCACCAGATTTTAACAAAGTTATACTCACAGCTGGCTAAGTGAAAGATACCCCTAATCCACCCTTTTTACCCAGTCCATCTCTCCTACTGGATCAACGAACTGGCCAATAAAGGAGGTCCTAATAGCAATTTAAATTGACGACAAATTTTCCCCTGTCATAATATCCACGTATATTTTAACCATTAGACCTACTGAAAATAAAATATATTCTCGTATTCATTCGAAACCGATTAATATCCGGTGGATTAGAACCGGTTCTCATCCATACGAAAAAACGATGTCTAGCATCATATTACATCCAGTTTTCTACGAATATAAAAATGTATTATCATAAGATTAAAACCAGTTTTTTTTACCCAGTGCCTTCTGCATTTCGGAGCTAAAAAAACTGGTTTTAATCATATAATTGTACATTTTATTTTCGCGGAAAACTATTTATAATACGATGCGAGAAATAACTATTCTTTACAGGCCGTGGGTTGAACAGTGAAAACGGAAAATCCAAGATCAGACCCGCAGTGATTGGTTGGCTTAATCAGAAAGGATACATGTTTTCTGAACTCAATTCTGGTGCCTTATCCGTATATCTTCCAAGAAAATAGATGCCTACTGGATTTTCAATTCAATAAAGTCCCCAAAGTTGTTAGTTATAAAACTTTTGGGACTAGTGTAATAAACAACCTGATAGCCAATTTATTTTTGTTTTGAATATTACTGCAGTTTTAAAAAAGTGCCTTAATTTTTAAATTACAATACATTTACCTATATACATTATTTTCATATGTTTATTATTGAGATATTTTTATGAAGTATAAAGAAATAACTAATTTTAATTAGATTGACTGACTAAGCTTTGTATAATTAAGACTGGAAAAAATGTAACAATGCTTATTAAAATAAAAAGCTGTGTACCTACTATTTGTATGTTATGATATTTGTAGACATTAATATTTTGAAATGTTGCACTAACATAAAAGTTATATTTATACAAAAGAATTATATTTTGTAGGTAATTTAAATTAAATAAAATTTTTAGTTAGATTTAAAGTGTACAAATCAATTTCTCCCACATTTTTATTTCACATCTAAAAAAAATTTTATATTTTTTTTGTGGGGGGGGATGTTGTGGAACCCTCCCCTAAAATAGCTATAAACCTTCCCAGGACCTTTTAGCCTTCCCTAATAAAAATATAAACCTTTCCATGACCTATGAGAGCTAGACTGTAATGAGAACCATATCGGTTCAGCGGTTAGCGAGATCCTTCGGTACACACAGACATACATCCTGTTACTTTTAAATAATGATGATCTTTTTTCTTTTTGGTATGAATGATAATTATAGAACTGCGATTTATTACAACAGCACAAATGTCTTTTGCTATTTTGAAACACTATGCATGAATTGAATAAACACAGCACATTAGAGCAGGGATCTAAAGGGATAAGACAATGATCGATAAACTAATTTACATCTCTAATAATGATACACCAAATTACCCCTTCTGTAGTTTACAATTAATAGTTAAAACTCCTTGACACTCAACTTAATGAACCAACCATGAATTAAAATTCAAAAAAGTCCCCAAAGCCAACGAACAAGAAAACATTATTATAAAACTGTGGGACTAGTGTAATAAATTGACCATTGTCCCCTCCCTCCCTGATAGCATCATATTACACATTTTTTTTTCATGAATATTAAAATAATTATTATTATTAAAAAACTTTATTATAAAATGTAATAAAAAGCGAAAAGTATGGAATCACATGTTAATAATATAGCAAATAATTGTTAGCCTGGGCCATCTGACCCTCAGGGTTAATAAAACTAGTTATATTCTTACAATTTTTCATTTTTATATCCACGGAAAGCTGTCTAAAATACGATGCGATAAATAACTATACCCATATATTTATATATAAAAAAAGCTGTATGTCAAGTAAATTATATTTTTTTAAATTTTTACAGAAAATGTTACAATACATTGCTCAAATATGAATTGAAGTGTAATATTAAATGTTTTATTTTTATACTATACAAGTAATATAATACCTCATGAGATAGTGCTTTACATATTTGGATAAAAATTATAGCTAGGCATTAATGTTTTTTTTTGTTATATTATTGGATTGATATTTTTATATACATTGATTTAATACATTGTGTAAAAAAGAAAAAAAAAACAAGGGGGGGGGAAGTTCTGACACATTTGCGTAAACCTGGTGTATAGGCTTTATCTTTGGACTGAGAGGATAGGCTATTAGGGATAAAATCATTCTTATATGATAAATTTCCCCCAGATTTAAGCTTTTTTGGATAGGCCTCCAGGTTCTGGAGCTCCAGGCCTCCAGGTGGTCTCTGTACAGGTAAAAATTAAAAATAAGATTTTTTTTTTTTAAGAGTTAGAGGTTAACTTATAAAACAAAATATGCTTCTTTTTGATTGTTATTCACATATTTGAAGAAAAAACATACATATTTTGTCTCATAAGCTGACATCTAACTCTTAAAAAAAAATTTTTTTTTCATTTTTACCTGTAGAGAGACCACCTGGAGGCCTGGAGCTCCGGAACCTGGAGGCCTATCCAAAAAATCTTAAATCTGGGGGAAATTCATCATATAAGAATGATTTTATCACTAATAACCTATCCTCTCAGTCTAAAGATGAAGCCTATACACCAGGTTTACGCAAATGTGTCAGAACTTCCCCCCCCCTTATTTCGTTCATCTCTTGTGATTTTAAGACTATGATTTACAATTAGACAAATCTTTTTCATTTTTAAATATAGAAAACTTACCATTACAAATTTAAGTATTTTCATAACATTACTGAATGTAAAAGATGAATAAAATGATTTTACGGCAAATTCCCTCAAATTGACTTGTCGAGTACTGAACCCCCCCCCCCCCCCCCCCCAATAAATTTCAAAATAAATTGATAATGATTGCTTGTAACTTTTGGGTAAATCAGGTTAGTTTAGGTTCTATTGGGTAAAATGGTTGGGGCATAAGACCCCCCTCCCCCTCCCTTTTTACTGATTTATTTAAAAAACAAAGTTGGGGGGGGGGGAACAGTACTCGAAAGGCAATTTGAGGAAAACCACTTATTCTAAATTTAAGCATATCCTAAAAAACACATATTTTTTTCAGTCCCCTACAATGGCTGCCAAGATAATTTACACTTATACTGACGAGGCGCCTATGCTGGCGACCTACGCGCTGCTGCCAATTATACAGAGATTTTCTAAGCCTATGGGGATTCAGGTTAGGTTAGATTGATAGTAAGATAGATAGACATGGTAGTTAGATAGATTTATGATAGAGATATAGATAGAAAGGTAGTATTTAAAATGAAGTTTTTTTTTGCATTACAAAATGTTTTATGCATTGTACATTCTTTAGGTGCTAATTATATGTAAAATAGATAGATTGATAGATTTACAGAAATATTAGGTAATAACATATATATATAAGATTTTTATCAATAAATATACGAATCAGAATATAGATTCAGATCATTAACTGTTTTTTTTTCTAGATTGAGAGAAGGGACATATCAGTAGCTGGTCGTATCTTGTCTCAATTTCCTGACTATTTGTCTCAAGAACAAAGGTATATAGATAGATGTATAGAAAGACAGATGGACAGACAGACAGACATATATACACAGTTGTCTCAGTAGCTGGTCGTATCTTGTCTCAATTTCCTGACTATTTGTCTCAGGATCAAAGGTATATAGATAGATATATAGAAAGACAGATGGACAGACAAACAGATATACACAGATGTCTCAGTAGCTGGTCGTATCTTGTCTCAATTTCCTGACTATTTGTCTCAGGATCAAAGGTATATAGATAGATATATAGAAAGACAGATGGACAGACAAACAGATATACACAGATGTCTCAGTAGCTGGTCGTATCTTGTCTCAATTTCCTGACTTTTTGTCTCAAGAACAAAGGTATATAGATAGATAGATAGAAAGACAGATGGACAGACAGACAGACATATACATAGATATCTCAGTAGCTGGTCTTATCTTGTCTCAATTTCCTGACTATTTGTCTCAGGAACAAAGGTATATAGATAGATAGATAGAAAGACAGATGGACAGACAGACAGACAGATATACATAGATGTCTCAGTAGCTGGTCGTATCTTGTCTCAATTTCCTGACTATTTTACTCAGGAACAAAGGTTTATAGATAGATAGACAGACAGATAGATGGGTATATAGACAGACATACAAACATACAGACAGACACATTTAGATGTAGCTGGACGTTCAAAGGGGTGGGGGGGGGGGAATAAATCTAATTTAATAAGAACATAAAGCCTTTTTTAAAATGATAGAATTCCTTGCTTTTCAAAATTGTTCAGGAATCACCACTCAAAGTTTGAAATTGGTTGAACAATTCTAACATGGCTGAATTAAATGTAGAAACTCTTTTTTTAAGATGAGAAGATATCAATATATAGGCTGAAACCGTCATGAAGAATATTTAATTAAACAATGCTATAATTTAGGCAATCTGATGATCTTGCATGGCTTGGAGAACTTGCCAAAACCCCGGAGGGGAATATCATCAAGCTTCCTAATATCAGTGCTTCCGTTCCTCAGGTTACTAGATAGATAGATAGATGGATAGATAGACAGATAGATAGACACAAACTTGCATGGCTTGGAGAACTTGCCAAAACCCCGGAGGGGAATATCATCAAGCTTCCTAATATCAGTGCTTCCGTTCCTCAGGTTGCTAGATAGATAGAAAGATGGACAGATAAATAGATAGATAGACAGATAGATAGACAGATAGATAGACAGATAGATAGACAGTTAGACAGACAGATAGACAGACTTGCGAGGCTTGGAGAACTTGCCTGCATTACCAGACAGACAAGAACAATTAATATGAAGTATTGCTACTTTTCCTCCAAATTAATATTTCAGACTCATTTGGAATTTAAAATGTTGTGATATGTGATTTGTTTTCTTTTATTAATTATTGCCAAAGCAAAACAAAAACCAATTCCGGCTGCAAGATAAATAATAGTTATTTATCGCATCTTATTATAGACAGCTTTCTGCGGATATTAAAATCGGAAAATTATAAGATTTAAACCAGTTTTTAAGGTCCGAAGGCCAATTTTAACAAAACTAGTATTAATCTTATGATTTTTCTTATAATATTTGTGGAAAATTGTCTTTAATACGATGCTATGCATGATTATTCAGTATAGCAGAGAACCGGTTCTAATCCAGCGGATATTATTTTTAGTTATTGGAGGCTATTGCTGAGCTGCAAGCTAAGGGGTACAAGGTTCCAAACTACAACCAAACTCCTACCACTCCCGAAGAAGTTGAAATCAAGTAAGTTGGCTAAAAGTATCTCTCTCAATCCCAGGGATCTGTAGGGATAAGACAATGGCCGATTGATGTACAATCTGTTAGTGCTTGAAACGTTTGGACACTTAACTTAATGAACCAACCAATTAATATTCAAGAAAAGTTCCCAAAGTTGGTAGGGCCACCCTTTGAGGACTAGTGTAATTAATAGCCCAATGTCACCTGCCTCCCTGGTTAGTATGATAATTTTCATTCAGTATTTCTCTTGGGAGGGTTTAGGTACAAAATTTAATATTAGCGTGGCTCCCTTAATTAAACTGAATTTATGAGATTTATGATAGGTTGTAACAGTAAATGTATATTACCTAATCCAAAAAAGTAATTTCGCAAATTCTTAACTATTTTAGGAAGCGTTATGGAGCTGTCTTGGGAAGCGCCGTCAATCCTGTTCTCAGGGAAGGCAACTCTGATAGACGTTGTGCCCCACCAGTAAAAGAACAGGTAACATTTAGGGGATAAAGGGATAGATATTTGTGGATATATTGGGTAGCTCAGTCAACCCTGTTCTCAGGGAAGGCAACTCAGACAGACGTTGTGCCCCACCAGTTGAGGAACAGGTAACATTTAGGGGATACGAGGAATTAACTTTTGGGGATATATTGGTTAGCTTTATCTTGTCAATCCTGTTCTCAGGGAAGGCAACTCAGACAGGCGTTGAGCCCCACAAGTTAAGGAACAGGTAAAAATCAGGGGATATGGGGATTTGACTTTTGGGGAAATATTTGGTAGCGCTGTCGACTCTGTTCTCAGGGAAGGCAACTCTGACAGACGTTGTGCATCTCAAGTTAAGGAACAGGTAACATTTAGGGGATAAAGGGATAGATATTTGGGGATATATTGGGTAGCTCAGTCTACCCTGTCCTCAGGGAGGGCAACTCTGATAGACGTTGTGCCCCACCAGTTAAAGAACAGGTAACATTTAGGGGATATGGGGAATTAACTTTTGGGGATATATTGGTTAGCTTTATCTTGTCATCCCTGTTCTCAGGTAGGGCAACTCAGACAGGCGTTGAGCCCCACAAGTTAAGGAACAGGTAACAATCAGGGGATATGGGGATTTGACTTTTGGGGAAATATTTGGTAGCGCTGTCGACCCTGTTCTCAGGGAATGCAACTCAGACAGACATTATGCCCCACCAGTTAAGGAACCCGAACAGGTGACATTTAGAGGATTTGGTTAATTGACATTTTGGGATATTCGTAAGCTTTAGAAATATTTTCAGATGAACAATCAAATACTTTGTTAAAGTCAAATTGCCTATATTTACACAAAATAAAGTTTTAATTAAAACAACCAAGCAGTTCTAATTCAGCGGATATTAATCGGTTTCGAAGTCATACGGGAAAAAATGTATTACATTGGTGGTGTATGAAAGCTTTTTTTAAAATATACTAAAGGGATATATCAAATGTATAATCAAGACATACCTGGTGTGGAAACTATATTCGTCTGCTAACATCTGCTTTCTATTCTTTTTAGGGACCCGACCATGTTAATATTTCGACGCTATAAGCTGAAATTTCAAGGAACCAATACAAAATCAGAAAGGTTCCCCGCTCTGTCTACATTTTCAAATATAGCTCATGCCCCCTCTATTCTTTTACTTCAATAATTTGACTGACAATTGAGCAACTTCTTTGTTTAGGCTAAGAAACAAACCAAGAGAAGCCCTGGAATGAAGCCATGGAGTAAGGTAAACATTATTTATTGAATAAATTCTTGTATAAATTGCAGGGGTGTATATTCTGCATGAGATCCCCTGCTAATGTGGGTAAGAGGAAGAATGAAAGAATAAAGTGTATGGAAAACATCAGCTGATATTAACCCGAAAAATTTTGAAAACCAGAACAAAAACAAAAGATATGGAGAAATATTTGAAAAATCAGCAAAAAGCTACTTGTGCTCTCATATAATTCTACACTAAATCCCTTAGAATGAACGAAAATTTCATTTTTATTAGGGGGGGGGGGGAGTTTTAACTCTGCAGGGCAATCATTTACATTTACCTAACCTAAAATAACCTATCAAAAGCTACTGTGAAAATACAAGAAAACCTGATACTTCGTTTTCTTTCCATGATCCAAATGTTTTTTCCAAGGAAAACAATACCTGTGTTGCCCATATGACCGAGGGAGATTTCTATGGATCTGAACAATCCTATATCATGCAGAATAATGGTGCTGTTCAAATTGTACTAAAAACAGGTAGATTCCTTCTAGTTTTGTCTAAGAAAGGGTAGATTTCTGAACTGAGAAATATTTTTACATGAATAAGTAGACCCATAAACAAATTTTGCTAAAAACAGGTAGATTACTTCTTGCTTTGTAAAAAGTAGTAGATTTCTGAACTGTAAAACATAAAACATAAAAGAAGTTATTGGTTCTACTTGTCTTAATATAGGAGATGGTACTACTAGAGTATTAAAAGAAGAAGTAAAGCTGGAGGCTGGTGAGGTTATTGATGATACTTGTATTAATTTAGGAGATGGTACTACTAGAGTATTAAAAGAAGAAGTAAAGCTTGAATCTAGTGAAGTTATTGATGATACTTGTCTTAACTTAGGAGATGGTACTACTAGAATATTAAAAGAAGAAGTAAAGCTTGAATCTGGTGAAGTTATTGATGCTACTTGTCTTAATTTAGGAGATGGTTCTACTAGAGTATTAAAAGAAGATGTAAAGCTTGAAACTGGTGAAGTTAATGATGCTACTTGTCTTAACTTGGAGATGGTACTACTAGAATATTAAAAGAAGAAGTAAAGCTTGAATCTGGTGAAGTTATTGATGCTACTTATCTTAATTTAGGAGATGGTACTACTAGAGTATTAAAAGAAGAAGTAAAGCTTGAAGCTAGTGAATTTATTGATAATACTTGTCTTAATTTAGGAGATGGTTCTACTAGAGTATTAAAAGAAGAGGTTAAGCTGGAGGCTGGTGAAGTTATTGACGCCACGTGTCTCAGCAAGGCCAAGCTCTGCGAGTTCTTTGAGAAAGAGATCGAGGACTGCAAACAAAGGAATCTTGACAATTCGAATCCGATTGATATCCGCTGGATTAGAACTGGTTATAAAATAGGTACTGAAAATTATTTTTTTAAGAATCAAGTATTGAACTAACTTTATTTTTAAAACATGGAAAAAATTGTCAAGAGAATTTCAACCCAGGAACCTAATGATGAGCTTACACATGAAGGCAACTATGATGAAAGTTTCAGATCCTATCATTTTTGGTCACTGTGTCAAGGTTTACTTTAAGGTGAATATAGATCAATAGATAGATAGATAGATAGATAGAAAAATATATTTTTATTATGATGAGCTATCGCTCGCTTATTTAATACCTTGGTATTTAAATATTAATTTATTCTAAACGGATAGTTGCATGAAGTGCAATTTAAAAAAAATTGCATGCAGAAGTTACAAGAACATCGTCTAACATATAAAATTTTGTATTACACGTCATGCACTTTTCGTGAAAATAAGCCAGCCACATATCATTAAAATATGATTTTCAAATCTTGATATTTTTAAAACTACGTGGTAGAAAATTGAATTTTTAAATTTTGTTATGAGAACTGAACATCTGCTCTATAACTGACTCTGTCTGTTAAGGATGTGTTCAGTAAGCACGCCGCCGCCCTGGCAGAGATGGGAGTGAACCCCAACAACGGGCTGGGTGATGTCTATGATAAACTGAAGAACAGGAGCTGCACCACTAGCAGTGAAATTGTGGCTGATATTGAGGCTACTTACAAGACTCGCCCAGGAATATTATTGCATTGTATTTGGACACTAAGGACTGCTTGGGATCTAAAGGGAAAAGACAATGGCCGATAATAGATGTACATCCCCAATGATGATACACAAAATTACCCCTCTGTAGATTAAAATTAGTGGTTAAAAAGGTTTAAACAATCAACTTAATGAAGCAACCAGTTAAAATCCAAAGTTGTTGAGCCAAGGAATAAGAAAAAGTTATTATAAAACTTTGGGGACTAGTGTATTAAACAGCACATTGTCCCCTCCTTCCCTGGGCAGAAATATAATGTTATGATAATAAAAGGACTGGCCATGGTTGACTCAAGCAAGGGAATCACCAACCTCCACGTGCCCAGTGACGTCATCATTGATGCCTCTATGCCCTGTGTCGTTAGGGATGGAGGTGCCATGTGGAACAAGGATGATAAGGTAAGTTTCTCAGCTGCTATTAAAGATATATTGCTGTATTTTTGTGTGAATATACCTCTAAGCAATCTGCTTTATAACTTAACCTAAGTTTGTCAGACTTATCAAAGCGGTTAAGGATGTGAAATTAGGATGATACGATAATTTTCTCGGCTTTTGTAGAAGATTAATAATAGTCGATTTCTTGTTTTGACAAATCCGCGTCAAACCAGAAATGTTAAAAATCATACCTAATGTTTTTTCAAGTCAAAGAAGCTCTACCTAACCCTTGAAGGTAATAGATTATTTCAGTATGGCTTCAAACCTAATTATTATCCGCTGCAGCTGGTTTAGAACCGGTTCTTAGTAAGTTTTGTTTCAAAATCCGCGGAAAGCTGTCTATAATACGATGCGATAGAAAACAATTATTTATTTTAGTTGGAGGGGGTGAAGTGTATAATTCCAGACCGCAGCTACTCTACAATGTATCAGGCCGTACTTGATGACTGCAGGCAGAACGGTCAGTTTGATTGGACCACTATGGGACACACCAGCAATATAGGAATAATAACAATGTGGAATTTTTTTAGGGGGGGGTATCTTTATGATAAAGTAACTGGATGTTTGTTTGTACCGAAGGATCTCGCCAACCGCTGAACTGATATGTTTCCCCTTTACAGGGTAGCTTCTCATAGGTCATGGGAAGGTTTATAGCTATTTTTTGGGGATGTGTGACCCCTCCCATCCCACCAAAAAAAATAGGGAGTCGAATGGGATCGTAATTTTATTTTTGACACTTAAAACTAGGATGGAAGGAGTCAAATTCCATTTACCAACACCTAAAGTGCCCCTAGATAACTATTTAATTTAGAGGGGTTGGTATTTTTAGAGAGAGTGTGGAAATTGGTCTGTTTATTACACTAGTCCCCAAAGGTTTATAATAACAATTTTGGCTTAACAACTTTGGGACTTTGGTTCATGAAGTTCAGAGTACAAACGTTTCAACCATTAATTGTAATCTACAGAAGGGGTAATTTTGTGCATTAATATTGGTGATATACATCAATTTATTGGCCATTGTCTTATCCATTTTATACATAAAAGATATTTTTAGGAAATAAACCTCTATGGTTGAGCTTGAGTTTTCCTACCATAGTTTGTCTGTTTAAACTCATAATACTCTAATAATCCCGAATAAACTCTTATTGGCCAAAATGATAAGACCCATCATTCTATTTTTTATTGTGGAATGAACTCCCTGAGTTTAATTAAATCGCATTGTTAACATTCCATGACCCCAGGACTTATGGCCAAGAAAGCTGAGGAGTATGGCAGTCATGACAAGACTTTTGAACTAGACACTGCAGGAATTTACATCTTTCAATTTTAAACCTACCATAGTAAAGATCAAAACTCAACTATTATAAAAGCTGGTATTGAAAGCATTAACATATTAACATAATATATATCAGTATATAAATGTAATAATCAAATAAGAGAATTAATTGACATCCTAATACATAGGTTTTGTGAACCTTTAATTTTATATTTGTATAGTTTTTGTGACTTTACATTACATTGATTTGTCCATTTATTGTTATTTTGACTTTCACAAGACCTTTGATATTCAATTTATGTTTTGTTTCTTTATTTTTGAATTTAATAGACAACACTAAGAAATTAGTTGCTCATTCCAAAAAAGAGTTATGCCTATCTGTTCAAAAAATCTACAGATATACCTATTTATAAAAAGCTGATAAGTAGGTACAAAGTGCCTTAATGCATTGTTAGTCATATTGAACTATAATAAGAGGGGGAGAAGTTCTGACACATTTGCGTAAACCTGGTGTATAGGCTTTATCTTTGGACTGAGAGGATAGGTCATTAGGGATAAAATCATTCTTATATGATGAATTTCCCCCAGATTTCAGATTTTTTGGATAGGCCTCCTGGTTCCGGAGCTCCAGGCCTCCAGGTGGTCTCTCTACAGGTAAAAATGAAGAAATTTTTTTTTTTAATTGTTAGATGTCAGCTTATGAGACAAAATATGTATGTTTTTTCTTCAAATATGTGAATAACAATCATAAAGAAGCATATTTTGTTTTATAAGTTAACCTCTAACTCTTCAAAAAAATCTTATTTTGAATTTTTACCTGCAGAGAGACCACCTGGAGGCCTGGAGCTCCGGAACCTGGAGGCCTATCCAAAAAATCTTAAATCTGGGGGAAATTCATCATGTAAGAATGATTTTATCCCTAATAACCTATCCTTTAATTCCAAAGATAAAGCCTATACACCAGGTTTACGCAAATGTGTCAGAACTTCCCCCCCCCCCTCATTT
This sequence comes from Acartia tonsa, assembly GCF_053477335.1. NCBI lineage: Eukaryota > Metazoa > Arthropoda > Copepoda > Calanoida > Acartiidae > Acartia > Acartia tonsa. The sequence goes on along the minus strand of NC_137271.1, from coordinate 2,705,474 downwards.
ATTGTAACTTTGACTTTTTCAAAGCATTTGGTATATAATATGAAAATCAGTCAAAAATCTGTTTATGAAAAGATGTAAATGTTGGCAGGAACCGTGGAGGTTATCTGCAAGGCCACTGGCAAGGTGATCTTCAGCCATCCTGTGGAGGCTGGAGATATCTGGAGGATGTGCCAGACCAAGGACGCTCCCATCCGTGACTGGGTTGGCCTCGCGGTTGACAGGAATTTAGATGAAATTTATTAGTTGCTCCCATAATATTTAGATGCTATGTTTTACGAAGGGAATAGGACGGAGTTTAAACAAATCTAAAAACGGCTTAAAACTGAAAACTAGAAACAAATTATTTAGCATGAAACCATTCCATAGAAGGAGATCTCATTCGGTCAAAAATTTTCCTTTAGATTTATAAGATTGAATGTAAATGTATTAACGACTTTGTGTTCTTGATATAAACATAGAAAGTAAATTCTAAAGTATTTGTTCAATAAAAGTTCAAAGGCTCTTAAAATTCTGTACCTGAACCATTATTGAACCCAAATTTTTACAAACATGCTTTCTAATTCGCCATCTTAAAACTAAGGGTACTTTTATTAGTTCAAACTAGCAGTGTACTGTCCAAACTTATTAAACCATAATTTTAATCTACAGAATGAAGGGCTAATTTTGTTTATTGTCATTTGGGATGTACTTTGATTTATCGTCCTCTGTCTTATCCCTGGTACTTTCTGAAAACATTCTTTTTTTTTTTAAATTATGTTAATAATATCCATAAGAAGGTATCTAGATTTTTTTATTTAATTTTCCATTAATTTACACCTAAATAATATTGCAGAGCAAGAGCATCTGGATCCCCCGCCATTTTCTGGCTGGATCCTGCCAGGGCTCATGACAGGTATATAGTAATAACTTACCTATGAATAAACAAATAAGAGACCATAAAGGGAAAGGTAGGTTGTGCTGTTCTTCTGTAAAATTGTGAGTAAGCTTCCAATCAAAAGCGATTATTAAGTCTAAGTGTTACTAAATATGCGTTTAATTATACTATGCGTTTTGTTATTAAGAACAGTTAGACCTAATAATCGCTTTTGACTGGAAGCTTACTCACACCTTTACAAAATTTTAGCACAACCTACCTCCCCCTTTCATTATTAAGAAATGTTTTATAAGTTAACATTAATTGAACTTATGATTGAAAGTGAGATGACAATTGACAATACAAAAAAGTAAACAACAATCAGCTGATTGTAAAACTCGGTACTGGTATGCTATTGCTGCGCACAATTATGAAAAGTAAAATTTCGTTTTTTGTGTTTAATTAATATTAAGAATTTTAAACAAATATAATTTTGTTACAACAGGAATATTGTGGACCTGGCCACCAAATATCTGATGGACCATGACACCACTGGGCTGGACATCAAGTTCATGACCCCCACTGAGGCTATGAAGGAGACGTGCAGGAGGGCCAGGGCTGGCCAGGATACCATTTCTGTTACTGGAAATGTTCTAAGGTACATAAAAAGATAGACAGTAAAGGTAGTTTCTTTTAGATGGATAAATGAAAAGTTATTCTTAAGTTATCAATCAGATTTCAATTGTGAATTCTTATTTCTAATACCTGTTTATTGGAAGCTTTATTTGATCTCTTAGTGCTGCTTTTAAGTGTTCTTTGTATTTGAACTAGAAATCTCTACAAATATTTCTACTTTTTGTCCTACTCCCTTAGAGGGTACACCGACAAACGTCCTACCGCGACAAACGTCCTACTACGACAAACGTCCTACGCGACAAACGTCCTAAGCGACAAACGTCCTACTGCGACATCTCTTAAGTAAAACGTCCTAAAAATTTAAAGGTCGAATTTTGTAATGCAAGGATGTATCGGGTTCGAAACCATACCATTTGATAGCCAACACAGACTTTGGGAAAACTGTCGGACAGATTTTTAAAATTTAGCCTATGGTTAAAGTTATTCAAAAAATAAATTTCAGTTAAAGATTATTTTCCTGTGTTTTATCGCCATTTTGAATTTTATATTGATAAGTATTCTTACAATTAGAGGATTTTGTCCTTAAATTTGGAAGATTTTTTTTTATTTCATAATTTTTGAAAATTTTCAGGACGTTTTACTAAAGAGATGTCGCAGTAGGACGTTTGTCGCAGTAGGACGTTTGTCGCTTAGGAGGTTTGTCGTTTAAGATGTTTGTCGCATTAGGACGTTTGTCGCGGTAGGACGTTTGTCGGTGTACCCCTTAGAGCACTCTATCAGCATTTTAGAATATTTTTTAGGGGTGATAAAGGAGAACCATATCAGCAGTTAGCGATATCTTTTGGTACAAACTTACAGAAAGACAGACATCCTATTACTATTTAAGGACTAGCGTCTACGCCTCTAGAGGCCTCTAGCGGAATGTAAAATGTTTTCTTTTTAATCTATGTTAAGATCAGCTGTTTACCAAAAATTTTCAAAAAAGAAAGCTAAGCGGCCTTATTATTGTAGCACGTGATTTTTTATTGATTTCTCCTAGGTAGTAGGAGGGTTGTGGTACCATCCCACAAAGTAGTTCTAAACCTTCTATGGACCTTAAAGAGGATTGATTGATTGATTAGCCATAGTCTCTTAGGGTTTGGACCTAAGTAGTCATGGAGTAGGCTGAGACACTTTTGTATAGCCACTAGGGCTTTCAAGCTCCACGTTCAAGCACATTATGACTTGACCCGCTATCTCATGAGAGCTACTCATTATTACCTCACCCTCGCCGAGTATGGCAGGTGTCCCAAATTAAGTCAACGTAATGAATGACGCTCTCCGCAGAGGAGCTTGGGATAAGGGTAGTACTGATATTATGTACTTGACTATTAAGTATCCAAACTTACTCAATAATCCCCTTCTTACACAACCAGGGGAAGTTGCATGAATGTATTCAACTGAGAAATTCGAGTTGCCACATGGGGACTAGAACTCGAACTCTCATCACCGTAACTCAGTGCGTTACCACTAGATACTCTGATTAAAAACATAGACATCCATTCATAATTCTTAATTGTTTAGAGATTATCTGACTGACCTGTTCCCTATCCTGGAACTTGGAACCTCTGCCAAGATGTTGAGTATTGTCCCACTGTTGGCTGGGGGAAGGTGGGTCAACTTTTCCAGTATGGCTTCAAAACTGATTAATATCCACTGGATTAGAACCGGTTTTAAGCCATACTGAAAAATCATGTATAGTATTGAATTATATTCAGTTTTATAAGAATATAAAAATATACAATTATAATATTAAAACCAGTTTTGTACATTTTTGTATCCGCGGAAAGCTGTTAATGATACAATACGATAAATATCTATTAATCATTTGATAATAAATTAATATATTATTACTTGGATCTTACACCAGATTTTCTTATTTTCTAATAAAGTGAAACTTGTAGCTGGATTTCTCTTTGGATTTCTCGAAATAACCTTTCCTGAACCTATAAGCTTACTGTATAAGAGAAACATATCTTTGTACAATATAGACACACAAACATTCTGTTACTTATATATATTCAAATATTTTGTTTAGACTTTTAGAGACTGGAGCTGGTGGCTCCGCCCCCAAACACGTGGAACAATTCTTGCAGGAAAATCATTTGAGATGGGACTCACTTGGAGAATATCTGGCTACTGCCATTGCCTTCCAGGTACACAAATAGATAGATAGAAAATTTTGATTGAAAAGTATGACTTTCCCGGTTGCTATTAAAGATCGGAATTTTTTTTTGTTAGGTTCCTATTTTTCTTTGTCTGTTGCTCACGCATTCGATAACTACTAAACTGACTGAGTTTTCAATTTTATTAAAGCTTTTTATAGGTCCTGGGATGTTTTTTTGGCAAATTGATTTTTATATTCAAGTCATAAGAATGTTTTAGGCTATTTTTTGCTTTGCCTATCCCTTTATGCAGAGCTCAGTTCATAAATGCTAGGAGCGCAAAAAATATAAGGGGGGGGGGGGGGTTAAATGCAACCATCTCGTAATCAATGTATAAATGGCACTTAGAATTCGAATTTCGATCTGAAAGGTATATTTTCCCGAAATCGAACAAAAAGTTGAAAAAGTAACGGCTAACGGCTCGGCCGATTAGCCGTTTTTTGGCTATTTTTAGGGCAAATCTGTCATAAATTACGTAGGAATCAACTTTTTGAAACATATTTTTGCTTTAAATCATGTGAAATGATACAAAAAAAAACATTTTTAGATTTCTAGTACCAACAACTTCCGGCTAGAACCGTTTAAAAACGTTTTGGAGCAGCAAAGAATATTATGTTCCGCCGCCGTTTCTTCACAGTTCCATATTGTTCTCCACAAAAGCAACTGCTGTGCCGAATTTTAGATTTTTAACTCTTTTATGGGCTGAGATCATGCACTTTTTTTTTGGTTTCCGCCTCCTCCCTTTAGTACAAATTGGATTATGGAATATGGATGTTTTATCCCCCTCAAAATTTAAAAAATATACATTAGATACCCCCACAAAACATTTGAAACTCTTCATTTTACCCCCCTCAGAACAATAAGCTTTGATTCCCTTATTTTTGTATATATTTTTAGGAGCTGGGAACAAAGACTGGCAATGCAAAAGCAAGCCTCTTAGGAGATTGCCTTATGGAGGCCGTGGGAGTTTGGTTGGAGAGCAATAAATCACCTGGCAGAAAGGTAAAGATAGACAGATAGATAATCAAGATAGGTAGATAGATACTTAGTACTTACAGCAAATTAGAGATAGATAGATAGTTATAATAGTAGTAAGATTGGCCTTAAGGGGAATTGTGACAGAGAAAAAATTGTCGTTAATTTAGGTTGCTTTTTCTCCCTGTCATTTGTTGTTCAGTTTGTTCATCCAGTATGAGGGAAGTGGATAGGGTAAAGGAAGTGACTGTTATTTTAGCCCGCTACAAGTTTCACTTTATTAGAGTACATGATAATCTGGTGCAAGATTCAAGTAATATTTAATCAGTTCTATCCACCAAAAATCTGCATTTTTATTTCTAGAACTCTTTTAACCAGATCTGTATGTTTTCAGGTCAAGGAGTTGGACAACCGTGGAGCTCACTACTACCTGTGCCTGTACTGGGCCGAGGCTCTGGCCGCCAAGGATCCAAGCTGGCAGCAGCTGGCGGCCGACCTCAGAGACGCCGAACAAACTGTTGTCAAGGATTTTGTCAACTGCCAAGGCGTGGCTGTTGATATTGGTATGTATTTTTATGCCAGCGTTGCTGATAAGTATCTATTCAACAGTTTTTTTTGTAGGTTTGGAAATAAATAACATAAAAAAAACTTTGACAGTAAATTTTGTCCCAATTATTTGGTTATGACAAATTCAAATTCAATGGTAGCTCAATATTACTCACTAGGTTTTTCACGTCTAGCATATAGAGTTATAGAGTGGGGCGATAGTTGCAAGAAAAATAGACTAAACACATCCCAAGACATTATTAAGCTTCCCTGAAAATTACAACCCTTAAGGGCCGGCAATTTTCAAGATTTTTAGCTTCTGACAAAGAACCTTCTTACTTTAAATTGTAGGCATCCTGGCTCTATTATTGACCCTATTAAAACAAGAATAATTAAATCCACTGACATTCCTTAAAAAATTTTAACCAATACCTAAAGCTGTCTTGAGGCTTAAAGATTAATATTTTATCATTCATTTTTAAAATTACCATATTAGGAGGTTACTACTATTGCTGTCAAAGGGCTTATAGTAAATTAATATTTCATTATTTAATAATTTATTACTATTTCAGGAGGTTACTACAAGCCTGATGATGCTCTTGCTGAGGCTGCTATGCGTCCTTCCGCAACCTTCAACAAAATCATTGATTCTATGTGACTCACAAATAAGAAGGTTAAGCTTTAGACTCAAGTTTAGCCCTTGCAGGGAGGGATAGGACAAGGATTCATAATTTAATACAACTTTAACTTCTCCAATAATTATAAAATTTCGCTCAAAATTATTTAGGGAGCATAAATTTTGCGTCCATTGTCCTATGTTATAAACTGTTATCTTAGAAAACGCCTGCCTTTGAAAACGCATACTACATTTTTTTTAGAAATGCTCTGCTTTTTTTTGCCAGCAATCAATAAATAATAAAAAAAATCAATATTTTCAAAGATAGGCTTTTTTTAAATGAACCTTTATTTGGTCCACACTGTAAAAAAAGTGCCTTGAATTAAGCAATAAAAACCGTCCAGCTTTTTTTACAGTATGGCTTCGAACCCAATTGATATCCGCTGGATTAGAACCGGTTCAAAGCCATACTGAAAAATCATATATAGCATTGTATTACAGACAATTTTCCAAACTGGTTTTAGTCTTACAATTTAATATCCGCGGAAACCTGTCTATAATACGATGCAATAAATAACTATAAAAATATTGAATTTACAAAAACAATCTTAACTTCACTGCGATGTATTTTCATTTTTATCTTTTTGTGAAACTTATTGAATGCTTTAACTGAAATGATAAAATAATGCATTTAAAAATCTTTTAGAAAAATTATTTACCTTTAGAAAGGTATTAAATTGTCTAAAATTGATATCTTTCGAGTCTTAGGGTTTTGATTGTTATGTTTTTGTTTTAAAAATTGTGATCTAATTTTTATTGCATTTATAGTCTTAAACGTTTAAAGTTTTTTATTTTATTTTTTATTAGGTAGTGAATAAATTAAGATAAACTTTTAATGCGATTTTTATTTTCTTTGATTGTAACAGAATTCTTTACACAAAATGTTAATCTTTAAAACGAAATTTTATTTTTCAGATATAAAAACGAAATAAAATGTTTTCCCCTCAAGGCCCCGTTTAGAATGGTTTTACACCCTATAATACAGCCATGAGGAGCCATGAGGGGTAATGGGGAAAACCCGCGATCGTGGCTCAAGCTCGGGCCGACACCGCGTCATAACTAAAGACGTTAAAAATGGATCCTACTGCTGATATGTCAGGTGCGCGGCATAAATAGTAAGAATAGGGGGATACCTTAACTCATAAACAGGCGCAACTCATTACCATGCACAGTTAGAACTTTTAGACATACGTCGTGCAATCAAAGGGTTGGTTGTCTGATGGATGTTACTTAACCTAATATCCTTGGGTGTTAGAGTTGTTCTATTAGAATTATGTGATGATATGATATTAGAGGCTGCGTGATTTTCTTAAAATCTCCAATTAAAATGTAATGATTTTTTAATAAAATTTTATCAAATATATTTCACTAACGGCTACGCCCCTAAAGGCCTCTCTGGGAACTTGAGGGGGGGATAGTCGAATTTGATAACCCAATCTATTAATTTAGATTTTAAAAGAAAAAGTAAAAAAAAATTCCCTCCCCCTATTTTAATTTTAGTTAAAAAAAATTGGAGGGGGATTTATTTTCTAGGGGCGATTTCTCTTGGGAGGGTTAAATAGTTATAAACCTTCCCAGTACCTATGAGAAGCTACCCTGTCAAGGAGAACCCGATTTCTTTAGTTCTTCTAATTTTTTTTTGAATTTTTTTGTTGTCATCTCTAGAGGCTAGGGGCGAAGCCGCTAGTAAAAATAAATAGGAGTAAGACGACATTGTTTGAGGGAGACTCGCGCGGACGGAGGGAATGCCGCGCAACTCCGAGAGGCAACAAAAAGGCGCGATTTAGTTTGTTGACGGTCGGTTGTTTGTTTGCTTTATTTGTGCAACTAGAGGCTACGCCCCTAGAGGCCTCTAGAGACATGTAAAATTGGTTTTGTCAATCTATGTTAAAATGAGCTATCTACCAAAAATATTTTTTTCTCCGCTAGTACCAAAAATCTCCGCACAGGGCGACGTTGTTTATATTTTTGTTTTTATTTTTTTGCGATTTCTCTTGGTAGGGTGGTGGTACCCTCCCTCCAAATAGTTATAAACCATCATGGGACCTATGAAAAGCTACCCTGTTAAGGAGAACCCGATCGGTTTAGCGGTTTGCGAGATCATTTGGTACAAACACACAGAAAACAGACATCCTGTTACTTTATTATAAGGACTAGCGGCTTCGCCCCTACCCTCTAGGGGCTTTGCCCCAAGAGGTGATAAAAAAAAATTATTGCGAAAATCGTAAAGGACCATGGAAATCTCCTTAAAAAAAAAAAAAAAAAAAAAAAATGGGGGGGGATTTTTTGGTTTTTGGGGGGGTTGGGGGTGTCCCACCCCCCGAGAAAATAGCTTAAAACCACCACAGGACCAATAGGTAGATACCCTGAAGAGTAGAATCCGATCGGTTCAGTGGTTACCGAGATCTTAAGGGACAGACAGACATGCAGACGGACAGACGGACAGACAGACATCGTTCTACTTTGTATTATAGATTGTTAATTTTTTAATTAAACATTGAATATGTAATCTATAATACAAAGTAGCTTGATGTCTGTCCGTCTGTCCGTCTGTCTGTCTGTCTGTCCCTTAAGATCTCGGTAACCGCTGAACCGATTGGATTCTACTCTTCAGGGTATATACCTATTGGTCCTGTGGTGGTTTTAAGCTATTTTCTTGGGGGGTGGGACACCCCCAACCCCCCCAAAAACAAAAAAAATCCCCCCCCCATTTTTTTTTTTTTTTTTTTTTTTTTTTTTTTTTTTTTTGTAGAATTCTTTTGTAGAAATATTCTTTTGTAGAAGAATTCTTTTGTAGAAGATTTCTTTAATTCTTCTTATTTTTTTTTAAATTTTTTTTGTTGTCATCTCTTGGGGCAAAGCCCCTAGAGGCTAGGGGCGAAGCCGCTAGTTTTTTTTAAAGAAACAAGTTGAATTTGATTTTAGTATAAAATTTTCTGAAACATTAATAATCTGTAAGTTTTTTAAAGCTCAATGATCCATGAAAATTAATGGGCAAGGAAGAATATAAAATAGGTATATTAACAGATCAATAGTATAGATGTATAATTGTATACAACTACCTCCCTTCCTTTTTTTATAGACCTCTTTCGCCTGCTTCTAAATTATTTTCTGCCACTTGGCTGTGTTAATATAAGCAACACCATTGGTTGATTTTCAATGACCCAATAAAAAGGTTACACAAGGCGGTTGCGAAGCATGGAGAGAAACAGTTATTTAACAGTTTCTCCCTCTAGTGTTTTACTCTTATCTGGAAATCAATCTTAGTTTTAACAATTTTTTTTCAGAATAAAAATGGAGTTAGGAGAAGGAGGTGGAGGATTGTTTATGAAACTTCCCCCGGAAATACTGCTGGAGATTCTCAAATACTTGTACCTCCATGATATTGAAAGACTTCGAAGTGTCTCAAGATGGTAAGTTATTTCTATATTTACCTTTATTTTTAAAGGCGAAGCTTTTTTATAATAAGGGTCGGTCCGTCCGTCCGTACGTAACGGTTAGCTCTTTTCGTTAATTTAGGCATGTTAGAATTGTCGGGTCGTGGTAAGAAAACAAAGTTGCGGGTTTCGTCCCATTTTCACAGTAGCTTTTGAAAGGTTATTTTAGGTAAGGTTAAAGATTGACCCGCATGGTTAGAAAATAGGCCCCATAGGGTTAGAGCCCTCTGCAGGGGCTAGAAATAGGAGAAAAGCTACTAGCTACTGTGAAAATAGGACAAAACACGAACCTATGTTTTCTTTACATATTGTCTTACTAATTTCAAACTTTGCATGATGATTCCTATAAAAGTTAGGTACAATTTAGATTACAATGTTGTAAGCGAAGCAGCTCTGTAATCAAGTCCTAAGAATACAAGTATATCCAATTGAAATTTATCCTGTGTTTAAACAGTTTTCTACAAATTTACTTACAAATTTTCGACTTTTATACATTTATATTCTGATTAGGTATTTAGATATGACACTCTACAAGTGTTAATGTTGGTTTGTCCTACCGTTTCAGAGCTTTGCTGTTGTCATCCTTTTTGTAATTCATTCTTTACGAGTCATACTTTTGATACCTACCCACAAATGTTTTTTTATTGTTTTTGCATAAGGGGGGGGTTTAGTTATGACAATACCTACTTAACTAAGGGGGGAGGGGGGGGTTTAATGCAACCATCTCGTAATCAGTGAGCAAATGGCACTTAGAATTCGAATTTTGATCAGAAATTTTGCATAAGTAATCCTTGGTAGGTCTATTTTACCTAAATCGAACAAAAAGTTGAAAAAGTAACGGCTAACGGCTCAGCCGTTTAGCCGTTTTTTTGGCTCTTTTTAGGGCAAATCTGCCATAAATTATGTAGGAATCAACTTTTTGAAACATATTTTTGCTTTAAATCATGTGAAATGATACAAAAAAAACATTTTTAGATTTCTAGTATCAGCAACTAGCGGCTAGAACCGTTTGAAAACGTTTTGGAGCAGCATAGAGTATTATGTGGAGATAGGTTTCGTGATGATTTCCCTTGAAAATAGTTTTAAAAATGGCTAAACTGCTGAGCCGCCAGCAGTTAGCCATTACTTTTCCAACTTTTTGATCAATTTAGGGAAAATAGACCTACCAAAGATTACTAATGCAAAATTCCAGATAAAAATTCGAATTCTAAGTGCCATTTGCTCACTGATTACAAGATGGTTGCATTAAACCCCCCCCCCCCCCCCTTAGTTAAGTAGGTATTGTCATAACTAAAATGTTTTCTCTGTCTGTGGAAATATTTGATTTTTTTATTTCCCTAGGAGGCCTAAAAATAGGTGTAAAGGGAGGGGGCGGAAGTGACACTTTTTGAACAAAAATTAAAAGTCAAAAAAAATTTGGAACTGTAAAGAAATTGCGGCGGAACCGTCACTTTCGCCGAAAACTTCCATTTCCCGCCAAATTTTTTTAGCCTTCTTCGCCAAATTAGACAATTTTCAATTATCTGATATACCTAAACTTTTTTTTCCCATAAAAATCTCCCTTATATTTACACTTGACACCTACCTATTTAAAAAAATGACATGTTTGGAACATTCAGACTCTACAAAGAAAAAAGTGTCAAGTAAAAATATAAGGTAAATTTTTATGATATAAATTTTTCATCTCAGTTTTGGTTTCAAAAAGTGTCACTTCCGCCCCCTCCCTTATTCAAAGAAAGGGAGGGAGAGGGGGGGATTTATGGAGGTTTGTAAAATTGTTACCTAGTATGTCATTACGAAACGCGATCCATAAATCTCCCCCTTTTATAATGAAATTTAAATTAGGTCTGTCTAAAGTGAGTGTAAAGATTAAAAAATATTACCAAGCTAAATCCCAGTATTGAACCTGTTTTTTGGCAGAGATATCTCTAGACTAGGTTTGGTCTGGATACTTATTGGCCGGATACCGGATATCCGGCTGATTTCTAATTCCGGTATCTGGTCGGATTTCTGGCCAAGGTTTGGTATCCGGCAAATCACAGGATATCCAACATTAGAAACCAGCTGGATATCCTGTATCCGGAAAGTTTCAATATCCAGTATCTGGGGGATATCTGGCCTAACCCTACTCTAGACTTTATTTTAGGTTTGATGACAGGATTTGTTCACTTTTAAGAAGAATTAAGATAACACTTGATGCTAATATTGAGTAAGTTTAAGATGTTTCTTAGTGTTACTCTTTAATCACTTTTCAGTTCATCTTGTCAGTAACTCTATGAGAAAAATGTAATTTTTACGGCTACTTTGTAGGATAGATATCCCGTAGATTATACAATTTATTTTTATTGATACAGGGGTGTATAATGTATATTGTGCACAACTTTCAATTTTTTTCCAAACTTCAAAATATTTTATTTATTTCTCCCTAGTCTCCAAGGATTATTCATGCCAAGTTTCAGATTGAAATTTAGATTCTAGGTGCCATTTGCACTTTGATTACGAGATGGTTGCATTAAACCCCCTCCCACTCCCCTTACATGTGCACTTCTCTATACATTACTTTGTCCGTCTCTCTGTCTGTAACGCTATGGAGGAAATATTTTGTTTCTTGGCTGTTATTGAAATAGACAGCTTAAATTTATAGAGAAGATTCCTACTATAATGGTGCTTCTACTCTATACATTATTTTGTCCGTCTGTCTGTTGGTAATGCTTAAAAAGACAAAAACCATTCTTGTTTGTTTCATTATCTGAATCAACTACAGACAACTTATTTTCCTTATATTTTCACTTGACACTTGTAATTTTTATGAAAAGAAATAAGTTTGTCTTACATGATTAAAAATTGTTTAATTTTGCAAGAATAGACAATAAAAATTTAGGCGTGAGTTGGTAGTTTTCGGCAATAGCGGCAGTTCCGACGCCTTTTCTTCACAGTTCCATATTACATATCTTTTAAATCAATTGCTAATGCCAAAATTCAATGTTGTAACTCTTTTTGTTAGTTGAGTTTCCTTGCCTTTTAGTTTTGGTTTCAAAAAGTGTCACACCCGCCTCCCCAGCCTCCATTTCAAAGTTATTCATTTTTAGGAAGAACTATGAATCTATATCAAGAGCCATGAATAATGTGAACCATCTGAACTTTGTGGATTTGACTATTGGCAGAAATTGCAACAATTTCAAGTTTATAAAGAAGATACTGGATGAGAACAAGAACAACATCTCTGCATTATGCCTTGAATTAGACCCTGATGACGAAGACTATTCAGACTCTGATGATGTTGAGACAAAAGAGAATTTTGTTACAGATCTAGTTCCGTTTTTGCGACACAAAAATACAGTATTCAGATCTCTGGAAAAATTATCAATTCTTTCAAGAAACTTTCTTTTAAAGGATCTATTGAAGAAGCATGAACAATTAAGTTACCTAGATTACAGATGGTTAGGGAGTGATAATGATATTACCTTATCAGATTTACCTGAACTCCATAAATTGGAGACTCTGATTGTTCAAGATTCAAGTATTGATGATTTGGTGCCACTGATTTCTTCATGTTCTAACTCCTTGTCTAAATTGAAACTATATGATATAAATCAAGAAGAAGAAAATCTTCACAGGCAAAATACCCGAACTACCAAAAGCAAATCCCACAAGCAAATACCAGAACTACCAAAACTAGAAACCTATGTATCTTATTTTAATAACTTTGACTGTGATGGAGATACTGATATTATTGAAGAATTTGGATCAACTCTGCTTTCACAGTGTAGGCAATCTTTAACCCGAATAAGCTTTCATGTGACTACTTTTGATATGGAGGACACATATTTTCCAAATGTCAAGTATCTTCAATTTTATCAGGTACCAGGTGAATGTGTGAATGATTTTATTTCTGGCCATGCTTGTCAATTGGAAACACTGATGATAGATGAAATACACAATTTGAATATTGGGAACCCTTTGCCAAAAATAAAAAATGTATGGGTCAACAACTGCAAGAATGTGCCTGATCTCTTAAAATGTGCTTCATCTCTGCAGTGCCTAGTGCTAGGCTATTGTCCTGATTTGAAGGGTTCAATGAAAATGCCAAATCTAACAGATCTTTACCTGATTGACTATGAATATCATGGAAAGTCATTTGTTGAAGAATCCATTTCAAACTTGCTGGTCAACAATGCTGATACCTTGCAATTTTTGGTATTAAGAAAACCTTACACAACCGAAAGCAAGATTAAAAGATTGAAGATTGAAAGAACTTCAGTAGAGCTGAAGAATGTTCACACCTTGATTGTTCTCAAAGACGATCAGTTGGAAATTGACAGGGATTTTTTACAATCATTATGTCCAAATGCTAAGATTATGATCACAGGGAATGAAAAAGGGGATAAAAGAGAACATATAATTGAGACTCTCAATTCAAGACTAAAGTACCTCAAAGCTGACGACGAACTATTTAGAAATGCCTTACATTCTAAGCTCCTTCTGCCAATCCTATAAAGTTACCATACAGTAAAGTGACTCTGAAAAACAATCTAACTTCACTGTGATGTATTTTTAATTTTTATGGAACTTTTTGAATGTTTTGATTTAAATACCTAAGCAATGTATAATAATGCATTTAAACTACTATTAGAAAAATTATTTGCCTTTAGAAAAGTGTTAAATTTTCTAAAAATTACCTATATAGGTAGTTTAAGTCTTTAGGTTTAAAATGTTAATTTTCTTATTATGTTTTTGTGAAAACAAATTGTGATTTCATTTTTATTGCATTTATAGTCTTAAACTTTTCTATACTACAGTTTTTAGTAGCGAAGCTACTCTATAATTCACTTTGTCCGTCAGTCCGTCCGTCCGTAACGCTATTGGGGAAATAGGATGTACTCAGCTCCTACAAGAGATAGAATGCTGAAACTTTTTGTTAACATTCCCATCATTAAGGAGCACAATTAACTATAAAACATCAATAGCGGTCAGACTGCTTTTTAGCAGGATTTAGGCTATTTTTATATTTTTCACATTTTTCTGCATATCTTGGTGGTTATGGTCCGATTTTCAAACTTTTTGGGATATTAGTATCAAAATGATTTTTCCCTTTGTTATGAGCATCTTTTATTTAATTTACTTTGACCGTCCTCATCATACAAAATAAAACAAGGTTTCGTGATAAATTTTCTCAGATAAATATATTCTTGATTTTAAAAAAACACTTTAAATCTACTTGTACACATTCCCATCCACATTTTTTGTGCTTCGCTACTTATGGATGTTGTCATCCTTGTTTTATGTCTGTTTGCTAAAGACATTGACATCATGAGAGCACTAAAGTCTTCCTGTAAAAAGGGGCAATTTGAGATTTTTCAAATTAATATACAAGAATTAGGCTATAAATACAACATATTTATGTAGCTTATTTAAATTATGATATCCTTTTGAGAATTAGTTTAGCAGTTATCGAAATCTTAAGCTCCACGTACTTTTTTTGCTCCTGTTACTAAGAGCTTAAAGTGTAGCTTTCTTTTTAATCAGGAGCAGACAGAATGATTTCTCCAGTATAGCTTGGAAACCGATTAATATCCGCTGGATTAGAACCGGTTCTCAGCCCTCATATCCGCGAAAAGCTATCTATAATACGATGCAAATAAAAACTATTAGTGTTTCAAAACATACAAGTTTCTATTCATATGTGCGTACACTCGGTATTTCCATAATAAATTGATACAAAAAATCTGCAAATTATTTAGGTGAAAAATCTTCGAAATTAGTTTTCTTTTTGCATATTTTAATAGTTAATTTAATGTTATTGAAGCATTTAAGATGTCTAAAAACACAGACGAATGTTTTTGGCGTAATGTCTATATGTCTGTCTGTTTGTCTAGCCATGCAAATGTTTTTTTTGTTACATAAAATTGTTGCAAAAGTTAAAAAGAACTAGTTTGTAATAGATCTTTACATGGGGGAAAAGGACATTGCCGTGAATAATCTACAACCCTTCTGCATCCCCAATATACTAGAGGCAGTTTTACATAATTTGCTTTAGATTATATTTTTATTTAACAAAAGTTTTTAAAAAGATAAATTTTTATTGAAACAGTTATTTATCGCATCGTATTAGACAGCTTTCCGCGGATATTAAAATGAAAAATTAAAAGTTTAAAACTTATAGGTATTAATTTTATGATTTTTGTTGTAATATTCTTGGAATGCTACCTATACATCATTTTTTTTAAAATATTTTTTTTCAGAAAAAATGCTTTGAAAACGCGATTGTTGATTGAAGGATGGGGACTTTCTGCTTGAACACTTTTGGTATGTATCTATTTATAAAAGTAACAGGATCTCTGTCTGTTTGTGTGTCTCTCTGTATCAAAGGATCTCTGTAACTGCTGAATCGAAATGGTTCTCCTTTACAGTGAAGCTTCTTATACACGGTGTTTCAGAAAAAAACTGCGTTTTCCGTTTTTCTGACACAACCAGAAGGAATACAGAAAAAACGATTATATGTCCTTATTCTCTGTAAAAAAAAGTACATCAAATTTATTACAGATGTTTTTCATTATCTCTAAAAATACGGCCTCTATGATAGGTACATAGTTTCCATAAATGCTTTATGCGAAAAATGTTGTGCAAGAAAAAATAAAATAACTCTTCTATTATGTATAAAAAAAAATCGTAGAATTTCAATATTAATTTAGAAAAAGGTATAAGAAAAGTACCTTAATGAGTTTTATCACATTTAATGTGAGAATGTTGATATTATCATATTCAAAATAAATGCTGTAATAAGCTTTAAAATA
This sequence comes from Acartia tonsa, assembly GCF_053477335.1. Taxonomy (NCBI): domain Eukaryota; kingdom Metazoa; phylum Arthropoda; class Copepoda; order Calanoida; family Acartiidae; genus Acartia; species Acartia tonsa. Next base: position 2,689,353 of record NC_137271.1, on the reverse strand, counting down.
TTTAAACACTAGTCTCTCATTGGACACAAAATGACGTCCAATAAGAAAAAGGAATAAAAATATTGGAAAGAAAATTATTTTATTTCAAAATTAATTCTTGGCATTTTGGAATACAAAATATAGGGGAAAGAAAATTATCTATTTCAAATTTATTTCTGGTCTTGAAATAATATTCATTATTTTATTTTAATTCGAGTGTCAACCAATAAGAAATAGGCATGCTGTTTTAAAAGTTTGGAATAAAAATTATTATTTTTTGTCAATTCCTTTTTTCAGAGTATAAAATGAGAATAAATTTTCCAACATCATTATTGATTTCTAATTTAACATTTCATACAGTGGGTAATATTTATTTCAACATTTTTTGTCATTCAAAATCAAGTGTCACAAAAATAATAATATTTAACATAAAAAAGAAATTTTTAAAATAATTTTGTTTTCTTTATTTGTTGAAGATTTAAGCCCAAGCTTTTTCTGAGGGGGGAGACCCCCCTCAACCCCCCCTCTCCTGAGGGGGGAAACCCCCCTCGACCCCCCCCCTGACGCTCTCTTCTTTAAATCTTTCATTATTTCTGTAATTTATTCTAACTATCTTATAAATTTCAAAACATGAGATAAAAAGGAAATAATTTGCTGTACATTATTAAAAAACTTAAAAATTGTAAAATAAATTCCAACATGATTTTTAATTTTAAATACAAGAATATTTTTTCCTATATGATATGTTAAATTTAAATACAGGAATAATTTTGTACTGTGGAATTGAAGAAATAAATGCTGTACATTAGAGTGGCTTGATTTTCAATGATTTTCTAATTTTAAATGTGCTACATACACTTTCTGTCTGAACATCATATAAGAGACCAAAAAATGAAAAGAAAATATTTTGAATAATGGGGAGGCTCGCTGATGCATGTAAACTTTGAGAAAGACACTTGTGGGGAGAATTTTTTTTTTTTTTTTTGGGGGGGGGGGCAATTATTTTTCTTTCAAAGTATAGCTTTATGCACCTTCCCAATTTTGTCTTGAAGAGTAGAATAAGAATAAAAAATCTGTTTTTAAAACTATTGATCCTAGCAAGAAAAATCCATAAATAAATTTAAAAACCAAGAGATTTTACATTTAATTTAAGATTTTTCATGCTTGGATGAATATTTTTTAAAACCAATTTGATATTCTTATATTAATCAACAAGACAAATTCAAAAAGATGCATAAAGCAATACTTTGAAAGAAAAAAGTTGCACCTCCAGAATAAACTTCTAAAATTTTTAATGCATGGAAACACCTTCCCCCCATTTCCCCTCAAGGACAAAATCAATTTTTTACATTTAGGTTTCTTATATGACGTTTAAACTGTAGATGTTGATTACAAATTCAATGTCCAAAATTGATCCACTCTACTGTACATTGTTATAATTTAATATTTGATGTGGGTATAAACATTAGACATAGATGGTCAATCTGACCCCATTTTTTTCTTAAAAAGAAACCTTTGTTCACTTTTTGTTGTATATGAAATACAGCCCTATAGGCAACATTATTTGCAACTAAATTTTGCAATGATATAATTTTTAGAAAGATAACTTTATTATAAGAAATTAAATCATTTATAACTAACTTATTATATGTTGTGTCATACGCTTCACATTATATGATGGAAGAAATATTTTCTTCAAATATTTCACCCAAGGAAAGCTTTAACCTAACATATTCAACAATTTATAGCTGATACATAATGTAAACAAAATTCCCTTGTGCTGTCTCTAGGTTATCTCTATTGTATAAATGAACGTACAAAAGAGGAGGAGAGAGAGAAGGAAATAGACAGAAAAGTGAGGGAGGGGGGAGGGGGAAGAAATATAGAGAAAAATAGACAGAGATATTTATTGTTCACCCTTAGATGATGTAAATTTTTTGATAGACTTTTTTGAATTTAAGAAAAAGATTGAGAATGAGACAAAACCAAGTATCGTATTTTATTAATATTGCTTATACAAGAAAGGTCATTCAAAATTATTTCACCAATATTAAGGTCAAGTGACAAAAATTTTAATTTCCACCTACTTCGCCCCCAGAGGGGGCAATAGTAGAAGGAAAATTCAAATTTTGATCACATGACCAAAATTGTTGAAATAATTTTAATATCCTTTCTAGCATTCACAATATTACGAAAATATGATAAATAACTATTAAAGGTGAAATGCTTTTCAGCTCCTCACAAAAGCATTTTTAAGAAACTGCAATTTGTCATTTTTTTCACATTTCTTGATTGTGATGCATTTGCAGGAAAAGAATCTTCTTTAATAACGTAGGTTATAGTAAAAAGAGAAAAAACTCCTTTTTATTTGACAAAAAAATCTCTAAAGACAAAAAAGTTATTGAAGTTTGATTTTTTTTTATTAAAGCATTTAATTACAAATCATGGATAAATTATGAGTTTATATCTTAACCTGTCAATCAAATTAAAGGATTATAGGAATATTATAGGATTTACGAACATGAGCAATTTTTAAGGTCATGTTTCTTAAGTATACAAAAAGAAAAACTGAATATTTGTTTTCAGTGAGGGAATTTTAAATGAAATTTTTAGTGTAATTGGTAGAAAATTGTATTGCCCGTATTAAGATGTTGTTTTCAAGTGAATAAATTTTTGAAAACCAACCTTAAGGCACAAAATTCTACCAGAAAAAAGCATCATACGCATCTTTTAAAATATTTATGCTTTAAAATGCGCCGTTATTTTCAGAGATATTAAAAAACACCTGTAACAATTTCAATGCATATTTTTATAGAGAATATTGACATATAATTATTTTTTTTTTACTCCTAATGGTTGTTTCACGAATTTGGAAAACGCAGTTTTTTTTGAAACGCCCTGTATGTCCGAGTAATGTATATAACTATTTTTATTTAGAGGGGTGGGTTAAATTTTTTAACCTGAAATAAAAACACCCACCATTTTAAGTATCCCTAAGAGGCGCTATTCCTTTCAAAAAGTAACAGGATGTTTGTCTATCTGTGCCTGAAATTACGTCCTACCGCTAAAACAATAAGGATCTCATTTAGAATCTTCTTATAGCCGCCGCAAATGTTTATAGTTTTTTAGGGGGATGGTACATCCTTCCTACCATGACAAATCGCCCCTGGACAAAATATTAACCCTTTAAACAAGTAAATTTCAAAGCAATCCAATGAAAACCTTGTGCAGTATATTTCTGTATATATTTCTATCTGTCTGTCTGTATATGTCTGTCTGCTTTTCTGACTGTTTGTCTGTGTGTCTGTCTGTATGTCTGTATATCTCTCTGTCTATCCATCTTTATACTATATTAAAATTTAAGGGTCTGTACATAAAAGTTATCAGCGGTCGCACAGAATAATTTACCATCATCACTCTACCTCAGTCAATCTTAAATCTACTAAAGGTAAAATTATCTTTTGTTGCGGGACAACTGTCATATATTTTTTTAGTTTGAAAAAGGTTGAAAAGGTTAGAGTATCTGGATTATTATCAATAAAGGGAAGAGTAGAGTAGTAAAATCCGTAAAGGTGTGAGTTTTAAGACTTAAAAATAGTAGGTAGTAGAACGATAATATTCTCAAAATATGTGTATTTCTTACCTATTGAAAAGAACTATAGGCAAACTTTTTTTTCAAGTGAACTTAAATTTTTATCGTTCTACTACTGCTTTTTTAAACTCACAACCTTTACAGATTTTTAGCGCAACTTACTCTTCCATTGATACAGAATAGTTTCAAAATTAATATAGAAAGCATAGATGGACAGTCTTACCACTTTATTGGTGTACAATTGACATATAATCAACTATAAACAGTTGACTTTTTTTATATTATTGTCTAAAAATTTCGTCTCTTGAATTGTTTAGTTATAAGATCTTGAAACGCCTTTTTAGATATTAAATCTATTCTTTAAACTAAGTATTTATAGTTATTTATCGCACCGCATTACAGACAGCATTCTGATGATAGTATAATATAAAAAAATTGCAGGGGTGTATATTTTTAAAATCGACCCTGCTCAGGGGGGGGGGGGGGGGAATAAAAATAAGTGGTTGGAGAGAAAAAAAAATGTAAAAATTAAGAAAACTGAAAACATTTTTTCATCCCCCCCCCCCTCCTTGGTGAAAAAAAACTAAAAAAATGTGTGGTAGGAGGGATAAAATAATGAGTTCTTTAAATATTATTTCATTTCCCCCCTACTTGGTGAGAAAAAAACTAGGGGGGGGGGAGAAATAAAAAAATTTGTAGCAATTTTGTGCAGAATATTCACCCCTGAAAAATTGTAATATTAATACTAGTTTTGTTAGCGTCGAGGGGCCTAAGGCCCAGGCTAACAAAAATGGTAATAATATTATGTTTTTAATTTAATATTCGCGGAAAATTGTCTGTAATACGATGCTAATCCAGATTTAATTTAGGTTACCATTCGGAATGTTATAAATGCACAAGAAGAGTTCCCCTCCTTCAAATAAATAAAACTACACAACAAATTAATAAAAATATCATTCTAACAAATTCAAATAATTTTTACTACAGGAATATATTGCAATTTATAATCACTTGCGGTTGTAGCAAATGGAGGAAAAATAGCCTAATGCAAACGGAATTCTTAAATCTATAAAAACTTGCCCACGACCTATATAAAGCTTTATAAAGATTATAGAACTTAATCAAATAAGAACCTCACTTTTAATTTTACTAGCGGATGTGCTCCTAGCAACTAGAAGCTATATTTTTAAAAAGAAATAATGAAAGAATAAAAATAGCTTAAAACCAAACTTTGATATTAAAATGAAGTAGCCTAAAACCACCCAGTAAGCCATAAAAGTTTCTATGAAATGAAGAACTCGATTGGTTCAGGAGTTATCGAAATCTTAAGCTACAGACAACAAAAAAAACTTTAGGTACTTGAATTACTTACAATTTACTATTTTTTGTTGATAAATAACAAAAGAATAGTTAAGTTCTCAAAGAATAATGTCTTTAGAAAAATTAAAATTGAAATATATATTTGATAAACCAGAATACCGCACAGATGTATAAGCTGTAGCCAAGTATTTAATTACAAAGAAGATTTTACCCTCCTGGGAATTCCTGAAAATTCGGATGCTGACCAAATCAAAAGGAATGTTTCTAAATTATTAATGGTTGCTGAAAATTAAATTTCAATATTCAAAAAGTTAGATCACAAGGACAATTTGGATACCTTTTTGAAGCTAATCGACACATTGAATAAAAAAACATACAAGGAGGGGGTTTAAATCTATGACAGTTATTGCAACAAAATTTCTGAAAATGTTTATTTAATTTTAGTTAGGTAAATTTTTTGTTTACCTGTTGTTCCAAGGGATTGTAGAGTGCAAAGATGAAGTTTTTTTTTTACATATTTCCCCATATCTTTGGTGTTTTTTGTACAGTTTTCAAAGTTCTTGTAGTTAATAGTATCAAAACTAAAATTCTCATTGTGAGCATTCAGAATGTAATTTACTTTGACTTTCAGTCTGTCAGTTATACCTACAAAATATAAATAATACCAAAATATATATAAAAAAATACTTCTACAATAGCTATTCTTGTCCATAATATTATCCATAATATTTTTGTGCTTTTCTATATATTTTGTATGTTGTCATTTTTGTTATATTTTCATGAGGTCCCATTCTTCAAATGGTTTACCCTTTCTTACAATTATTCAATGATGATATTTAAACAAGGATGACAACATCCATAAAGGCGAATGATTATAGAAATGTTTCGCTCACTACATTGTACTTTATTGTACTAGTCATAAGTATTTAAAAATCAGATAAATCGGATTATTTAATTTATCACATAAAAATTAGTTGTTAAAAAGTTAAAAATCAACTTGTTTAAAATGGACGTGCGGACAGTCTGGTAACGATTATAGAGTTGTTACGCTTTCTAAATCGAATTACAGGAATAAGTTTAAAATCGATAAGACAATTTAAACATGCCTAAATCCGTTAGTACGGACGGACGCATGGACGTACGGAAGACCCTAATTATAGTAAAGCTTTGCTTTAAAAATAGGTATTAAGAAACATTTATTTATCAGAGCATATTTTCAAAAAGCCAAAGAGGTTCACCCAGACTCGAGTGATCAAAAAGATGACTCCAAATTCATTGAATTAACTAATGCATATGAGAGGTAGGAATTTAAACAGCTTTATTAAATTTTTCAAAAGATTTTAGAAATGCACAGGGAGGAGATCTAGAGGGAAAAGACAATGGACAATAATTTGATATGGTAAACAAAATTACCCTTTCTTGAAACTAAAATTATTGGATGAAAAGTTTTTACACTTCTAGTGAGGATCAAACCAATCAAAATTCAACGGAAGTACACATAGTTTTTTCTTTAAATAACGTCGTTATATCACTTTGGGGACTAGAGTGATTTTCAGTCCAATGTCCCCTCCCTCCCTGGATAATAATCAACGACAAAGTGTAATACAGATTTATCCCCTTATATTTTTTCAGGGCCATTCCTCTTAATTTCCAAAAATTAGATAAATCTTGCTGAGTACCTACATAAAGCTTTCCCGTATAGCCCTCAATTAGTCCAGTGGTTAATGGGATCTTGGCAGACAGACACCAGACGTATAATATATATGAATTCTAGCTTTTAAAAAATAATATATTCAATACCTACAATATATTAAAATCTAATATATATTATTTTTCAGTATGGCTTCGAAACCGATTAATTTCCCATGGATTAGAACAGGTTCTCAGCCATACTGAAAAATCATGTATAGCATCGTATTACAGACAATTTTCCCAATATAATATCATAAAATTAATACAAGTTTTATTAGCCTGGGCCTTCGCCCCCACAGGCCAGGGTTAACGAAATTGGTTTTAATTTTTTAATTTTTCATTTTTATATCTGCGGAAAGCTGTCTATACTACGACGCATTAAATTAACTATTTTAGGTTAATTCATGAGTCAAAATACGGTAGCGATAGCTATAAAAGCACGGATCCCAGGTAGTGTTATAAATAATTTATCATTTATTGGTCAGTTCGTTCCTCCAGTAGGAGGGAAGAAGATGGGGTAAAGCTGATGGGTAGGAGGGGACCGATATTTAAGCTAGTTAGGCTGCGAGTATCACAAAATGAAACTTGTAGCTGGATAAAAAGCAACCCACCCCGATTCACCCCCTTTACCCTATCCCTTCCCCTCCTACTGGACGAACGAACTGCACGACCTTCTTCTCGAACAATTGTAAATATGTTACAATCACGTCTGCTTCTAAAATTGTAAGTATGTCCTTAAACAGTTTATATACAAGCCTGTGTATACCTTTAGATTAAAATTCTGATTATTAAGCTTGTACACTCAGCAAGTGATTATGTTCGTTTGTTCTACATGTGATATCAGAGCTTCGCTTTTATGGATGTTGTCATCCTTGTTTTCTCAATAATAATGAAATATATTTTATGATTACCTAGGTATAGTAAGACACTAGATTGAGAAAGAGTTAAATAACTTGCAAATAATTTCTCAATTGCAATGACATTGTGCCAACTCCATTCAATTGGGTCTTTGAAAATCAACCATTGGTAACGGGAATATTAACACAGCTAAGTAGCAGAAAATAATTTGGTAGCAGATTAAAAATATCCTTGCAAAAAGGATGGAGGTTGTTATCTGTCTATGCATCTATCTATACTATAGTTCTGTTATTTTATTTATAGAAATGACCCTAGATGTAAAGAGTATTGGGACCTGCGAAAACGACCCCCCAAAACAGAAGAACAAACTAGGGTAATTCATATTTTGTATCGAAGCTACTCTATTACTTATTTTGTTCGTCCGTCCGTCCGTAGCATTGAATTTACGCGGATTTTATTTATAAGATAAATGTTTTTATGTGAAGAATCTTTAAATCAATGAGCCTCAAGTAAAGACCTTACTAAGTCTTGTTAGTTTGTCCGTTGTGCTATAAACCTTCCCAGGACCTATGCGAAGCTATACTGTAACGGCCGGAGAACCATTTCGGTTCAGTGGTTAGCAGAATTCTTCGATACAGATAGACTTCCTATTACTTTTATATAGGGATTGTTTTTATTTACAAGAGTTTATAAAATTTGTACATAAATATATTTATGAATATAATAGGTTAACTCACAAACAAAATATCAATTTTACATATTTATTCAGACATTACAAATTGTTTCGTGCATGTTTGCACTCTTCAGATGTCAATGTAAAACTAAAGACTTTAAAAATAAGGATCTTTATGAATATTTTGGAAGATTTTTTAATAAAAATTTATTAATAATAATAATAAGTTAACAATTTGTTGGACATGTAAGTCTTCTTCCCCTCCTTACTCTTCTACAACACTTTGTTCCACCATCAACAACTATCTGTAATTCAAATATGTTTAAATCCAGGGATCTTAAGAGATAAGATAATGGCTTCATGAAGTAATGTACAACCCCAAGGATGATACACAAATTTACCCTTCTGTAAATTGAAATTAGTGTTTGAAACGTTTTAACACTCAACTTAATTAACCAACCAATCAAAATTCACAATGGTCCCCAAAGTTGTTAAACAAACAAATAATAAAACGTTATTATTGAACTTCGGGGACTAGTGTAATAAACAGCCCATTGTCTCCTCTCTCTGGTTTTAATCTCTGTGCAGCATCATAGACATGGCGAATCTCAGAGTAATAGATGCTAAATAATCACAGAAATCTTTAACAAATTATCTTAAATAGAAGCCGAAAAAAAGTATGAATTGGCATTTCAAATATACATGCAAAACAAAATAATTACCTAGGCAAATCCGAAATATTATTATTATCCGAAGTCGCTAATTTGAAAATTCGGATTTTCATATTTACTACTTTCTCAGTGTAGAGTAGATAAGGCACAATTTTAAGACTTGAAATAAATAGAATTAAAAATTACTAACTTTAACAACTGTAGAGACCTCTAGGGGCACTTGAAATTGGAGGGGGGGGGGGGGGGTTGAATTCGACATCACATTTTTCATCAAAAAAGAGAAAGTAAAGAAAGAATTTTTTAGGGGTGTTCATATTTTTTAGGTGGGAATAGACCACCCCCCCCCCCCTAAATTTTTAGATATAAGTCACATTGTAAAAGAGAATCAGATCAGTTCAGTGGATAGCTAGTTCCCTTTGTAAAGACAGACAGACACTTATAGATCCTGTTACTTTTATATAAGGAAATCTTTACCCTGCACTGTGAGGGAGGGCATCCATCTGTTAGAAAGTTACTGGAACCTTAATGGACAATATTTGTATATTTTATTATGTATGTATATAAATATTGAATGTATTTTATTTAGGTAATAATTGAGCAACTTTACAGTTGAAGGAATGTGCCAAATATATTGTTATGTTTTAAAATATAATTCATGGATAAAGAATATAAAATATTCACCTGAAAATGGGGAAGTCAATGAATTACCAGCAATAGCATTACCAAAATTAAGAAATCCTGACATAAAAAAAATTAAATTTTTGGTGTGTCAAAGAGAGAGAAAACTCCCCTTTCAATTAAAATTTACAAATAAAATTCAATGTCCTTGCAAAAAAATATTTAAAAACAAAACTTACCACTACCCAAACTGTTTCCTAATAATGTGAAAAAGTTTGCAGCTGCATTGGAAACAAGAATGATGCCTGAATTAAAAGATATTTGTGTCCTATAAAAGTATTTCTGGCAAGTTTGGAATTAGGTAGTTCATGTTCAAAAGTTTTGTACTTTTACAGGAAAAATTGTATGGAACTCTTTGTCCTTAACAGATGGATAAATTACTTTTCTTTGTATAAAAAAATCTGCTATAATACAAGATCTTAATAGGATAAAAAAAAGATTTTGCTGAAAACTTGTCATATATTTAAAATGTAAAATACCTGTACTTAAAGAAGCTATTCCTACCGCATTTCCAATTATTTCAACAATAGTAGGTGGATTCACAACACTAAATGATAAAAAATACAATTATTTATTATAATTGTAAACAATCATAGTTTAATTACAGGAATAAGGTTCAGCCAACATGCAAAAAAATCTAACTCTTACTTGTAGCTTATAGTTCTACCATTTGAAGGCTGAGTAGGTCTGTTGTTATTTCTTAAGCTCTTACTTAAACCATTATTGGTTTGCCTAAAATAATTACACAATGTACACATCATGTGCTTCTGATGTTCGATGATTTAATCACTCCATGTTAGACAAAATAAATTTTTTACTTATAAAATATATATTCAGAAAAAAATAATTTGAATTCATTTTTGAGACAAATTAAACAGTGGAAAAGAATGTGATTTGCATTGAAAGTGTAAACAAATATGTTTAACTAAATATTCTATTTCAAACCTTACCTTAAAATGTTTAGTTGATTTTCAGAGATTGCCAAAGAATCCTCAAAAATTATCCATTTAGCCCCCTCATAGCATGGTTCTCTTGTCAAAGATCCAGAGTAATGATAGTAATTTTTAAATAGGTTTCCAGTTGGAATTAAAGAATCCAAAAATATCCTATTAAGAAATAGATTATTCACAATTAAAGTTTTGAAATATGTAAAGTAATCATTATCATTTCTTAATTTTAATTTGATTCAATATCAATGAGAAGACATAATGATTGTTTATTTGCTTACCTTGCTTGTTGAGTATAAGATGTGCTGTTTGTCATTGTAGTGAACTAAAAATAGCACAAAAATAATTCTCAGTGACAACCCAAGAATAAGGTATAACCAACAATTGAAATAAATCTAAAGTAATACTTGGGGGGCAGATGTAAAGGTTATCAAGTCTACTATGTGTTGCCCCTAAATGACAGCTGAAAATCACAAATAGGCTTCATGATATTTTTTTCCAATTATTTCATTGTTGGTATAAGCTGGTGACAACCTGAAGCATCTTGGTGCTAATTAGGCATTTTACTGAGTTTTTAAACCAGATTTTTTTGATTAAAATCAGAAGATTTGAAAAAGTCCCAAAAGATTTTGGTAAAATTCCTAATTTTTTTGAAAATTAAAGTTACTTAATCTTTTTGCATTGTGTTGGATTAAAATAGAAACTTTGCTTTTATGAAAAAAATATTGTACTTACCTCCTTTACTTGATCTAAAAATTGATTGAGATTTTGATTATCAGTAGAACTAACCTAAATTTTATTTCATTTTAAGTCATAAAGTAAATTACAAATATTATCAGTAAGGAATTGGCAAACCAAATAGAATAAACTTATTTAAAGATTATATTTTGTAACTGTCTTTAAAATGAAATTTAAGATTGTTTAACTTACTTTAAAAAGGAAAGCCAAGAAAGTCACACAGTCCTTTGTAGAAACACAATCATTCACAATTTCTTGACATTCTACATCAGTAGTACAGTCAAACTGATGTTTTTTATTAAACAAGTAAATATGGAGTTCAGCAGCATATTTGATTCCATTAATAGTATGTTCTGAACCCATGGTGCTTACGCTGCCCCAGTGCCAGTCAAATCCAAAAAACTCATACCTAAGCAAAAAAATAGTACTAAAGGGTTAAAAAAAAATCCCTTCACTTTTTTCAATGTAAACCTTACAGTTTTGGTCAAAAAATGACTCACCTCTTCTGAGAACCACAGCTCAAGTCCTAGCCCTTGTGGAGAATTTTTCCTTGCATGTAGATTAAAAATCAACATATTGTCTTAAATACTAGATATCTTGTAGTTAAACCCCATAATTTTCAGAGTTTTTGATGGGGCATGTAAAGACCTTTCTATAGACACCTTAATTTGGTTTCTAACTCAATCCAATCAATTTAGCATAAAAAAAGACACCCATCAAACATTGAGACATTATGGGTCTCTCTAGTTCTCGAGGTGAGTAGATTCAAAATTCATTATTGTTTTCTCATTGTTGTTTCTTGGACATGAATTGGGGACATTGTTTGTTAGATTTTGACCAAAACTGTTGGGTTTATATTGAAAAGAGTGAAGCGATTGGTTTTTTTAACACCCTTTATCTAGAGTTCTAGATTTTAATTTTCAAAATTATTCCTAAGTATTACTAGGACTTATTTGCATAAATTCTAAATTGGAATGTGTGAATAGAACCACATATCAGCAATACAAACAGACTAAAAATCAGACAAAAGTGACATTTTATGTACACTAGTCACCAGAAGATGAAAGCAGTTTTTTGAACAGGCTATTTGGGATTATTTGTGATTACATATATAGGGTACTGCTAAATGCTGAAAACGAAATCTTTACCATTCCTTCTTGGAACAAAGACTAAATTACATTTTCCTGCATTTTCTCTTAAGAAGGAATGGTCTGGATTTCATATTTTGACATTTGGAACTATATACGTAAGATTCATAAATGAAATAAACACCAGAAGCCTGTTTCAAAAGACTCCTTTCACATTCTTGCGACCAGTGTGAGGTTTACTTTTAATCACTTACGTATCTGAACCCAAACTGCCACCAGTAATTGTTGGTGCTGTAGATGGAATGGCGGCAAATGTGTGATTTATTGTATCAAATATAAACTGCAAATTGTTTTCATTATTTTCTAGTTTTCCAATGACAGGTAAATTGTATCCTGCAAATAATGGTTAATTAGCTTTACATTTCAAGAAATCTTTACTGTTAAGACGTTTTTTTATGTCTTTTGGTTAGTTTTTATTAATTTTGAGGTCATTTTATAGAATGTTGCAATATATTGATACTTTACTTATTTAACCTACAAGTTCCAAAATATAGTTTGTAGATGTTTATTACAGGTTAAAGGTTAAAGGACAGAAATTTTTACATTGCATAATTAAAGGCATGAGTTTTCAAGAAAACTAATATTGGTTTTAAATAGATTTTAATGAAAAATTGGTTTATTTCTTGTGCTTTAATTAGTTTTTCATTGCATGTTCCTTTTTAGGTTAGTTATCATAAAATACCCCCCCCCCCCCCTCCCTCCCAGCGGCCCTAACACCCTAATATTAATGATAATACAGTGTGTTTTTTTTATGAGAACTTTTTTGAAAGCAATTTCACCCCACTTATAGTTATCAGAATTTAATGATTAATGGCTTATTTTCTTCGTTTTTTAATGCAATTAATAGAAGAACAAAAAAATATTTAAGTTTTTATTTAAAAAGTACAGTAAAATCTAAAATTCAAAACTTAGGTGTCAACATCTAAAAATGGTTTTAGCGCATTTTTCTTATGCTCAAATATTCAACCTTTTGCAAGAATAGCTGCTAAACACTTCAAAGTTTAGATATAGAGCTAAAAATGTATACAGATACTATTAGGGACATGTACTAGAACATATCAAAGTTTAAAGGTCCTATCTCAACCAGGGAGGGAGTACTGAATTTTAGATTTTACTGTACTTTTTAAATGAAAACTGAAATATTTTTTTAATGTTCTATTAATTGCATTAAAAAACGAAGAAAATAAGCTATGAATCATTAATTTCTGATAACTATAAGTGGGGTAAAATTGCTTTCAAAAAAGTTCTCATAAAAAAAACACACTGTATAACAACAATAAATCAAGAAAAAAAGATTTTACTTGATATAGTGAAATTACTGAGTTGAGTAGTAACCATTGAGCTTGTTGCTATATTTATTGGAGACTGATTTTTTCCTTCTTCACAAATGGAGTTTTGCTTCGATGAAAATCCTGTAAATAGAATTGTATGTATATATTTGAAGCATTATGTGATATATATATATTTTAACTGAGGTGAATTCTTTTAAAACTTTTGCCTCGCTAAAATTTTATTGAGGCAAAATTATCCCCTCTAAATTTTTAGTGAGCCTCACTGATTTTAGTGGGGCAAGCTGATTTTAGTGAGTCAAATTTTTTAAAAGAATTCACCTCTGTTATGTTTTAATTTGATTCAATAATTAAAAAGTGAAATATTAAAAGTACCTTCAAGATCTGTTCTACCAAAAGGAATAATCTGAACTCCTTGGCACACAGGAATGAATACTAGATAAGGGTGTCCCATGGAGTAGTGGTTAGCGCACTACGCTGTGGTTGGGAAAATCCGAGTTCAAGTCCCATCATAGATATTGCACTTGGATGACAAATGCTGTTGCAATTTGTCAGTATATAATCACGCAACCTTCCCTGTGATGCCCTTGGTTGTAAGGAGGGAGATTTGTAGGAAGTTAGGATCCTACCTATCAAGCAACTGTAATCGTGCTTTCCCTCGTCCATGCTCCTCATTCATATGAGAGTGCCATTAATTAGGGTGGCTTAATATGGAACACCTGCCAAAACTCTAGGCCAGGGTGATGTAATAATTGAGTAGCTTCCACGAGAATTGCGGGTCAGCTTGTAATGTAACATAGAATACACTCAGCTGTGCGCGAAGCTTACCAATCTAGGATTGGTCAAAGGATTCTCACCTCCAATCTCCTCGTGCATCTGAATCATAACTTCAGAGAATCAAGGCTACATACATACATACATGAATACTAGATATTTAAAACATATTGAAGACATGAGAAGTCTTGATTAAGGGGTTGTTAACATAATACCTTCATTACCTAGTAAAATTAGAGTGGGAGGAATTCCTTGGCTTAAAACAGGTGCAAATCATTACCATGTAGTTAAGCCTTTTAGACAAAGTTCTTGCAATACAAGAGTAGGTGGTCTGTAAGTTGTTACTTAATATAATAATCCAGTTTGGACATTAAGGCAGGGATTTGCTACCCTTAGCTATCCTTGGTTGTTTGACCTCATGTTAAAGCTTCATGGACATCAGCCTTGCCCATACTAGATACTTAACTAGATATTATTTGCTAGAATCCTGGTTCAATATTAATCAATGCTAACAACCACAAAAAAATATTAACTCACGAAGTTTTAGATAACTGTTGAGAAGAAATGTATAAATGAGCATGTGTCTCATCTTAGGTGTATCTACAGACTGAATCAAAGTAAATTAATTTCCACTTTTTAAGTTCTTATACTATACATTATTATTAACACATTCGATTTTGAAACTTTTATTCAACTGTTAAAATTATCTGGCGAAACCGCCCAGACTAAAGTAAAACCATTTTGGCCCTATAATAAAAGGAAAAGTAAATAAGCTGACAAGTGTTTAGTATAAAAAGGGAGAATATTAATACAACCTTCACTAACCTTATGGTTTGGTCTGTTAATCTGTTTCAGTATTGTTGTCTTTTTCATTTTTCACACTTGATTTAAATGATCAACATTTTAATCCCTTTATTCCTTTATTTGTCTGAGTAGATTACCATAATGGGTAAAAAATATGCACAAACAAACATTACCCCTTTACATACAGTTTAACATTCCAAAGGAAAGTTTGAGATAACAAATTCTAGACAATTTATGTGGTTTCCGCGTCTGTACTATGTCTGTTTTTTCAATTAAAAAAGATAGTTTTCACGAAATCTTATTTTGTTTATGGCTATTGGTTACAATTTGTATTTACAAAACGTATAAGATTGTTCCTCTTCAACTGTAGCCCAAAGTTGTTGGCTATTTTCAGGGCAAACCCATCATTAATTACAGAACTTTTTGAATGATAATTTTACATTATTTGGTATAAAGATGATACTCTTGGCATTTTATAGCTTCTACCAGCCTTTTTAGTCGGTTCTAGTTGTTAAACAGCTGGTACTAGACATTTTTAACAAGTTTATTTTAAAAGGTATTATTATTGCTAATTTGCCTTTAAAAAAGCCCAAAAACGGCTGAGCCTGAGCCTGTTAGCCTTTACTTTTCCAACTTTTTATTCGATTTAGGTAAAATAGACCTACCAAGGATTACTCATATCAAATTTTATCCTGAAATTCGGATTTTAAATGCCATTTGTGCATTGATTACGAGATGGTTGCATTAATCCCCCCCCCCCCCCTTATTAAAAAATAGCTTTTGTAATCAACATACATTATAAACATGAATAGCATGGAATTAAACACAAATTTGGTTATGGAAAGAACTATGCAGTGTCAATTTTTTAAAAGATTTTCCAAAATTATTGTTAGTCTGTCCGTAACGTTGATTTAGACCTTAAAATTGTCCTATTGATGTTAAACTTTGCATGATGATTCCTGTAAGCGCAGCAACTCTTAAATCATTACCAGAAAGTCCGTTCAAAGTCCATTCAAAACATGCTCTTTTTTTAAACTTTTTGACAATAATAAATATCCCAAGCATCTATGATCTGATTTATAGAATAATGATTCCTAGGACAACAAGGTACAATATTGTAATTAAAGCATCTCTATAATCAAGCGTAAAAAATTAAGTATCCTATATTAAAGCAATTTTGCTACAAATTTATGCACATTTTTGTTAATTTTTGGGAATTAAGTTCTGATTCGCGTTTATATGTGTACTACCTACTGTCTTATTTTTAGAGCTTCGCTGTTATGGATGCTGTCATCCTTGTAATACTTATACAGAACGTACATACCTCTAGATATAATCTTTTCAACTTTCACTTTAACTAATATATTCACGTCAACCGTAAATATGTCAGTAAAAACCTATGCATACAAACTTTTTAGAGCAAGGTACAAGGGATAATTTATTCGAAGGAAAATTAGTTTTGGTCAAACTTTGTGCCAATTTAGACTCTAAATTGTTTTGGTCCCCAAAGTATTATAAAAACGTTTCCTCGTGTGTTGGCTTAAAAACTTTGGGGACTTCTATTGAATCTTGATTAGTTGGTAAAAACTAGCAGTGTCCATACGTTTACACAAATAAAGTTGTTGCACATAATGTTAATATTGTTTATAATGTTTGGGGGTGCACATTATTTTATCTTCCATTGAAAATCCCTGTATCAATGCGGAATGTTAAACTCATAAGGTGTGAAACTTTTTAAGGTAAGCGCAAGATTATCTAGCGTTTTTATCTCATAAGACATTAGTAAAGCATTTTACTTTTTAAGTTTTATTATTGTTAGAATATGATTGTTACTTTTTACACATTTTTAATAGCGAAGCTTTTCTATAATCAGGGTCGGTCCGTACGTCCGTAACGGTTAGTTATTTTTGTTAATTTAGGCCTGTTAGAAATGTCCTATCAATTTCATGGTGATTCCTGTAGTTAGTAGTTAGGTACGATTTAGAAAGCGTAGCAACTCTATAATAGTTTCCAGAATGTCAGTAAGGCCATTTTAAACATGTTGATTTTTAACTCTTTTTACAACAAATTTTTATACATCCGTTTGACCTGATTTTTGGAATACAGATTCCTAGGATAACAATGTACACTTTTATAAGCGAATCATCTCTATAATTAGGTCCTAAGCAGTTTTTCAACATATTTACTTACAATTTTCTTTCGAATTTTATACATTTATATTCTGATTATTCAGTTCTGACACTCTAGTTTAGTATGCTCTTTTGTCCTACCGTTTGAGAGCTTCGCTTTTATGGATGTTGTCATCTTTGTTTATCAATGAATAAAAGAACTACAATTATGTTTATTAGTAACAATGAAAATTAGACTTATTCTTTGAAAAAGGGGGAGGTAGGTTATGCTAAAATTCCGTAAAGATGTGAGTTTTAAGTTAAAAACAGTAGTAGAACGATAAAAAATTATGTTAACGTTTTAAAAAAAATTGTTTTCTTTATTTCTTTTCAATAAGAAATACACATATTTAGTGAATATTATCGTTCTACTACTATTTTTAAGCCTTAAAACACACACTTTTACGGATTTTACCCACAACTTACTATTTCCTTTATATTACTCACATGCGGTGAAATGGGTCATCTCAAAAAACGCATTTTCTCAGATAATACCTATTTCAGAACCTCACTTAAGAAATTGACTAATGTATTTCTCATTATAAAGCCCTGCTAGAAATAATAAAGCGTTAAAAAATATATAATGGCTTTTAAGAGTCATTTTTTTAGTAGCGCTGAATTGAATGAAATTATGTCTTAGGTGGCTCTGCGTTCTTCCATATAAAAATGTCCCGTAAAAAAATTATTAATTTATTACATAAGTAAACTTTAGGAAAGGAGGGGACATTGGGCTGTTTATTACACTAGTCCTCAAAGTTTTATAATGAAGTTTTTTTTTCTTTTGCTTTTGGAACTTTTCTTTAATTTCATTAGTTGGTTCATTATGTTGAGTGTCCAAACGTTTCAACCACTAAATGTAATCTATAGAATGGGAAATTTTGTGTAACATCATTGAGAATGTAATTGTACATTGTCTTATCCCTTTAGACCCAAGGGCATTGGTAAACATACAACGTCTTTTTATATTATTTTAACTTTTATTTTAAAGTTCTGACATTTATGTTTTTATTTTAGAGAGAAAGAGAGTCCTATGAAAAGCGTCAAGTAATGGAAAAGCGATTGCTTCGTCGCCTGATTGTCGGTATCTTGCTTGGGGTATTTTTTGGTACTATTTTTCCCGCTCTTTTTGTAGGTAATTTTTTATGAATTCATAATTAATATGCTGCTAATTTGAACAGGGCGGGAGGGGGGGGGGGGGGGAGTTCTGACACTTTTGCATAAACAGTGACTATAGACTTTGGAGTAAAACAAAAATAGATATCCATGTAATAATATATCCAAGGTTAGGTAGTAGATATGTGTGTTTGTGTATGCTCAAAAGTAGATATCCATGTAATAAAATATCCATTATTATAGGTCAAGGAGATATCCATGTAATAAAATATCCATTATTATAGGTCAAGGAGAGGTGGTTGATATGTGTGTATGTGATAAATGTATGCTCAAAAGGGTCAGAACTAATCCAGCTACTAGGTAAATATATTTCTTGCATCCTATTATCAACAGTTTTCCTCGGATATAAAATGTACAATTATCAGATTAAAACCATCCAACTATCTATTTATCTATTTGTTTACCTTTCAAAAGTTACATATTGTAGACAACGTTCCGCAGATAGCAAATTGAAAAATATATTATTAAGATTTATTCTAGTTTTGTTGGCCCCGAGGGTCTGAAAGCTTAGGCTGACAAAATTGGTGTTTATTTTACCATTTGTTTTAAATTGTCTATAATCCGATACGATACATGATTTTTCAGTATGGCTCGGGAATATTTATAATCTAGCGGATATTAATCGGCTTTATTGTCTGTCTTTATGTCCTTCTATTGAACTTCAGTTATTAGAATATTTTGGTATAGTCCTTTTCATGGCAACGCCTCTTAAGGGGCGTTTTTATTCTTCTTTTTACAATAACTTTCCCCCTATTTCTAGCCCCTGCAGGGGGCTCTAACCCTGCGGGGCAATCACCTAAACAAACCTAAAATAACCTATCAAAAGCTACTGTGAAAATACGACATAATGCCTCTTGAGGCGTTGCCACAAAAGGGACAATACCCGAAAATGTATTTTATTTTATTTTAGATTTATTGTGCAAGATATTGAGAAGAGAAATTCTGGTTCTTCATAGAAAAACTATTAATTTTATTCAAATTATGGAGAAAAAATTTAATAAAACATCCTAGAAAACTTAAACTCCTTATTAAGCATCCTATTATCTTTTTTTAACATAAAAAAATCTAGAAAGTTATTCTTGGAGTTAAATATTTTTGATATTGTACTAAATTATAGTTTAAAGGAAGCTGTAAATGAATTTATAGCTTTATAAGATATCTTCAAAACAACTTTAATTTACAACCCTTTCTTTCTCTTCCTAATATTTACAAATATCTCAATTTTATTCAAGAAAGGGAGGGTTTTAATGTAATCATCTCGTAATCAATGCGCAAATGGCACCTAAAATCCAAGTTCCGTTATGAAACTTGGTATGAGTAATCCTTGGTAGATCTATTTTCCCAAAATTAAACAAAAAGTTTTTAAAAAAGGAACGGCTAACGGCGGTACAGCCATTAGTCCATGTTTTTGTCTATTTTCAGGGCAAATCTGTCACAAGCCCTATCCTACGTAATCAATAAAAACCGGCTAAACGGCTATTAACCGTTTTTTTTGTAACTTTTTGTTCGATTTTATTAAAATAGACCTACCAAGGATTACTAATGCCAAGTTTCATAACGAAATTTGGATTTTAGGTGCCATTTGCGCATGGATTACGTGATCGTTGCATTAAAAAAAACCTTTGTGGAAGATGAATTAAAATTCATTGTCCTATCACTAGAAACCAGTGGAAACGTCTTAAAACAATTAAATATCTTGCCAGTAACTATTAAAATATTTAAAAAAATTGTATAAACTATTGTATGTAAATTCAAATATCTGTTATAAAAACTATATTATCATACATGCTTATGAAAAAAAATAAAATTATAGAATTTTAATATTTTTTTTGCTTGAAGCTATTATTTTTTAAGCGACTCTACTCTATAACTAAATTTGTTCTACATTTATTTTTATTCGCAATGAACTGAATTAAATTTTATTATCCAGTCTTGTCAGCCGTTTAGGGATACATTTATTTTCTCTGCTACTATTTAAGAACGGATGTAGAATATTCGTGATTATTATGACATGGGAAAAATTGTGGCTAAATTAGGTTACTAACATGAAAGTCATTTATTGGTCAGTTCGTTCATCCAGTAGGAGATATGGGGATGGAGTAAAGGGGTTGGATGTTGGGTATTGTCATTTTAGCCCGCTGCCAGTTTCACTTCTATTTTGAATATGAAAATCTGGTGTAAGATCCAAGTATTTATATATTCATTTATTGAAGATATATAGCTGAAATTTTTGTGTCAATTTCCTCTACAGAGGTATAATTTACTTGGTCCGTTGGTTTGTCAGCCATGTACCAAACTATAATTAATAATACAAATGAGAAAGTTGAATATCCTGTATAGTGTATAAATAAATTATCATTACTTGGATATAACACCAGATTTTCATGCACTAATGAAACTGATACTCGCAGCTGTCTAAAATAATAATATCCCCCTCTCCTCCTACTGGATGAACGAACTGACCTATAAATGATGTCCATATTAGCAATCTGAATTGACAACAAATTAATATATCCACGTATTCTATATCCATTCCTGTATACTCAGTGTACAATTACATGTCCATGCGTTTGTTTAATACAGATAAGAAACAAGGATGCCAACATCCATCATTAGCAAAGCACCAAAACTCATAGACAAACAGACAAAGTAAGTCATAGTGTAGATGTTTAGTTTTCATAGCAAAGAAAAAAAGAGAATAAGCAAAAACAAGAAATCAAGAAAACCCATTTTTTAAAGCATGACTGTCAGACAGACGGATAAAATAAAGTAAAGATTAGATGCGCATATGTCTTAAGAATCTTCACTTAAAATTTCAGCTGTTATCTTTAATATCATGCGAGAAAATTACATGTTTCCCATAGCGTTACGGACGGACAGACGAAGTAAATTATAAAGTAGCTTCACTACTAATTATAAAAGTGATCATCTTTATTATTTTATCTTCTGTCTATTTATTATCTATAGTTTTATGTTACTGTATGTTTTTTAAAAATTTAGTAGCTTAATTATTGTGTAGCATGGTGAAACTTAATTTTTTGTTTTTGTAATATTCATCGTATTATAGACAGCTTTATGCGGATATTAAAATTAAAAATTAACATTTTTAAAACCATATTTGTGGAATTTGTCTGTAATAGAATACTATACATGGATGCTGTGAGTATTGGTTTAAAAAATATGACGTAACAAAAAAAATTAGCCAATGAGAGGCTGTTATTGACCAATGGCGGCATGCGTAGTGGACTCTCATTGGCTAATTTTTTTTGTTACGTCATATTTTTTAAACCAATACTCACAGCATCCTATACATGATTTCTCAGTATGGCTAGGAACTGATTCTAATCAGCGGATATTGATTGGTTTCGAAGCCATGCTGGAATAGTTATTTATCGCATCGTATTATAAACGGCTTTCCGCGGATATAGAATCAATGTACAATTATAAGATTAAAACCAGTTTTTTAGCCCCGAGTTGCCGAAGGCACGGGCTTAAAAAAACTGGTTTTAATCTTATGATTGTATTTTTATATTCGTAGAAAGCTGGATATAATATGATGCTAGACATAGTTTTTTCGTATGGATGAGAACCGGTTCCTATCCACCGGATTCGAATGAATACGAGAATAAAATATAACGTTTTAACTAACAAAGCATGTTCAATAAAGCTTTGCAACTTATTCTTTATTTTTTATGTATTCAAGAGATTTCTATGTTAAATATTCTTAGTAGCAAAGCTACTCTATAATTCACGTCAGTCAGTTTATAACGCAGTTGGGAAAATGTAATTTTTTCATCATCTCTTGCAGATAGAAGACAGCTGAAATTTCTAGTTATGATTCCTGTGACATCGAATACTTTATTTTGTCTGTGTTTGTCGGTCCTGATTCATGAATTTCTTGCAGGTTTTGCATATTCCCTCTTTTTTTCTTTTTTTATAAGAACTAACCATTTACTTTATAACTTCCTTTGTCTGTTAGTCCATTCCAGGATGTTTGTTTGCTTTGCTGCTTATGGATGTTGCCATTCATATTTTTTTTATTTGAAGATTTGTTAACATCATTTTGCACACCATATTTTTGCTAAAATTATTGTTTTTTTACCCATATTTATTAGGTTTACTGATTAAAATGAAGTGGAAATGTATATTTATTGTATTATTGATTCATGTGTCCGTTTCAGCTGCCTTTTTCCCAGGTAACATTAAAGTTTAGTGAGCAGCTATATTAGATTTAGAATAAACTGATCTATTGTATATATGTAAAGACCATTTTTCAATGACCTTTTTGACCAAATTACTTTCTGTTACTGTGTTAATATAAGTGACACCATTTTGGTTGATTTTCAATGACCCAATAGAAAGGTTGCACAAGGCGGTTGCAATGTTGAGATTCAGTTATCTAACCCTTCCTCCCTCTAGTGTTTTACTCTAATTTAGAATATGTAGATATTGTGAGAAATTCTCGTAAACCCTGATAAAAGTATTTCTACCAGCTGGCTAATATGACAAAAAAAAGAGTTAAATTTAAAAATTAAAACAAAATTTATCAATGAAACAAAAGATCTGTTCTGAGTATTTTTATTATTTATTTACAATTAATATTTCTTAAGTATCCAATCATGAGTTGCGCCAGTTCAGCTAAACCTAAAAATAGTGTTTATCAGGGAGGGAGGTGACATTAGGCTGATTATTAGACTAGTCCTCAAAGTTTATAATAACGTTTTTTATTCGATGGCTTAACAACTTTGGGAACTTTTACTAAATTTTGATTTGTTGCTTCATTAAGTTGAGTGTTCAAACGTTTCAATCACCAATTTTAATCACTAGAATGAATTATTTCTGTATCATCATTGGGGATGTACATCAATTTATCGGCCACTATCTAATCCCTTTAGGTCCCTGAAAATAACTGTAATGTTTACCAAAAACACTGAGACCAAACCAGAGCCCCATAGAGCTTCCAAAATCCACGAGAAAGCTAAAAAGAATATATCTTATGGAAAAACAATGGGAATTAGATATTTATATCCTGTATCTCTCTCTCTCTCTCTCTCTCTCTCTCTCTCTCTCTCTCTCTCTCTCTCTTTCTCTCTCTCTCTCTCTCTCTCTCTCCCTTTCTCTCTCTCTCTCTCTCTCTTTCTCTCTCTCTCTCTCTCTCTCTCTCTCTCTCTCTCTCTCTCTCTCTCTCTCTCTTTCTCTTTCTCTTTTTTCAAAGGTGAAAACAAAAAAGATGATATCTAGGTTGATTAGGTTTAGTTTATCATACACATCTTTTCACAGATAGTAACATGAAAATTTGAAAAAAAGCATCTTGGGGCAACAAAACTGATGTTTATTTCATTTAATACGATGCAGTACAGTATTTTTCAACATGGCTCTGAACCGGTTGTAATCCAATTGATGTTAATCTGTTTGGATTCGCACGCTTATTAAATTTAACCAACCAAAGAATTTTTTATCCAATCTTAACCAGACAAATGCCATCTAGCTAAAAAAGATGCGTAGATTTCATTTCTGGCAACCAGAAAATCCGCAGAAACCGAATTAACGAGATCCAAAAAAGTTTCATTAAAAAAAACCTTACACCAAAAATAACAAACAATAATTATAACGACGACTTAGTTTCTTTTTCCTGTTTAATTCGAATATTGAAACTAATTTTCAGGCATGCATGTTTGTTGGTATAGTACTTTTTTTAGAAACCAAAATACAGACATATTTAAAACTACGAAATTGTATATTAGTTACTAGAAAGATTATATTTTTTTTCTTGCTTTAAAACAACTTTTTGTACATAAAAACCCGTAATGTCTTCATTATTGACACAAACATGCATGCTATATAGTTTTAAAAAATTTAGTCAAATAAAATACCTGATTAGAATACAAAGCAAGAAATAAAGGTTATCAACTCCCTATGAGCTTTTTATGTTAAATAGAATTATTAATAAGAATAAAAGAGTTTCAAAAAATAGTAAAATAACAAAATGTTAGGTGAATTGTTAATATTAAATCAATCAAAAAATGTTTTACATTCTTATAATTGATTTCAATAAATCATATATATGCTCAAGAAAGGTTGTTTATAATTATGAATTCTACCAGACTAAAATATAAAAGGGGAAATAGTTTATGAAGACGACACAAAATGATTTTAAAAATTACTTATTTTTATCTTTTTTGTAATCTTTAACAATTTTAATGTTTTTATTATGTAAATATATAAAGTATTATTCAAACTTAAAGGATTTAATCTTTTTCTTTGTAATTTATATGTCTAAACAGTGTAAAAATGAAGTTCTTAATTACGAATTTTCAAATCATTAGATTTTAATACAGTTTATTATAGAAATAAAGAATAATTTCAACAAAAAAAAATTGCTACAAAAAGGCTTACTGTATTATTAAACTGACTTAATTGTATAATTGCATTCATTTTGTTTATTTACCTTGAAAAATGAGTGTTTAAGTGCTGCATTGGTTAAAATCAAACCTAAAAGTGCTCTTTATTCAGTGACAGAGTGAAAAAAATATATACCTTGTTTTATAGTTTTTGATCTCTTTTTTTATATATTTTTATCTGATATGTATATCAAAATTTAAAAGTATCTATTTCATTAGATATTCATACTTTGTTAAAACGTCTTGGTTACTTTTTGCACTATATTTGCTCTAAAAAGGATTCTTTATCTGACTTCTACATTTAAAATGAAAGATTTTATCCCAATTATTATGTTGACTGTAGAAAAAAAAAATTATTTTGTTTATATGCAATTTTCTATAATAAAATGTGAGAAATGCCTTTTTTCACATGGAGGGCGAAAAAAGTAACACTGAAAATATTTTTTATGTCTTAAGCATGTCCTAAACTCATAGATAATAAACTTTCATAAAAGATTTATTTCAGAATATGTCATTTAGGGCATAAAATTAATTTTGCAAATTAACATTGCAAATGTTTGCCAATAACTTTTAAAAATGATTTCTGCGGATTTTCTAATTTACATGGGTGTTTTCTACACATTTTCCCCTTTCTAAAAATACCTTCCTCATAAAGATTGGCTTCCGGAAAGTATATACTTTCCAAAAATGATATGTGTTCGGAAGCCAAATTGGTTAAAAAATGGTTTACCTTGAAAAATTGTAATAAACAATTTTGTATTTGTAAACCATTTGGTCTTCGAAAAGAAACCTGAAAGAATTATCTTTGTCACTGCTAGTTTTTCACAATTAGATTTAATTAAATTACCCAAAGTTTAGCGGGACAAAGTGTCTCAAAAATCATCCATGTGACGTCATAAAAATGAGAGATTATCCGCCTCTTTTTATTGGTTTTCTTTCCTACTCCTCTCATCTCCCTCATTGTTATGACGCTACATGGCTGATTTTTGAGACACTTTGTCCCGCTACACCTAAAGTTTTTAATCCTTTATAATTTTATCTGCTTTTGTTGCTCTGCTACTTATGGACATAATTGTCCGTTGTTAATACATGGATAGATAAATGGCAGATAAATGAATAACCTGACTCCTGTTGCTCCCATTGGATTTCTACTGTTTCCATACTTTACCTAAATCAAAACAATTGATTTGAGAATTTGGATTGTAGAGGATAGTTTTTTTTTGGGGGGGGGGAGGGGTAGGTAGGGGGTTTCTAAGAAAGCTTAATATATGTCAAGGCTATTTAAGTCTTGGGATGATCACCCTCTTTCCTTCCCCTTCTGTAGATTACGATTAAAGTTCAAACTATTGGACACTCAAGTTAATGAACCAACCAATCAAAATCCAAAAAAAGTCCCCAAAGTTGTGATGACAAAGAATGAGAAAACGTTATTATAAAACTTTGTTGACTAGTGTAATAAACAGTCCAATGTCCCCTACCCTCCATGACAAATTGTCTTAAACTAGCGGCTTCGCCCATAGAAGCCTCTAGAGACACGATAAACTGTTTCTTTCAATCTAATTTAAAATCAGCTTTTTACCAAATTTATTATTTTCGCCGATAGATGGTGTTAGTTATGTTTTTAGCTAATTTCAAAAAGGCCGCAGGGCAGCGTTTTTTGTTATTTTTGTCGATTTATCTGGGGAGGGGGGTGGTACCCTCCCCAAAAATAGTTATAAACCTTCCCGGGACTTATTAGAAACTTAACTGTTAAGGAGAACCCGATCGATTCTGCACATACTGATACACAGACACACATCCTGTTACTTTATTATAAGAATATAACCCTACCGTTGTAGTAAGAACTGTGCAGGGTCGTTTACATCCTCTCTTGGCATGGAAATCCTCCATCTCTATAATCTTACTCAGATGCACGGTCAGGCGAATGTTGTTCTGCAAATCTTGTTTTATCTAGCATTCAAATATTTCAAAATAATTTTTCAGTTGGTTTCTAACTTTCTATAACAGTTATACTGTTTAGAAAGCGTAGCAACTATATAATCATCCGTAAGTCCATTTGAGGTATGCATTTTAGGACAACAATTTTTGCATGATAGATTTATCTTATTCATCAAATTTTTGGAACAATGATTCTTAGGACAACAAGGTACAATAATTACAGCAAATCGCTTAAGTATGTTCCAAAACAGAATCCTATATTTAAGCAATTTGTATTTTTTGCAACAATTTTGTTTTAAATTAATATTCTGCTTATTAAGTTTTGCCACTATATAACAATTGTTCATGTTCTTTTGTACTACCCCGTTTGATTTCAGAGCTTTGCTTTTTTTGATCATCACAAAATCCTCAAGTTAGAATATTGAGAATCAATATAAAATCTCTTGGATGTTGAACCAGATTTTCATGTACTCAAAAGAGATACTCACAGCTGGCTAAAATAACGATATCCCCCATCAACCCCATTCTTCACGTATTCTTTATACATTTTATAACAAATGTTATTGAAATACTAATTTCCTGTTGAAGGGTAGTTTGGGTTGGGTTTCTCCAATCCATAGTAGGGCACTGATTCTAAGAAATAAATTCACAATTTAAAAAAATATATTCTTGTTTACTTGGGCCGGATATTTTTTGGCTGGATACCGAATATCCGGCAAATTACCAGATATTGAAATAGCATAAAAATGTTCCTCATAAAATTGGCTACTAGCTGCCATGAACAGCTGCCGCCGCCAAAAATCATGTTTATAGATTTCTAATATAAAATTTTCAAATAAATAAACGTTTTTTGAAAAAAAATTTCTTTTAGCTTTAAAACTTTGAAAATTACAGCACTTTGAAATTTAAAAAGTTGGAATTTTTGTAGTATAATATAAAAGATTATATTGCCGGATATCCGGCCAGATAGTTTAAAAATCCAGCCGGATATCCGGACAACCCCTATTCTTCTATTATTCTGTCAAAATGTTTAGAAATATTAAATATCTTAATTTACCTAGCAAAAACTAATTCAGGGATAGGACAAGGAGATTTAAAAAGTATTTGTTAGAGTCAAGAATAGAAATATATTGAAAAAAAATCACGAAATCTTTTGTCAGAAAACCATTTCCACGTATTTTTTTATTTTTAATACTTATATTTTTTAGCATGACTTACAGACAGACGGACAAATTAAATTACACATACTGGATGTCCATAAGTATAGGGAATCTTCACAAAGAAATTCAGCCGTCTATCTTGAATAGATGCTGAGTAATAACATTTTTACTATTGCGTTACTGACGGACAGACAAAGTGAATTATTGAGTAGATTTGATACCAAAATATTTCCAATAACCTTTTTTGAGAGCCAGGTTGGGCTACATTTGAGATTGGTGAATTGGTCTGTTATCTTTGATAGTTGCCCATCTACACATTCCTATAATAACAATTTTATATTCTCTGCAATACTAGTGGCTGCTCCCCTATCATCTAGGAGATATGTATTTGAATCGCATCGTATTATAAACAGCTTTCTGCTGATATAAAAACATTTACATTTTTATATTCATAGAAAACTAGATAATGATATAATACAATGATGTAAATAAAGTTTTCAGTATGGCATAATCCACTGGATACTGAAAAATAGATTTAAAATAAACTTATATATAAATATTAAATAGTTTAAAACCATCCTGGGTCCTCTAAGAAGCTTCCATTAAATGAATAACTCAATTGGTACTGTAGTTATAGAAATATTAAGCTACAGACAAAAAAAAAAATTTTTGTAATAGAATATAGCCATTTCAAAATATCAAGGGTTTATCTCAACTATATGTCTTTAATAAAATATCAACAAGCAATTTCTAAAAATATTTTGAAAATATTCTCGTCGATTGGGTATATGAGTTTAGTTTGAAAAGGTTTTTAAAAAATGTCAGGTAAATTTCACATAGGTCCCAGTATGGTTTTAGGATACTTTATTTTTAAATGTAAGAAAGGGTTCTAGTTATAGAGTATCTGCTCTGCTTAAAAAAAAGGCTTCGAACTCACCAAATATTGTTGGTCTGAATACTCTTTGCAGCCACCCTCATTTGTTGGGTCATACACAGAAACCTTTTAAATCAAGATTAATTTTAGTTTTCCTTAAAGAGCCTTGTCTAGCGCAGAACCCCCCCTCCCCTTTATTTTTGGATAAATGGAAAATAAGTTGTTTGTTTGTTTCTTATTTTTGGGAATGATAGGTTAGGTTGTATTGGTAGTACAAAAGTTATAGGCCCCGCAGGATTAGAGTTCATCCGTAGGGATTAGGCATATGGGATAAAATAACTTCTTATTCAATCTATTTTAAAAACAATGAAACAATTTTGAAGGAAAGCATCATAAATATATGTATATTGCACTAAAACTCAAGGATCTTAAGGAATAAGACAATGGATGATAAATTGATTCAAATCTCTAAAAGGATGATATACAAATGAATCTCTTTAAAGAATAAAATATTTTGCTGAAGTACCAAAGTTTTCAGGACTACAAAAAAGAAAACTAATATATAAAACTTTGGGTACCAGTATAATAAACATTCATATGTCCCCACCCACCCTCCCTGGAAAATGCCAAAACTAAAAAAAAATTACCTTTTTTAGATCAACAAAATAGGTGTTAAGTTTACCCCTTTCAATTAGGATGGCATCGCCCCTAGAATAAGGACAATTCCAAAAGCAATGTTATAGGTTCGAATCTCGGCACAACACCATAATCAAATAAGTATAAACGGGTTCCTACTGCTTCTCTGTCAGATGTGTGACATTAATAGTTAGAGTACGGGGGAATGCATTGGCCTTAAACAGGCGCAACTCATTACAATGCACAGTTAGGACTTCCAGAAAAAGGTCATGCAATAAAAGAGTTGGCTTTCTAAAGGGCATGTTATAATCATGCACATAATTGAGATTCAGAGAAGCTCTTAAATAAAATCTTGTACTACCAGTGATAAGACAATGGCCCATAAATTGATTCATCCCCAATGATGATAGACAGAGTTACCCCTTCTGTAGAATATAATTACTAAATTAGTGGCTGAAACGTTTGGACACTCAATTTAATGAACCAAATAAACAAAATACCCAAAGTTGTTAAGCCAAGAAATAAGCAAACGTTATTATAAAACTTTGGGGACTATTTTAATAAACAGCCCAATGTCCCCTACCTCCCTCAAACTTTACCTCTGGCTATTGATATTGAGGGCAGGCAGGGTTCTTAGGTTGGGATCAGTTAGGTACACTTGGGATCTGTTCTTAAATTCTTGGTGCTCTTGGGATTTATTAACTGTTGCTTGTTCAACTTAATAAATAGATAGATAGATATGTTTGTAATAGAGTTTTAGTAACGATTATTCAGATACTACGCTTTCTAAATTGTACCTAACTCTTACAGGAATTGTAATTCATATTTTGAAATATATAGGAGAATTCTAAATAAATGATAAGAGCTATCTATCACGTACAAACCCTAATTATAGAGAGGCTGTGCTTTTAATAAGAAAGGACAAACAATACTTAGAACAATGAATTCATCAGAAATCTTGTAATGAGAAAGCTCCCAACAATAGCCATACTTCGGATAGAACCTTCATAAAAATTAAATAAATTGTTAAAGACATTAGTGAGAATCACAAACGAAGATAAGTGTCCCTAATGGTATTTTCTTATGTCAGGCTTATGTAAGCTTTTAGTTAAGTATACCTTTGGAGTTTCTTAGTTATTGTTAAGTATTCCTAAATGTAGTAATGTCAAGTAAGACTTAGGAAAGGTTTAAGGTATCTTATAAAGTTTACTAGGGGTTCCTATTTTGTTCTTAGTTACATTAAGCTATGTCAAGAAAAAGCAGGTTTGATGATATACGAGTACCTTTTGGGTTATGTCTTAAAACAGCCAATTGTTTTTCTAACTAAAATTTTTTAAAAATATTCCTATCTTTTTAAAGTTTTTGAGCACGGTTCCTTGTAAATTCCGCCACATACATCCTATCTGTGTTATAAATAATAGCAAGTAACCAAAGATATTTTTGATTTTTCTAATTATAAAGAATGGTTACTTAAAAATATTTTTATAGGGTGATTTTTTTTAATAGAAAATATGGTAAATTAACCTCCCCCAATATATATAAAAAACACAAATCATATTCAAATATTGGAAATGGGCAGGTGTGCTAAACATTTGCAAATTATTTTTTTTCGTTAAAATGAATGAACAACAAAATAGATGTAATTATTTGATTCTACATTTAAAGAGCTATAATTCAAATTTTATTACAATGAGTACACTTTTAGTTATTTATAATGTTTCTTTTTTTCTATTTATGTAGACGAAAAAAACTTTACTCTAATTCAGACTTATCTTTCATATTTTTTAATTTTATTTTTTATTTAATTATTTAATTAGGGTTACATAAAATTACTTAGGTATACTTAACATATAAAAGGTATCTTATCTAGTTAAGTCAGGTAGAAAGCAAGTACAAATTCTCATTCAATCCAGGGAGGGAGGGGTCATTGGGCTTTCTAAAATATTACATTAGTCCCCAAATTTGTATTATAACGTTTTCTTATTCAATAGCTTAATAACTTTTGGGACTTTTTTTCGAAATTTAATTGGTATGTTCATTAATCTTAATATCCAGCCGTTTCAACCACTAATTGTACAGGACAAGGACGTCCAAACTTTTTTATATGGGGGGGGGGGGGGGGTAGATATACCACACTTTTCTGGGATCTTGCCAGATCAAGTATCAACTGTGGGGAATATCAAAGGATGACTCCATGCAAAATTTGAGCCTGATCCGGCCAAAACCGGCCGTGATTTTTATAAAAAACCGGTTTTTCCCGGTTTTTAGGGGGTATCTGTAAATCGATTCAGCTGGAGCAAAACCGGTTGGAGGTACAAAAAATTTTACTTCACATGAAATTTAGCCAATGTAATTGCCTACAAAAATGTACTTCATCATCAACTTGATTGGACAACTCTTTCCCCTCCTAAATGTCCATTAAAATCTCGGAAACGGCAAAAATCGCCAAAAATCACACCTTCGGCGGCGATTAACGGCTAAACGGTCAGCCGGAGGCGAATCAAACATAAGTAAAGAAATGTCCGCCTCAAAAAGTTGTTCAACATCAAAGAGATGCTTGAAGTCTCTAAAACGACTCCTTCCCCTCCTTTAAGGGGAAAAACTGAAAAAACATGATTTTCAAAAGTATGCCCACTTCGTGGGTGTGGGGGGCACTGAACCCGTCACCCCATGGTCCCTAAATATATAGTCTAGGCGGCTCACAATGCTGAATTTTCACTAAGTGAAAGTCTTGTGTCATTATCTCTTATGAGAAAAAAGTTATTAATTTTTTGATGGATTTCTTTGATGAAATGACAGGCCGGTCAATTTTTAGGCCATTTTTTGCGGTTTTTGGCCTGTCACGCCCAAACGGTTTGAGATAATCTCACGGGACCTTTTGCCCAACCTAAGTCTGGTTATTTGTGAGGTCTAAGAAAGAAAAAATTCCGGATTGGATGAAGCACGACGTTGCTACGATCCGTCAAAAATCGCTGGTTGGCTCATTTTGCCCCCTCAAACCCTCACCATGTGCCATTTTTCTGTGTAAAGATTATTATTATAATCTTTTGCGTAAGTCTGATTTTTTTCCCTAGACCTCACAAATAACCAGACTTAGGTTGGGCAAAAGGTCCCGTTAGATTATCTCAAACCGTTTGGGCGTGACAGGCCAAAAACCGCAAAAAATGGCCTAAAAATTGACCGGCCTGTCATTTCATCAAAGAAATCCAACAAAAAATCACAATTTGAAATTTTAATTAATTAATAACTTTTTTCTCATAAGAGATAATGACACAAGACTTTCACTTGGTTAAAATTCAGCATTGTGGGCCGCCTAGACTATATATTTGGTGACCCTGGGGTGACGGGTTCAGTGCCCTCCACACCCACGAAGTGGTCATACTTTTGAAAATCACGTTTTTTCAGTTTTTCCCCTTAAAGGAGGGGAAGGAGTCGTTTTAGAGACTTCAAGCATCTTTTTGATGTTGAACAACTTTTTGATGCGGACATTTCTTTACTTATGTTTGATTCGCCTCCGGCTGACCGTTTAACCGTTATTCGCCGCCGAAGGCGTGATTTTTGTCGATTTTTGCCGTTTCCGAGATTTTAATGGACATTTAGGAGGGGAAAGAGTTGTCCAATCAAGTTGATGATGAAGTACATTTTTGTAGGCAATTGCATTGGCTAAATTTCATGTAAAGTAAAATTTTTTGTATCTTTAACCGGTTTTGCTCCAGCTGAATCGATTTACAGATACCCCCTAAAAACCGGGAAAAACCGGTTTTTTATAAAAATCACGGCCGGTTTTGGCCGGATCAGGCTCAAATTTTGCATGGAGTCATCCTTTGATATTCCCCACAGTTGATACTTGATCTGGCAAGATCCCAGAAAAGTGTGGTATATCTAGGGGGGGGGGGGGGGGAGATCAAAATTCAAAAATTTTGCCTAGGCATCCCAAAATTCAATTTGGGCGGGGTATCAATTTATCTACTATTGTCTTATCCCTTTAGATCCCTGATTTCATCTACATTTGATTGATATATTCATTTGTGTTCCTTCATATGCGCTAAAATCTGTATACTAAAGTAGCAGGATGTTTGTTTGTCTGTGTGTCTGTACCAAAGGATCTCGCTAAACGCTGAACCGATCGGGTTCTCCTTCATATGTAGATTCTCATGGTTTCTGGGAAGGTTTATGACTATTTTGGGAGAGGGTACAACCAACCTCCCAAGAGAAATGACAAAAAATCGAAATATTTAAAATATATGGGAGACTTTATTGTAACATAAAGAGAATTATCGTAAAATAAAGAAGTAATGTAGAGACTTTAACAAATAAAAACATATAAAGTGCCACTAGAGGCCTCTAGGGGCGTAGCCGCTATTTTAGAAATAAAGTAAAAGTGAAGGTAAATACAATGGTCATAAAAAAGAGATATAATCAAGGATGTTTAAAATATCTTGCTAGCTTCTGGAATGAATAGGTTTCTTTTCATGGAAGCTTCTTATATGCCATTAGTTATATTTAAAAA
Organism: Acartia tonsa; assembly: GCF_053477335.1. NCBI lineage: Eukaryota > Metazoa > Arthropoda > Copepoda > Calanoida > Acartiidae > Acartia > Acartia tonsa. The sequence continues at coordinate 2,655,330 of NC_137271.1, read as the reverse complement.
AAGGAAACTTATTCTTGCTTTTAAAAACTTTTAAAGATACTAAAAACTGTTTTCATGCGTAGTTCTTAGTCCAGTTCTACACACACAGACAGACATACACCATATCTAGTGGCTACCCCTCTAAAGATATTAGATTTATATGAATTGCTTCAAAATGTTTTGTACAGGATGATTTTTAAAAGCGAGGCTTTTCTATAATTAGGGTCGGTCCGTCCAAGATAGATAGCTTTTATTCGTTAATTTAGGCATGTTAGAATTGTCCTATTGATTTCAAACTTTGCATGATGATTCCTGTAGTAGTTAGGTACGATTTAGAAAGCATAGCAACTCTATAAGCATCACCAGAATGTCCGTACGTCCATTTTAAACATGTTGATTTTTCTACTTTTTTAACAACAATTTTTTATGTGATCTAATTATCCCTTTGATCTGCTTTTTGGTATATTGATTTCTGGGACAACAAAGAACAATATTATAAGCAAAGCAACTCTATAAAGTCCTTAAAATGTAAGTATGTCCATAAACATTATTCTGTATCAAGCAGTTTTCCAACAAATTTACTTACAATTTTGCTTCGACTCGTATACATTTATATTCTGATTATTCAGTTCTGACACTATACAAGTGTTAATGTTTGTGATTTTTTAAAATTCATTTCGTTATTAGTATAAGCTGGTAATAAATAGCCCATTGTCCCCTCTTTCTCTATTAAAATAAAAGTAAAAAATGTTTTCAGTGTTCTCTTTTCCCTAAATCAACACTTCATAATAGATAGGCGAAGCATTGCCGTAAAAAAATGTAATCAAAAATAAGTCATTTAAAGCTGTCATTCAAGATTTGAAGAAATAAAGGAACACCAATAAAGAAATTATCAAGTAAGAATTATTAAAAGGTATAATCTAGATACATACTCCCAAATTCAGCCAATAGGGGAGGATCAATCTACCATATTTTGGTTAGAAAGTAAACAAAATTTGGTTAGAAAGAGCAATTATCCTTTGATATCATTCGCAAAATGAATCATCTATAAATAGTCTTTCATAGGATAAGCCTTTGCTTTGGTTAATCATATGGTTAAAAAATTTCTTCCCTCGCATGATTTAAAAGGACTCTCCACAGAAAAATCAACTTTAGATTTTTGAAAATCTAACCTGAAATTATTATTCTCTGTTCAATTTTAGGCATTTTTTGTTTTTGTGGCATCGCGATCGAAGCCCTTTGAAATTTTTTACCTCCTTTAAGTGAATCCTCCCGCCATTTAATTTGTGCTGCTTTAGTGATTTTTAGCTTCTATTTTTGCCGCCGTTGCCGCATTCATCGCCCTTCTCCGCCGCTACTCTGCTGTACGTCGCTTTTTAATACATGCTTCCCTCTCCCTTGTTCAGAAATTAAATGGAGGCTGGGGGTGTTGTGTATAGATACGTACGCAATGTATAGCGGAGTAGCGGCGGAGAAGGGCGATGAATGCGGCAACTGCGGCAAAAGATGGTTATATTTGGCGGAGGCGAACACAAAATGGAGGCGGCAGGATTGTCCAGTCAAGGAAGAGGATAAATCGTAGAGCGGCCGGTTGCAATGGAGCAAATGTTCTTTAGCGGCGAACACATATTGAGTGGAGGAAAGTGTAGTATATATTGTTATAGCGGCAGTACAAATAGGCGGCGGACAAAATTTTCAAAGGGCTTCGATCGCGATGCCACAAAAACAAAAAATGCCTAAAATTGAACAGAGAATAATAGAATTCAGGTTAGATTTTCAAAAATCCAAAGTTGATTTTTCTGTGGAGAGTCCTTTTAAAGCATATGACATACCATATATAAGAAGTCATCTTTAAATAGTTAACTTTCTTGGGATAAAGTTACCTCTTTGGATATTCCTTATTAAGTTTCACAACTTATTGGGCCCGATTTACCATCTAGATCTACTATATCTATTGGTTCATTATACTATACTTTTGTACTTTCTTGGTAGAATATTTTTTTAAAGGTTATTATTTAAAACAGCTAACTGTTCTTTTAGCTTAAAAATTAAAAAAAAGTATTATAGCCTTCATTAGTTTTTAAGAAGTCTCACACACACAGACACACATCCTGTATTTGTTATACATGATAGCTACAACCCCTCTAATATTTAAAGATGTTAGATTTTTAAGTTAGGTTAAAAAACGTTTTTTAAAAGCGAAGCTTTTCTATAATTAGGGTCGGTCTGTCCGTAGGTCGGTCCGCACGTTCGTAACAGAGAGTTAGCTCTTTTCGTTAATTTAAACAGGTTAGAATTGTCTTATCGATTCCAAACTTTGCATGATGATTCTTGTAGTAGTTAGGTACAATTTAGAAAGCGTAGCAACTCTATAATCAATACCAGAATGGCGGTACGTCCATTTGAAACATGTCAGTTTTAACTTTTTTGACAACAAATTTTGTATATTAAAATTATCCGATACTTCTGATTTTTTAAAAACTGATTTCTTATGCAACAAGGTAAAATGTTATAAGTAAAGCATCTCTATAAACAAGTCCCAAAAATGTTAGTATGTCCTTAAACAGTATCATCTATTTATGCAGTTTTGCAACAAATTTACTTACAATATTTTTTGTACTGATGTATTAATATTCTGCTAATTAAGTTCTGACAATCTACAAGTGTTAAAGTTCGTTTGTCCTTCCATTTCAGAGCTTCGCTTTTATGGATGTTGTCATCCTTGTTATATAGTGATTTCTTACCATGTTATCAGTGGCGTGCGAAGCACTTTGTCTAGGGGGGGGCATTTTGAAGATTTTGTAAAATTTTGCCCCCCCCTAAAACAAAGTGCCCCGGGGGGGCACTTTGCTTTAGGGGGGGGCATTTTGATTATATATACTAATTTTAAATAAGGGCTTTTTAAGGGGTGGGATTTTTTGATTATGGGCCTTCTAGTCCTTATCCCTTCTTCCCCATCCCTATTTCCCATTTATATCCCCCATCTCTTCCCTCCCCCCCATCTCTTCTCCCCCATCCCTTCTCCCCACCCTGCAATGACCAAATGTAAGGGAGCTAGAAAGCATCAACAAAAAAAGTACAGAAGATAATTTAACCTTCCCCCCCCCCCCCCATTACATAACATTTTTTATGGGTGCAAGGAGATGTTATAAAATCTCAGCAGGAAGGATGAAAAACCCCATTAAAAAAAATTTGGGGGGGGGGATAAAACACTATTTTTGGAAATAATTTACCAAACAAGGATGACAACATCTTTAAGTAGCAAAACACAAAAAAATCATTATTAAGAATACAGACAAGTAGATTTAAAGAGCATCTGTTTAAATAAATTGTATATATTTTAGGTAGAAAAAGTCACAAATCCTTTTTCTTGTATGTTGTGTGATGACAGTCAAAGTAAATTACATACTGGATGCTCCAAACAGCGAAAAATTTTATTTTTTTTAATATTATAATCCACAAAAAAATTTATCGTACCATAAAAACCCAAGATATAAAAACTATGTAAAAAATAAAAAAAATACTTGTCCTTTCATATACAGATATAAAAATCTCTTAGAAATATGGAAAACTTTGGGGTATAGTCTCTTTTGTGGCAACGCCTCTTAAGGGGCATTTCGTTGTATTTTCATAGTAGCTTTTAATAGGTTATTCTAGGTTAAGTTAGGTCAGGTGATTTCCCCGCAGGGTTAGGCAATTGGCCCCACAGGAGCTATAAATAGGGGAAAAGCTACTATGAAAATACGACAAAATGCACCTTAAGAGGCAATGTCACAAAAAGGACTATACCCGAAATTTAAAAGATACAAAAATAGCCAAAAACGTCCTGAAAAGCAGTCCGACATCCATGAATTTTTAATAGTTAATTATACTCCATAATGATGGGAATGTTAACATTAAGTTTTAGCCTTCTATTTTTAATTGCAGTTGAAAAAATCACATTTCCCCCTTAGCATTACGTACTGACAGCCATAGTGAATTATAGAGAAGCTAAAAAGTTATATCAACATATCCTACCCTCTTTAAATGGCACTTTAAATATATTTACTACCCCTTTGAAATAAAATCAATTAAAGACTACAAGAGTGGTTTATTTTATCAAGTTAGGAATATATAGTGTAGTTAGTTTTAAGGGTTTTTAATGAAAATTGCCATAAAAAAAAAACATGTTTTTTTGTAAGGGTAATGGGTATGTACACAAAAAATGATAAACTTATCCTCAAAATCATATGACATCATTATTCATTTAGACAGACATAGTGTTGAGAAAAAGGCTTAGATAAATATCAATGCTGTTTCTTTTTTATATAAAATAACTTTTTGATTAAATATTTGATGTTTACAAATGTTTTTATAGAAATAACAACATAATATACAATGTGATAAAAAGCAGAAACCATTGGAAGGGCGCGAAGCGCAAATATTTTCTTCAAATATGCAGGGTGAGAGGGGTTTTTGGGATATTTATTACACTAGTCTCCAATATTTCATATAAAATTTTCTTATTCGTTGGCTCAACAACTTTGGGGACTTCAATGGAATTTTGATTGGTTGGTTAATTAAGTTTCATCCACTAATTGTAATCTATATAAGGAGTAATTTTGTGTATTATCATTGGGGATGTACAAAATTTCTTTGGTAAAAAGTTTATATTATACAAAATAACCTATTACCTGGTTTAAAAATTTGGTAAGAATTAATGAATAGTAACTGTCTTATTGGCGCGAAGCGCCAAAAAATTTTTTTTTTGAGTATTTTGCAAACTTTTTTTTGGAAACTGGGATAGTTTTGCTTTTTGTAGGGTAGGGGGCAAAAAGGGGCATTTTTGTTGATCAGGGGGGGGCAAAACGGGGCATTTTTCAACATTTAGGGGGGGGCAGGGGGGGCGGTGGCTAGGGGGGGGGCAGGGGGGGGCGTTTTGGTCGATAGGGGGGGGCGATTGCCCCAAATGCCCCCTTCGGTTCGCACGCCACTGCATGTTATAGGCACCATGTGAATATAGGTAAAACACATGACACATAATCAAATATTAGAAATAAGCAAGTGTTGAACCTATGTACTTTTTTGTTAAAATGAATGAACATCTATATAGATGTTAAAATTAAAATCTACAAAGAGTCACATATTATCAAATTTAATATGTTTATTACAAAGAGTAGCTTTTATGTCTATAAGATTTTGCCTTATAATTTTTTTCTATTGTAGTAAAATTAAAAATAATCCACACAAAGTCCACATCAAATTGTCTGCATATGAAAGAATTTTAATTCTTATTATTTTTAATTAATTATTAATTAATTAAGGTAACCTTTATTTTTCATAAGTAAGGCTTGGAGAAGTGGATCAAAAGGGTTGATATATGAGTTAGGGGCATTGAAAAGGGGAAGGGGATTAGACTAGCTTTACATAAAGAGTTAGGTATAGCTAAAGGGTACTTAATTGGAAAGAAAGCAGGTAGAGGAGAGAAGAGAGGGGAAGGGGAGGGAGGTTGATAAGGGTTACTTAGGAAACTTATGTAAGGTTTTTAGTAAAACTTTAAGGTAGGCTTACATTAAAAGTTAGGGACACCTAAATAAATTAAGGTATTCTTAAATGTATGAGAAAGCAGGTAATTTTTCTTTCTTCTCTAACTTGTTTTAAAACACCTTTGGCAACCAATGAATAGATATTTAAGATCTAGATGGTCTATCTGGCATCAAATTCTGTTATACATATAAAGCGGTTCCTATAAGACAAACCCCTTTGTTAATTTTTCAACTTTTTTATTTCATGGGTGGGTGATCTCCAACACCACCTTAAATTTTTTTTAAAATACTTTTATTTTATATTTTTCTTCAATTTCAAATTTATTTTTTTTTGGAAAAGGGGTGACCTTCCACACTCACTAAAAAGATTTTTCTTGTCAAATTTTTTTTCATCAATTTTCAATTTTTTGGGGGTTGGGGCGACCTTGCACAACACCCTACAAATTTTTTTTTTAAATTCTGTTTCTTTCATTTCAAAAAAGGAGTTTTAAAAAAATTTCTGGATACCTGGAGCGGGATGGCCAAGCTTTTTTTGTGGGGGGGGGGAGAAATTTTTTTTAAGGGGGGATAAAATGGCGTGCGAAGCGTGCCGCAAATTTTATTTAACCTCCTTAAAATTTTTACCCTGGGGGTAAAATTTGCTTGGGGGGGTAATTACCCCAACTGAAATCTGTTTGCAGGGGTGAATTTTGTTTACCCCCCCCCCCCAAATTTACTCCTGGGGTAAAATTTTTTGGGGGGTAATTTAAATTTTATTAAATATTTAGTATTAAAAATGTGCGGGAAGCGCGGCAAAAATTTTTTTGTTAGAGATTTTTATTTTGGGGGGGGTATTTATCCCTCCTCAAATTGTTTGGGGGGGTAATCCCCACTTCACCCCCCCCCCCCCTTGGACGTCTATGCTTGGAGGATCAGTACCTTCAGAATCATACATGGAACCTGAAATTGACTTGTATGCCTATATTTCTTACCAGCGGCTACGCCCCTAGAGGCCTCTAGGGGCACTTGAGGAGGGGGAGTCGAATTTGATAACCCAATTTCTTATTTTAGATTTTATAAGAAAAAGTAAAAAAAAATTTTTGTGGGGTAGAAAATTTTTTTTTTTTAGGGGGGGGGGCGTGCCGGGTGCCCCACATCATCATTTTTAATTTTAGTTAAAAAATTAAAAAAAAAAAAAAATTGGGGGGGGGGGGGTATTTTTCATTTTTGGGGGCGTTGGGGGTGTCCCACCCCCCAAGAAAATAGTTATAAACCTTCCCGGGACCTATGAGAAGCTACCTTGTTAAGGAGAACCCAATCGGTTCAGCGGTTAGCAAGATCCTTTGGTACAGACACACAGACAGACACACAAACATCCTGTTACTTTAGTATAAGGATGAGGATGTACTACTACAGGTTTGGGGTTTTATGGGGTTCAGGAACCCCTCCCCCAAATAAAATAAAATGGAGGGGATGAAAAATATATCTCCAAAAAAGTTGTATTTTGTCCCAAGTTTTTTTTTATGTTTTTTTGGTGATCCCCCCCCTTAAGTAAAAAAGGACGTAAAAACAAAGGTTGTTGAATAAAAGTGTGGAGGAAGCAAAAATTGACTCTCACTCACTTAAAGTCGGAAATTCATTATCAAACAGGGGACTTGCACAATTTTTAGCCCTCTAGCTTTAATAGGAGCTGGGATAATGGGGGGGGGGGGCATTGAACTACTGATAAAGGTGCGGCAAGGGGCCCAACTGTTTAGGGTTAAGTCTCACAAATTATGGATCCTGATTGACCATCTAGTTCTATTATATCTATTGGTTAATTATACTGTAGTACGGCTGTACTTCCTTATTATTTTTTTGGTTATTTGTTAAAACAGCAAATCGTTCTTTTAGCTTGAATTAAAAAAAATATTATGGCCTTAATTAGTTTCAAATGAAGTTTCTATTCAATTCCCACGCACACACAGACATACATCCTATATTTGTTATACATAATTGCGGCTACTTCTCAAAAGATGTAAGATTTATAAAGAAAGATTTTAAATTTTTTTTGTACAGAGTGATTTCTTTGCTTAGTATACAGGCACTACATGAAATATAGATAAATCACATGACTCATAATCAAATATTTGAAATGGAAAAAGTGCTGAATCTTTGATCCTTTTTTGTTAAATTGAATTAACAACTATGGCGATGTGAAAATTAAATTCTACAAAGAGTTATATTTAAAACTTATTACAAAGAGTATGCTTTTAGTTCTATATGATTCTATAAGATTTTTTTCTATTGTATTAAAGTTTAATTTAATCCACAAAATTTTTTGTTAAAAAAATATATCAAATTGTTAAGCTAAGAAACAATTTTATTCATTATTTTTTTTAATAAATTAACGACACCCTTAGGTAACCCTAGGTGGAGAATTATATGAAAAGGGAGGATTTATAAGGCTGGGGCATCATAAAGGGAGAGGGGTTTATGATAGGGATTCCTAAATCTTTTACTTAAAAGATAGGAAGAGTTTTTATTAATCAGCTAAAAAATCTCTAAAGTAGTAAAAACAAGATTAAGATTAAGGGAAAAAATGTAGAAAACTTAAAATAGAATATACAGCCTCATTCATGATAATTTTTAACGCCTCTAAGTCTAATGAAACTTTGCTAATGAAAATTTTCTTATATAACCCCAATTGAAAGAACACTAAGGGACGGGGGGAGGAGGGGAATGGTGAGTGTTATAGCGGCTATTCATTGGGGGGGAATCGTTTGAAAAGGGTAGATGTGGGGGGTACCTTATATTGATATGATAGGTTTATGTAAGGTTAAAGTATTCCTATCAAAATCTTTACCTAAGCTTGACATTACTAAATTTAAGGGTAGACTATCTCCCCTAAACTAAAGTAAGGCTAAAGATACCCTTATTTTTAAGGGGTCCCTAATAAACCGTTTGTGATTAGCTTTATTAGGAATAGGATAGATGCATTAGTTATAAGTTATAAGCTTGGAGGGAGGGGCAATGTTCTGTAAAGTTTAATACTGGTACCCAACGTTTTATTTTTTGTGTTTTAAAAATATTGATTGATTGATTCAGTGTTTGATATTCTTAATCTAAATAAGGGATAACTTTGTTAATCTTTGGAGATGTATATAAAGGGAAAAGTAGCTTACACAATAATCCGTTAAATTGTGAGCAAGCTTCCAGTCAAATGTGCACATTAGGTCAAACTATTTTTAAATATGCGTTTAATTATACTATGCGTTTGGTCAACATTAAGAACAGTTAGACTTGATAAGCACATTTTACAGGACGCTTGCTCACATTTTTACGGATTATTGCGTAAGCTACTATTCCCTCCATAGTCCATATCTTATCCCTAAAATCCTTGGATTTTTATTATTGAAACAGATAAATGAATAAATTTGAATTTTTTCTAGAATCGCTTCAAAACCGATAAAAATCCGCTGGATTAGAACCGGTTCTCGGCCAAACTGAAAAATCATGTATTGCATCATATTATAGAAAATTTTACTTTAAAAATTAAAACCAGTTTTGTTAATCCTGTCCTTAGGCTACCCCTAGGGTCTAACAAAACTGGTAAAAATCTTGTAATTTTGAGGGTTTTATTATACCTTTTAGTAAAGTGAGAAATGTTGTAGACAATTTCTGTGCCATGATTTACTGTTATCACTACATCTTCCTCAGGATTGTAGGTCAACACCTGCAGCAAATTATTTTAAAATATTAAATATGGTTTATATAGATACTAGCGGCTACGCCACTAGAGGCATCTAGGGTTACTTGAAGGGGGGGGGGGGGGGAGTTAAATCTGATGGTCTTATTCATTGAGTTTGCTTTTATAGATGGTATTCCTTGTTATTTTAAAGCATATGATATAATACCTGGTTTAGTATATTCCAAAAGGTTTCGTTTTTTACATCTAAAAAGAAAAACTGTCACAGTATCATAAATCTTTAGAAAACTTATTAGTAAAACCTTTCATAAAATTTCATTATTTAGATATTTTTGTTTATGTTATATATGTTCCTCTATAAGTAAAAATAATTTTCACACTCACATGGAATTTTACCAATCATAATGTAGTATGATTATTTTTGTTTGTCTATTAATAACTCGTCAACCACCGAACCAATTTAGTTCCCCATTTTATGGAACCTCGTAAAAGTTGCTGATAGGGTTTATGGCTTTTTTTATTTTAATCTAAACGTCTATTAATCTTTGTATTTAAATGTTACCAAAAGAAGTTATGGCATCCAAAAAATTATCAAAGCTTCTGAATCCAAACTCCTCTCTTAGCTTGGTCTCATTGATCTAAATAATATATTTTCGGATCAAGTTAAGCAGAGTATGCCAAACACAACAAGTAAGGAGAATCATGCCATTATTTTGTCAAATACGGTAGAGAATGCCAATGTCACATCAAGTAAAGCATAGTATGCCAAACACAACAAGTAAGGCAAAGTATGTCAAAATTTCATCAAGTAAATCAGAGTATGCCAATATTTCATGAATTAAAGCAGAGCATGCCAATATTTTATTAAGTAAGACAGAGTATGCCAAAATTTTGTCAAGTAAAGCAGAGTATGCCAAAATTAGGTCAAGTAAAGCAGAGCATGCCAATATTTCATCAAGTAAAGCAGAATATGCCAAACTTAGGTCAGGTAAAGTAGAGTATGCCAAAATTTTGTCAAGTGAGACAAAGTATGCCAATATTTTATCAAGTAAAGCAGAGCATGCCAATATTTCGTCAAGTAAGGCAGAGAATATATATGTTTAATTACTAATTTATAGATTAATGCTTTTCTAATTTACTCTTTTTATAGTTGCTTTGTTGGCGGTTAAAATAATCTACAACTCTTTCTTTCTCCCTCAGGAAATGTTTATAAACTTGCCTGATTTTCCGGACAAATGGTGAGCAAAGGTGGTTGGACTGTGGTCACATCTAGATAGTCTTCTTGATCTTAAACAATTTCAAGTTTTATCATGAATAACATCATGGATTGGACAAACAGATATTATAGAGCTCTAGACCAGATGTTCAGTTATCATAACAAAGAAAAGAGAGAGAAAAAGAATATACAAAAACTCAAAAAAGTACAAAACCTAAAACAAATAACGTTTACATTTTTGAAGCATAACTGACAGACTGGTTGACAAAGCAATGTATACTATAGATTAGAAGCATATAAGTCATAAGAATAAAAAAAATCAGCTATCTATCTTAGATAACAGCATAGTAAATTGCATTTCCACCATTGCACACTGGTCCGAAAACGGAGATTTGGGTCAACAATTCGTTTTTAGCCGTTTTTTGGCCGATTTCGATGCCCAATACGGCAAATTGGGGGTTTTAGGGGTCAGGGAGTCCATTTATGAGAAAAAAAATATATGACCTCGAAGGTCAAAGACCTTTAAAATGACCTTTAAAGTCTGATTTTGCCGTTCTCGTGGTTTTATTGGACATTTAGGGGGGGAAGGAGGTGTCCAATCAAGGCGACACTGAAATACGTTTTTTTCGAAACACAGTATATTAACTTTTTGTTACTCATTCTATGTTAAATCATAAATATATATATATATTATATTATTAAGACATACTTTTAAAAAAGAATTTATTTGATACTTTAAAGTCTTGCAAATTGTAATTTTTAATTAATGAAATATTTACAAAAAATGTGTTTATGTTTAAATAGAAGCAGACGAACAAACACACGAACGCACACACACTAACGCAGACACACGAACACATAGTTTCGACCAATCAGAGGCAAGAGATTTTTCTTAATTGTCCAATGAGAACTCAGTATTTTGTCTTCGACCAATAAGAGACAAGGTCCTTTGTTTCGACCAATCAGAGGCGAGATTGGCTACGCTAGATTGTGTAGGCAAAAGATTGAATTAATATATGTATGTTTTACGACACGTATATTATTTTTTTTTATAATGCACAAAACGAATAAAATCGGATGCCATATATATCGTGAAATATGAAGCCAATTACAATACCATTAAATTCTCTTTAATAAACATGCGCGAAACTCAGAGAATACTCAATAAGAAAATTTTGCCAAACTTACCCTTATCTTAAAAACTGAGAAAAAAAACCACATTTTTGCATTTTGTACCATTTTTTGTGTTATAAATAATTTTTGAACTTATATAGGACTTATTTTAGTTGGACAATTTCCAACATGCGGATATTTGATTTTATCAGATTTAAGCAAGTATAGCCAATTTAACAATGTCAATAATACGTTCTTAGATTTTAGAGTTCTGCAGCTTTGGCCCCAAATTATTTCAAAAACCATATTATCAACATGGGTTGATATTTAAAATATAGGTGGCCCAGGATGTCTTTGAAGGCTGGCAGGTCAACTTTTGTCTAAATTGATGGGTAGGAAAAATTGAATTGTTGACCCCTCCAGACCAGTGTGCATTGCGTTACAGATTCATGGACGGACAGACAATGTGAATTAAAGAGCAGTTTCACTACCAAAGATCTTACAGCTAGACAGTAAAAAAGTAGATTCTCAATTATTAGTAGAATTTTCCAGTAAAATTATTAGTCTATCTTTAATAGGAGCTTAAAAATATTAGGTATTTATTAGGCTCACTAAAAAAGAAACAGATTGTCAAGTGGGTTGTGAGATCTTAAAGGACACGTGCAAATTATCCTTCCTTTGTAACCTTTTACAACTGATATTATATAAGTGAAAGTATCAAATGCCTTTTACTATCTAAAATACATATACAAGTAACAGAATATGTGTCTGTGTGTATTGAAGGATGTTGCTAACCACTAAACCAATATTGTTCTCCTTTACATTGTAGCTTCTCATATGTAGGTCCTATAAAATTGTTTGAACAATTTGGGGGAGGGAACCAACAATTAATTTAAATTTTTTTTTAAACAAAAATTTTAAATGGATGGGGATCGACTCTTCCCTCTTCCCCCCTCCCCCCCTTAAAATGCCGCAAGAGGTTTCTAGGGGCAAAGCCACATAAATAATTTACCTACAATTGGCGGATCAATAAGTTTATCCATAAAAATTCCCAGTTGAAAGAAAAACATGCATAATGAAAAAATTAACACCAAGTTATTAAATATTTTTAGTCCATTCATATTTGAATAACCCTGCGTAACTATTCAATAAAAAAGATATTAATAATAAACAAGGATAACACCATCCATAAAAGCGAAGCTCTGAAATTGAAGGACAAATGAACAAAAACACTTGTAGAGTGTCAGAACTGAATAAGCATATTATTATTGCATGAGTATAAACAAAATTGTAATTAAATTTGTTGCAAATTTGGCTAAATACATAAAACTGTTTAATGACTTACTTACATTTTTAGGACTTGATTATAGAGATGCTTCGCTTATATTTAACATTGAACCTAGTTATAATAAGAATCAGAATTCCAAAAATCAGATGAATCGGATAATTAAACTTTAAAAATTTGATGTCAAAAAGTAAAAAATCAACATATTTAAAATGGACGTACGGACATTTTGGTAATGATTATAGAGTTACTACGCTTACGAAATAGTACCTTACTACTACAGGTATCACTATGCAAAGTTTAAAATCGATAGGATAATTCTAACATGCCTAAATTAACGAAAAGAGCTAACCGTGACGGACTGACGGACCGACCCTTATTATAGAAAATCTTCGCTTTTAAAAAATATTAATATAACACTTAATAGTATTAGAAGTGTAACTAAATGATAATTTTGTATGTCAGTCTGTCGTTAATTTGAACATATGCCAAATGTTTTACTTCCAAGTTTTCTGCCTGTCAAAATAATAGTGTTTCTATGAAGTATGCGAAAGGTAGGAGGTGGGGGCCGTGGGGGCGTCGAAGAAAATAGTCTAAAACCATTCCAATACTTAGATTTTAAAATAAACTATCCTAAAACCATCCGGGAACTATATAAAGCTTACCTAATATGGAAAACTCAATTAGTTCAGTTGTTAACGAGATCTTAACGGACAATTATTGACCTTTCCCGGCGTGTAGATAAATAGTGTTAGTCGACAAAAGTTTTTTTCAGTGCGTCTTTTAAAAAGTTTCGCTTCTCTGAAAAGCAACAACCTTGTAGTTTAAACCATTAACTTAATCATGTTATCGACTGTCTTATAAAATATTAGAGTAACTTTAGAGTCTTTAGAATTTTATTATCCTTGGGGGTTTGACTATTTTAACCCTCCCCAGAAAATTACATTGCAAAAAAGGTATTTTGTCCTTGAAAATATTCCTTTCTTTAATTAAAAAATGTTGAAGAGAGGGGGGTAGGGAAGGAGTGCATTATCCCATAGAGGCTATTTACCGGTTCTAAGCCATACTGAAAAAATAATGTATAGCATTTTTATTATAGACCTTTTTCCACGAAAATTAGATAAAAATCATCAAATTAATTCAAGTTTTATAAGCTAGGATTTTTCATTTTAATATTCGCGGAAAGCTGTTTAATAATACTATGCGATGAATATAATATTAATGAATTTAAAATTTTGCTTTGATTCTAAATATTTTCTGTCTACGGACAATCGTCATTAAGTAGAAAATTGGAAGTAATTAAATTAAATATTCCATGTCTAATTCTATTAAAAAAAAACAAGAACATTTATGTTCAAAAAAACAATGTATGGAAATTTTAGGAAAAGAAATTTGGGGAATAGTCCCTTTCGTTGCTACGCCTCTTAAGGGGCGGTTCATCGTATTTTCAAAATGGCTTTTGATAGGTTATTTTAGGTTAGGTTAGGAGAAATAAGAGAACAGCTAATGTGAAAATACGAAGAAACGCCCCTCAAGGGGCGTTGCCACAAAATTGGTCATTGCGAAGCCGACCAATGAAAAAAAAAAAAAAATTGGGGGTGGTGAATGGGTTAAGTTAAAATATTTAGGGGGGTTGTGAAGGTAGCTTTTAGCGATTACGCATAATGGAAAAATTCTATGAAATGTTATCAATTATTTTTTCTTTAATATTTCATTGTATAATCCATTTTTAATTGTACATATTTTTATTCAGCTATTAAACAATGATGTGTCTACTAGATATTTAAAATATTAACTATTCTAAACCCTAAACGTATCGTATTTCGAGAAAATTTGGAAGGGAATTTAGAGATATGAAAATATTGAAATTGGGGAATATTAATTTACGTGTGCAAGAATTCTATTTCAAAAATAGGATATTTATTCCCCTCTCCGTTCGTTCAAAAATACATCCCTATTTCTATTTTTCTAAATATTCAAATTTCTTAATATTTATTTACGAAGTACTTCGTAAATAAATAGAAGATTTTGAAAAATAATAAATTTTTACGTTTTATATTTCTATTTCGAAATAAATCACGCAATCTTAAATTAAGTATGTTCGTTAAACAATTCCGAAATAAAATTTACTAGATATATTAGACTTTTAGGTTCTTTCTATGAAATTAATGTGATGACATAATTTCCTTACTCCAAAAAGTCTACCTGTTAAGAATACGTCATTTTAGACGTCTTACTTTTTTCATTGCTTTTTTTACAGGGTAAAATAAAAATTCTTCCTAATATTAAAAAAGTATAATTTTGCATTACGTAAAAAAAGTATATAACGATAATGAAATATATTAAAGTTAACTTATAATAGTTTGTAATTGTATTTGTAACAATATATTTATAGATTCCCTGTTATTTGATATCATCCGTTTCCGGTGTATGCTGTTATATCAGGGATAAATATATACACAAAAATTCCCCCAACAAATTTTTATTATTTACCGTGGTCAAAACATATTAAAAAATCTTATTTTAAAAAATGTAAATATAACGAAATAAATTATATTGAAGTTTCTATTTACCCATGTACATTTCTACCTCGTGTCTCCATGAGGTGCACACACACATAGTTCTTCAGTCCTTATTTGAATTTCAGAGTGTATTGACACGTCATACTACGCGTTAGTTAGATACAAAGAAAAGTGAAAAATAATAAAAAATTTAATATACAATGTGAAAACTTCAAATGGAATTATATTAATACAATAAAATAAAGTGATAAATATTATTTGCATAGTTATAAAAAAAAGAAGAAAGAAACAAAGTCAAGTGTCAACACAAGATCATCATCTAATTCTGTACTGTCGTCCGAAAAGGATTATTGTAGTCTATTGTTTTGCGTGAATGTCATAAGAGTACATGCACGTCAAAATAATAGGCTATGTTTTCTATTTCGGAAGGCGGTACACATAATCATTTAGTAGAGTATATTAAGGTAAGGATTTTGTAATAATTTGTAAATATAAAGTGAAAAGTCTGTTCGTTATAACTTAATTATTCTTATTTTGCCTTTTGGTAATTTCAATTTTAAACGCACAGATTTTATACTGTGAATAATTCGGCAAGCTCCATACTTTGTTTTTAATTATGTTTATTTTTTATTTTTTTATATCGTTCCAAAATTACAAAGTATCGGGTGTGTTTTATCGATAAGTCTTAGTCTTACCTAAAAATATTGAATCCCTGTGTTCGAAAAGAATTTCCGTGCATTTTTTTACGTCGTTCAGAACGGCTCGGCTCCACATTAGTTAAAAGTGAGTTTTTACAGTAATAATATGATTTAACGGTCTATTTCCTTAAATTAAACTTAAAAACCATATGTTACCAAATATACACACATCCGCAGCCGTATTTCTAGATTCGGCTCCGCGTTTTTTTGCGTTGAAACTCGTTTTTAAATGTACGCTCATATTAAACCTGATTATCAAGCTGTTTTTAAACAAATTTACTTACAATTTTGCTTTGACTCTTATATATTCGCATTCTGATAATTCAGTTCTGACATTAATGTCCGTATTTTTTTTTACATTTTAACAACAAATTTCTATGTGACCTAATTATCCGATTGGTCTGATTTTTGGTTTACTGATGTTTGAATGTACAATAATATAAGCGAAGCGGCAAGTACGCATTTTTATTTTTTTCCATCACCCTTTAATTGAAATTCAAATTTATTTTTGGATATTTAGTATTTACTTTCATTTGATGTCCAACTTATTTACTCTAGAACCTCAAGCAAGAGACCATCCACGCATAAAGACACAAGACAAGTATGATTTGAGTAATGTTTTTGGCTTCGCTACTTATTGATTATTCATCCTTGTTAAATTAAATAACAATACTGCAAAAAAAATAAATATATCAATAAACAGTTTTTTGGGTTTTATTACAACATTTATTTTATAATGGTAATGATACAGATATTTAAAAAACACAAAATTATTTCATTAAATTATTTGTTTTACTTTTACTTCTACTTTATTTCTTTCCAACATAATTAATATGATAAACATATTTACAAAAATTATTTCACTTTTCCAGTTCCTTGGTTGCTGTCTTCTTGGTAACTTTTACCTGTCTATCCCAAAATGCTTGGGACTTCTTGGGGACTAGCTTGTTCATCTTCAAGAACATGATGGCGTGGATGGTGTCTTTCTCTAGGTTATAGCGCCACGATGAGTAAACTAATTTGAGGTGTGAGAAAATTCTCTCACACCTCGCATTAGAAACAGGTAAGTTGTTGAAGTTGGTCATCAAACTGACAAGTCCAGGTGGATAACATATCTGCTCTGCAACATGTTCATACCTGGCAGTAAGCATCCTGTGGCTTGCGGTCATTGCTCCTTGTTTGTACAGTTTCTGGCGTTCTTCAACATCGAAATCCTTGGACTTAGATTTTTTGACTTTCGCAATTTCCTCCTTTATCTTAGCGACTTCACGTTGGTAACCGTATGTCAAGGCATGCAACTTGGATTCTTCTATATTATTCCAATCCTTCAGCCCAGCTTTCAGGTGTTTCTTCATGACGTCCAGGGGATCCTTCTGTTTGTCACGTTGTTCTTTCTTTTTCTTCTTGGCTGCTGCTTGAGCCTGAATTTCTTTGAACTCTTGTTGTTTGTTCCATAACATCTTTTGGATGGGTGTCATCATGCCTGTAATACATAAATATAATTAATAAAAATGATAATTGAATTATTTAACTAATGTTATTATTATTATCTATTTTAATTAATATTGTATATCTTTACCTGTGGGAGGTGCAGTTTCTGGAGAATCGTACTCGTCAGCTTCGGAATCCTCATTGTCGGCATCCGCATTAGCACTACGCAGGTCGGCCTCTTCATCTGCCTTTTCTTCAGGACTTAGGTTGGCTCTCAGTGAGATTCGGTGTAGCCGTTCACCCAACAACCTACAATTTTTGGGTGCTTGTTGTAAGATTGTTTTTGCTTCATCCTGTGTCACCGTAAAGCTTTGTGTGCCACTCGCAATCATTTCCAAATGACTGCGTGACAGGGGGTGTAGGTAGAGACAGACTTGCCAGCCTGCATTAGTACGGACAATCTTGTTAACTCTCAGGTGAAGGAACTTGAATACACGTCTAGCGAATAAGTTGCCAGGCATACTTGTCCGTAGGGTAAAGAACACCGTATCCAGCATGGTGAACATCTGGACGATTGTGGCCTCATGGGCTTGGGCGGGAATTGTCAGCATGGTATTCACACACTCCAACACTTGCAGGACTTCTCTGAGGGCAAGAACCTGGTCAGGTGTTGGCCACAGATTGTCAAACTTCTTGTTGACTAAAATAAAAATTAAAAATTAATTCTATTGATATATACAGTTCTAATTTTTAATTAAGGGAACGAGAGAAGAAATAATTTATTTAGTTTAAATTTTAATAAACTTCTATTTGTTACCTTTCTCTTTTGTTTAATTAAGGGACAGAGAGAAATTTAAGTTGGTAATTTTGTTAGTTTTAAATTGTTGTTTAAATTATAATTAACTTTTTTGGGTTTACCTTTCTGATCCTGCACGGATTTTTTCACCTTCTGAAGTAGTTGTTTGTTGTCAAACAACTCTAAGAACCGCTTTATCATGTTCATTCTGGAGCTCCATCTCGTCTCCACGTATCTGGTAAGCATACGTTGTCCACTCTCTACCAAAATGCGACGCAGCTTCTTGTTATTCATAATTTTACTGACCAGCTTTGCCAGGTTAATTATGGTTCTGTTGTACCCCTTCCCTTTCTAAAAAATATAATATTTGTTAATTTTCACGTTTTTGTATAATTTATTATTTAACTTTTTAAGTTACTGTATAAGTTATTTAGTTGGTTCTATTAATCATTTAATTAATTTACTTACAACTTTGGCAGCCTGCTTCAACGCCAACTCCACTTGGTGGTTGAGGCAAACGCCTCCCACTATTAGTCCACATTTTTGCTCATCACATATCATTGTTTTCTGGATGTTCTCTTCCATTAGTTTCCCGAAATTTGTGATTGCTGAAAAGA
The DNA here is from genome assembly GCF_053477335.1 of Acartia tonsa. NCBI lineage: Eukaryota > Metazoa > Arthropoda > Copepoda > Calanoida > Acartiidae > Acartia > Acartia tonsa. Next base: position 2,636,481 of record NC_137271.1, on the reverse strand, counting down.
AATAATTTAATAAATTAATATAATTTAGTTAAATGCATTTCGTGAAACTACCCCTGTAAATCATTAAATGTAATTCATTGAATTTTTTGGGAATGAATTTAATTTAACTTTACTTACCCTCTCTTTGTTGTGGATCTTTGATGGCGATGGACCTGTAGAAAATCGCACTTGATATGCCGCCATCGCCTTGTCTTGTTCCTGCCAGGGTTTCTTCACCTCCATCCTGACCCTCACCTTCGGCTTCTACAACACCATCCTCAACCTCATCTAAATCTTCTGCTTGTGCAACTCCTTTGTCAACCTCTTCTATAACCATATCCAACGGGATTTCATCTTCACTATCAGCCTCAGGTGTGTCTTCCTTATCACTATCATCATCATCATCACTGACTTCCTCATCTTCATCCTCATGGTTCATGTAACTTGTATACTCTGTGGGGGTTTTCCCGTGCTCTTCATTGAGTATCTTGACGGACTAAAGAATGAAAAATAAATTAATGATTTACTTTCTAATGGTATTGTTTTAGAATATTAATTCTCGTATTCATTCAAATATTCATCTAAAAAAACTGGTTTTATCTTACAATTGTACATTTTACATCCGCGGAAAGCCATTTAAAATACGATGCGAGAAAAAACTATTAAATAGTTATGATTTTATAATTATAATTTATAATTTTTCATTACCTTTACACAGTTGGCAGCCGAGTCGGATGTGGAGCTGAGAAGTTGATAATGCTCAAGCCCAAACCTTTTCAACAGTTGTTCGAAATATTCGTAGATGCTGCGGCCAGAAGCATCGGGTTTAGGCATCTAAACATAAGTAATTAATCAAATTATCATTTAGGTATTTGTGGTCATTCTAAATTTCTAAGAATTAATTTTAAACTTATACCTGTTCACAGGCGAGCAACAATTCTTTGGGACCTTCTGCATCGGTATAGTTTGCAGTTACTGAAAAATTAGTAATTCTTTTATATTATTCATAATAGTTTACTTTACTTTATTTAATTCAGGTTATGTAGCTGCTGCAGTTGTAATTGCATTAATAAATAATAATAGTTTATTTATTTTATTTAGGTTACCTGCAATGAAGTCGGTGTGGTGAACATTGCCGAAGTCGAAGGAAAGGTGCAAACCTGCGGAAACAAAGATAATATTGATTATAATTATTTGTTATTTAAAATAATTAAATATTAACATTTTTTCCGCAGGTGTGCACCTTTCCTTCGATTTCGGCAATGTACACACCCGCGGAAGTAAAGATAATTTAAATTAAGTATTTGTTATTTCTTTCAGATTTTGAAATTATTTAGTAATGTTTTAGTTTATAAATTATAATACTTAATAGTTAATAGTTATTAATACCTTTATTTTCTAAAATCTTCTTGAAGGATTCCATGTAATACTTGTGCTGCCCCTGCAGCCAGTTATGAAGCTGTTTGCTGGTGGGTGCATCCTGCTTGTTGCCTTTCTCAAGTAAACCGACCTGCTTGGCGATGAGATGGTCAAAGGCATTGGCATCCTTATCCTTAAAGCGAATTTTTTAAAGTTAGTATGTTTTTCAACCTATTTTTAAAAAATACACTATTCTAACTGACATGAAGATATATTTCGATTTTAGCAATCATTTTCAATTCATTTTGTTTAAAAAAATATAGGTATGAGACATTAGATAACAGCAAATATGATCAAAAATATTAAACATACATTTACCTTAAAGCGAAGGAAACTTTCATTATTAACCAGTTTTCCTGTTATGTGGCGCAGCGCTTCTAGGGCAGTGGTGTATATTTTGACTTCATGGATAACTTCAGCATCTGCCTGGGCCTGTTGAAACTTCCTCTGAAAGCTGGCCAGGTTCACTCCCTTCCTATACTCTCGGTAAACATCTCTGTGGTCATTGATCCAGTGATGGCGAAACCTCCTAAACAGGTAAGCAATTAATATTATTTTTTTTAGCAAAGCTACTCTATAATTCACCTTGTCCGTCAGTATATATTTTTAATCAATGTTTATGAATACTTAATACCAGTGTTCTGGAGCCGGAGCCGGGAGCCGGGAGCAGCAACATTTTTGGTGGAGCCGGATCCGGAGCCGTATTTTTTGTTAAAAACGGCTCCGGCTCCGGACTAGGTAAAAATGATTTTTTAAAGTAATATTATAATTTGGCAACGGTCTATTTCCATATAATAAACTGAAAAACTATTGTTACTTAACAAATAGACACACATCCTTCTACTTTTATATAGCTTTAATCAAATAAAAGCAAAATATTTTATATTATTTATCTTATTTTATCAAATTCAATAATGAAAAAAAATTGATATATTAATTTTAAGGTAGGAGCCGGAGCCGGAGCTGGAGCCGGAGCCGGGAGCCGTATTTCCAAATACGGCTCCCCGGAGCCGGAGCCGCATCAAAATTATACGGCTCCGGCACGTTGCGTTAATACATCATGTTATTTTATGTCAACTTAATATTATTACCTAAGAAGGTTAGTTTCTTGCAGTATAAATTTCTCTCTTGCTTTTGGATCTGTGGGGCATTCTTTCACGTGGTATGTGTCATCCCAGGTATTGAAGTGACAGTATTTGCACCCCCGCCCCCACGGGGTCTTATGCTTACCCTTTCCAGGGTAGTTGGGGATCATGTAAGCATGATCTTCAAGCACTTTAACCAAGTAGACATAAACCTGAAGTAATTTTAATTTTATTAAACATTTTATTTAATAATCTCACACCTGTAACTCTTTTTTTAGTTGTGTTCCTTTGTTGACTTTTAGTTTTGGTTTCAAAAAGTGTCACTTTTGCCCCCCCCCCCCCCCTCTACATTTTATTATTATTTTTAGTATTTATGTTTGTACCTTATCACCATTACTATATGTTATCCTCTTCCCATCAAGGCGGTCATAGAGCGAGTGTGTGTCACCTTGTACTGTACCCACGCAGTCTAGGTAATCAATAGAACAGTTAATTTAATATATAGGTAAAGTAAAACAAACTAGTATTCTAGAAATTTATGTATTTACGGTTGAGATTGTATGGTTATTAATTATAAATATAATATAATGTATTTTATTTAAGTACAGACAAATAGACATCCTGTCAATTAAATTTTTAATGTTACTACCTATGTTATTGATATTAATTATACTAATTTAAGCTTACCTTTGATGAACATATGTTCCGAACTGTCACTGTTCATCTTGGGTTTATTCTTGGATCCTGCTTTACGGCCACCTCTCCCTTTTGGCTTTTCTCCAGCTGGGGATGACTGTGCTGAAGAAGGTGTGTCTCCAGCTGGTGTTGTAGGTGTGGCTGCGGCTTTAGGTGTGGCTGTTGTACTTGTAGGTGATGGAGACGGCGGCGGCGTTACGTTGAGTGGGCGCATTGGTGATGTATCTGGTGTTGTTTGTGAAGCTGGTTGTGGGCTTGCTGGTTTTGACCTTAAAATAATTAATTAATTAATTAATATTATTTTTCCCTTGCCCTCTGGACAAAATATAAAAATTATTTGGCTACTTGTTTTTTTTACCTCGATTGGGGAGAAGGTTTGGGGGGTGAAGTTGGTTTTTCAGGTTCTGGGCTTGCAGGTTTTGACCTTAAAAAAATAGCCTATTATTTTAATTATTAATTAATATTATTTTTCCCTTGCCCTCTGGACAAAATATAAAAATTATTTGGCTACTTGTTTTTTTTACCTCGATTGGGGAGAAGGTTTGGGGGGTGAAGTTGGTTTTTCAGGTTCTGGGCTTGCAGGTTTTGACCTTAAAAAAATAGCCTATTATTTTAATTATTAATTAATATTATTTTTCCCTTGCCCTCTGGACAAAATATAAAAATTATTTGGCTACTTGTTTTTTTTACCTCGATTGGGGAGAAGGTTTGGGGGGTGAAGTTGTTTTTTCAGGTTCTGGGCTTGCAGGTTTTGACCTTAAAAAAATAGCCCATTATTTTAATTATTAATTAATATTATTTTTCCCTTGCCCTCTGGACAAAATAAAAAAAAAAAATTATTTGGCTACTTGTTTTTTTTACCTCGATTGGGGAGAAGACTCTTTTCTTCTTTTCTTCACCCTTGGAGGTGAACACAACTTTGTTATTATGCGCTTCCGTTGTGGATCAGCTATTTTTGACGCCACTGGAGTGCAACTGAAATTAAATAAATAAATAAATAAAGCATTTCAATTTTCTCTGGTTCTTTTTAGAACCCACCAAATTTACCAAATTTGGGATTATATTCTAAAAAAAAATGGCCTCTCTTGGTGTGTAGAGCACCGAGAGTTGCTGAACATGGAAGGAATTCGCCCCGGAGGATGGATTACTCAATGCGACCCAACCTAACCTGACCAAAAGTAAGTAAGGATATTTTTTTAACATTTACCTACCCTAAGATAAAAAGTTACTGTAAAAATACAAAGGAACCCACTACTTTTCATAATCCCCTTTATTATAATTTTATTAGGGGTATAAATATAAAATGAAAATATTATTATTACCTAATGGTATTAGGGTATAAATATAAAATGAAAATATTATTATTACCTAATGCTATCAATGGGGGTTATTTTTTTTGTGGGGGTCCCCAACCCCTCCTTTTCCTCCAACATTTCCGACCCTGGAGTGCAACTGAAAATTAAATAAATAAATAACATTTACCTACCCTAAGATAAAAAGTTACTGTAAAAATACAAAGGAACCCACTACTTTTCATAATCCCATTTATTATAATTTTATTAGGGGTATGCATTTGAGCTTAATAGTAAATAAAAAGTAAAAATACGACGAAACCCACTAATTTTATAAGGGGTAGTTTCACGAAATGCATTTGAGCTTAATAAATAAAAAGTTACTGTAAAAATCCCATTTCTATAATTTTTTTAGCATGGGTAGATGCACTTCGTGAAACTACCCCTTTTAGTTTTTTTATAACATTATTAAATATAAAATGAAAATATTATTATTACCTAATGTTATCAATGGGGGTTATTTTTTTTTTGGGGGACCCCAAACCCTCCTTTTCCTCCAACATATCAAGTTCAACCTCATCCAAAAAATCGGATATGCTTGCATCGTCGATCTTACGTTCACGCAAACTACGCGTAACTGAAGAGTCAGGCATAGCTTGGACAACCTCACTGTCAATATTAATAACATCCGAAACATCGGACATGTTGTCATCATCGTCACCTATAACTTTATTAGAGTCAGGCTCAGCCATTCTCTAACGATGTTGTAACTGAACTAAAACTAAAATAAAAAGATTAATATTAATTATGACTTTATGACTTTAAGCCTAAGGTGGTGAAAATGGCCAGGTTACCGCTTACATTGGATGATTGGGGGAAGAAAAGGGTTAACAACTTAACAGTAACTCCACCCATAATTTTATTTTTTGGAATAGTAAGGGATAAAATAAACACACATAAAAGAAAGTGTGGGGGGGGGGGTATAATCCGTATCCAATTACTACGAGGGAAATCATGGGATGTGTTGGAAAATATTTATATGACATGTAAGACTAAGAATTCTCCTAATTTCCCCTTGAGGAGGGGGGAGGATTTGATGCTTAATCTGCAGAAGGGGTAATTTAACACTTAATTTACCCTCCGTAAAAGATTAAAGATTAAAAGATTAAAGATTATTTGAAACCTGCCCCACCCCCCTTTTTCAACACTTCTTATTTGAATATAATTATATGTAATCTTTTTTTCTCCACCCATCATAACGTAATGGTTAGGAGGAGGGGGGGGGGGGAACCAACAAGATTTAATTTGGATTTAATACGATGAAATTTTAGTAAATAAATTAGCCGTTAGAGGCTGAATATTTCAAATTGTTTTTCAATTTATACTTAAGTTTCATCATTCATTGGTAAGAAAAGTTAAAAATTATATTTCAAGTTTTAGAAACCTATTTTTAAGAAAAGTTACATTTGAGATGAATAGAATTAAAAAAGTATTCGGTAATGTAGACAAACAAAATTGCTTCATAGTTACATATTGGAAGTTACATAACATTCAAGGATTTTCATCTTTATTGTCAGCTTGCTGTCACTTTATGAAGGCTTTTTGGCCAATTATAGAATAGATTGATGATAATGATATGATGAATATCTGTATCATTTCATATCTTTTAAAAACAAAGTTTTATACCAACGTTTTCTTTTTGGTTTGCTCAACAATTTAGGGGACTTGGGGAATTTTGGGACTTGGTTGCTTCATTAAGTTGAGTGTAAAAACGTTTCAACTATTAATTGTTATTTACAAAAGGGGTAATTTTGTGCATCATCATTGGGAGTGTACATCAATTTATCGGCCATTATAATATAAGGTTATAATTTATAAAGGTGTCATATATATAAACCTTTCTTAAAAGTTAAAAAAACTCTCTCCCGTCACCCAGCATTAGTGGAAAATTTTTATAAAGGAAAATTTAAATAAATAAAGGGATTATTCTTTGTATTTTTTTTGGGGGGGGGGTTATAATAATGTCATATATATATTATGGAAAATTTTTATAAAGGAAAATTTAAATAAATAAAGGGATTATTCTTTGTATTTTTTTTTTGGGGGGGGGGGGTTATATTCAAAATCTTCAACCCTTTCTTTTCATATAGCAACCCTTCTTAAATAGGGGAGGGGGGGGAGACTAGTGTAAAATAAACAGCCCATTGCCCTTCCCTTTTTTTTTGGGGGGGGGGACTATAAAGGTGTTACTTACATGTAAAACCCTTCCCCCACCCATATATGTTTGATGATATTGACCTCTAGGCTCTAAATGCGGATGCCACTTATTTTAAAGGGTATGTAAAGATAAAATTTTTTCATGCTATTAGACTATTAGTATTAACAAATTAAAAATCTTAACATTTTCTAAATAATAAATATCGAAGATTGATTTTACGGCATTAGGTTGGTTTATAAAGATAATTTACATTTTACATTTTACAAATTTGTAATTTAAAGTTAAATTGTAGGTTGGCGACGAACGAGAGATGGGCCAGCCAACTTCAAGTTACTTGGATACTAAGGGGAGAAGAAACGGCGGCGCAACCGCCGAAAACTGCCGAGAAAAGGCAAAATAAATTTCAGCGGCTTATCTGAAGGTAATGATGAAATTACATTTTTGCATACAACCCCTTTATTTTAATGGCTTTCTCTACCTTTTGAACGCCTTTCTCTTTCTTTTAAATGCGTAATTATTTTTTATATACGCATAAAATAAACTTATAAAGTTAATTATTTTTTAATATTTGATTTTGCAGTGTTTTTATACTTATATTGTGAACGTTTTGAAATTGAATTATATCTGCATTTGCATTATGAAAAATACTAATTATTATTATTTATTACCTTAATAATTTATTTCAGTATAAATATCCGATTCCGAATATGAAATCTAGACCCAGCACGAAACGAAGGAGCCTGCGAATACTTGAACGACGTCAACGACTTGACCCAGGTATAATATATATTGAATTCTATTTATTTTTAGTTATTCCAAGTGTAATATAATGAATAAATAATCCTTATACTAAAGGATCTCGCTAACCGATGAACCGATCGGGTTCTCCTTTTTACCTTTTAATTTACCTTTTTAAAAGCGAAGCTTTTCTATAATTATGGTCGGTCCGTCCGATTTAGAAAGCGTAGCAACTCTATAATCATTACCAGAATGTCCGTACGTCCATTTTAAACATGTTGATTTTTCGTCCGAGATAGTTAGCTTTTATTCGTTAATTTAGGCATGTTAGAATTGTCCTATCGATTTCAAACAAAGTGTTAATGTCCGTTTGTCCTACCGTTTCAGTGCTTCGCTTTTATGGATGTTGTCATCGTTGTTTTAAGTATAGCTACTCTTTAGTTTAATTATATTACTGTAAAGTTTAAACTTTTTTAAAGTTAAACTGTCCGTTTGTAATTTGTATAAACTATAGGACTAAGTTAATAAATTTATTTAGTGTATAAGATTTAATTCATTAAGGTGTGGCTGTTGTAATACTTTAACACTCCTGCGTTTGTCCACTCCGACGTTTGGGACTCCTGCGTTTGTCCACTCCGACGTTTGGGACTTTGAAATAATAAATAAGATTTAATTTATTAAGGTGTGGCAGCTGTTCCTCCTGTTGCTGTTGATGATGGCCATGGACGAGATGATCGGGTTGTTCAACCAAGAGGACAAGGTATTATATATAATCATATTTTTATTATTACCTATTCCAAGTCTTATATATCTTGTACATATTAACCTAACCTAACCTGTACAGAAATACTTAAAATTAATATTTTAATTTAACACTCCTGCGTTTGTCCACTCCGACGTTTGGGACTCCTGCGTTTGTCCAGTCCCCTTACTTTGAAATAATAAATAAGATTTAATTCATTAAGGTGTGGCTGCCACTGTTCCTGTTGAACCCCAGCCTGATGGGCATCGTCGAGGCCATGGACGCCGTAATGTTCCAAGAGGACAAGGTATTATATATAATTGGGACTCCTGCGTTTGTCCAGTAACCTTACTTTGAAATAATAAATTCACCTTTTGGAATGAATTTAATCTGATTGCGTTGAGATATTTTATGATTTTGAAAAATTAACCATTTAAATTAATAGTAAATATCATACAGAATTGCTTACATGATTATTATAAAACAAGGATGAAAACATGCATAAAAGAGAAGCTCCAAAAAAATGCGTCAAAAAATCTAAGCTGGATCTTTAATTAAAATGTATTTTTTTTGGCTCTTTAATTAAAATGTATTTTTTTTGGCTTTTATGGAACTAATTGTAATCTACAGAAGGGAAAATCACTGGGGATGTACATCGATCTATCGACCACCCTCCTGAGAGATTTTAATTTTAATTTTGATTTAATTTATTAAGGTCATGCTCAACAGGTTGTCCAGCAGATGGGGAACAACAACAATGTTGGTGTTGCTCCGGCTCCCCATCAAGCACCACAGCCCCCGCCCCCCCCTCAACAACAGCCGGACCCCCCTCAACAGCCCCCCCCCCAACAACCAGACCCCATTCCAAACCCCCCCCAACAGCCCCCCCCACAGCAAGAACCTCGTCGTGAGCGTGTCGTACCGGCTATTTTCAATTTGACAATAGGTGCGCACGCCACAGTCAATATTAACAATAATCAATTTGAATTCTATTTAAATTAATATTTATAATTTTGTAATATTATTTCATAATAGAATTCAAATTGATTATTGTTAATTTTGTAATATATATTATTATTGATTTTATTGTTAATTAATTTTCGTAAATTTGCAGATTTTTTAAAGGGGTAGTTTCACGAAATGCATTTAAACTTAATTTAGTGAACCGTATATTTTATCCTGGTTAAATGGTTAAACTACATTTATATGGCATATATTTGAAAAAATTTCAATTTTCTACCACATAGTTTTTAAAATGTCAAGACTTGAAAATCGTCTTTTTAAATTGCATATATCACAAAAAAGACAATTTTCAGGTCTTGATATTTTAAAAACTACGTGGTAGAAAATTGAATTCATTTCAAATATATGCCATATAAATGTAGTTTACCCATTTAACCAGGATAAAATATGCGGTTCACTAAATTAAGTTCAAATGCATTTCGTGAAACTACCCCTTTTCTTTAGTTTTAATTTTTTCATTTTCATTTAATTTTTTTTTCAATTTCATTGTTTCATTTTCATTTTTTAGTAGCAAATCTACTTTATATTTCTAAATGTAAATATGTCTGTCTGTCTGTTTTTTTTTCGTTTTTCAATTTCATTGTTTCATTTTCATTTTGTATTTCATTCATTTCATATTCATATTCGTGATATTGTAAAAATAAATGTGATAAGAAACTCGAAATAATACACTTTTTTATTCATTCTTATGGTCGGTCCGTCCGATTTAGAAAGCGTAGCAACTCTATAATCATTACCAGAATGTCCGTACGTCCATTTTAAACATGTTGATTTTTCGTCCGAGATAGTTAGCTTTTATTCGTTAACGATGCAAGAAATAGCTATTGATAATTTTAAATACGTGGAACGCTTACCTAACCTACCTAAGTATATCAAATAACTATATCAAACGTCTCTCTTCCTTGGATACAAACGGCTGCGCCCCTAGCATTTAGAGGCTCTATATTCGAAGGGATATACTATAGCTATTGATAATTTTAAATTTATGTCTTCAAAGTTAAAATAAGTACACAAATAATCACGGCAGAAACATAAGTATTTCGTAAACATATATTAATTAACGACCTAACTAAACTTTAACTATATCAAATAACTATATCAAACGTCTCTCTAGCCTAAAACCATCTAAGGACCTATACGAAGCTGTACTGTAAAGGAGAACCATATCGCATTCGCAAGTCTTAGTAACAGACATTAAGAAATTCAAATTATAGAGCAGCATCACAATTACAAATTAAATTAAATAAAAATAAGAAAATTATTTTTCATAGTTTTATTATTATAGCATATATATGTCAAGTTATTTATGTGGAATCTAACTAAATATTCACAGGAATACGATCTCAACTCAACGCAACATCAATCGATAATGATCACAGACTCATCAGAGTCATCACGGGTAGAGTTCGCACTCGCGCCACCTACGTGTTCCAGAACTTCCAGGATGGCGTCAATATCGTCATCATCGGAAGATGGATTTACATCGCTGGAGATATCGGGATATTCGTCTTCATCTGATGATAGATCTACTGTGCCATCTAAATTAATCGCACGGTCATAGACATCTAACGACTGGATAACGTCGTCACGGTAACCGTTGCATTTGGCTTCAAGTTGCTGCAGAACAAGTTCATTTTCTTCGCGTGTACGCTGAGAAGATGGAAGGGCTTGGTGAAGGAATTGGTATATACCAATTCCTTCACTAAATAGTCTGAGCGCCTCCATATTACGAACACTCTGAAACCCCGACCTGTAAAGCAGGTTACATATATCTTTAAAATATCTGTGTAGCACCTGATAATGGGCGAACCATCCAGGCATCAGGTCGGGGTATAAAGCCGGTTCTGGATCTGTGCAGGTAAGAGTACGGGGGAAGTAAGGAACCAAGTCATCCATCATCACGTTGCGCCTGCGGTCAACTCTGACTCTCTGTCCTTGTTCCGCCATAACGATAGCAAAAGTAAAACAAATGTTCAAATGTTGTCACTTCAAAGGTCTGTAAGCAAATGAAATTTCAAGGAATCATTACCCCCTACAAATTTTTCTTTGTTGTTGGTTTCCAAGAAATTATTAAGATTTATAATATTCTAGATATCTTCAAATATGAAGTGTTGGGAATGGGATGTGTGAAATATTTTTAACAAGGATGACAATATCCATTAAAGCAAAACATTAACATAAATGCATAAGTATAATCAAAATTATAAGTAAGTATTCTGTCTATAAATTATATAAATACTAACATACTGACGTCTATAACCAACACAAATTATAGAAAAGCTTCGCTAATTCCTAGTATTTTGAATTTTCCATATGTTTTGTTTTGTTATTTCTTGGGGGGGGGGGGAACATTAACATAAATGCATAAGTATAATTATAAGTAAGTATTCTGTCTATAAATTATATAAAATAGTAATACTAACTGACGTCTATAACCAACACAAATTATAGAAAAGCTTCGCTAATTCCTATTTTCCATATGTTTTGAATTGTTAACTTATTTCTTGGGGGGGGGGGGGAGGGGTCAATATTTGTATCGTAAGTTGTAACGGTCAACCTTCAAATAGGGGAGGGGTGAGACTACACTAGTATAATAAATTATAATCTTACCCACTCCCCAAGTTAAAAATTAATCGTGACCCCCCCCCCCCTCATATATATAAACATAGTGAAAATGAAATTATAAGAATCCTTGTTACTCTATAATTAAGGTATGTCCATACGTCCCTCCGTCCGAGTCTTTTTACGGAAATACACTATATTGTTATATATAGAAAAAGATTGTTATAAATGTTTTATCACGTATTTTACAATTTTTTTGTCCATTTTCACCGCTCATTATGAATATGGGCGGAGTGGTAATGCGCGCTCCCCCCCCCCCCCCAAAAAAAAGGGGGAAAAACATAAATATTAGGAGGGGATAGGACAGTGGACAATAATAATAATCTATATTCTATCTTTATATATTTAGAGGTGTAATTTGTAAAAATCTCAAAATTTTTAACATTTTCTCCATGTAACCCCCTAAAATTGGGGTTGGTGTTGTATGTAATAAATATTAGGAGGTAATAGGATATCTGTTTAGCTCCCCCCCCCCCCCCAAAAAAAAAGGGGGAAAACATAAATATTAGGAGGGGATAGGACAGTTGACAATAATAATAATCAAAATGCTGAACTGATAAGAAATAAACAATTTTAAGTTTAGGCAAATTTAGGATTATGTAATTGTAAATTCAATTGTTTAAGTTTTAACGTTTTTCTATTAGCTTAATGCTTCAAAAGACAACCATACATTGTTCCAAATGGTCTATTTATTATTCATAATTTTAGAGCTTCGCTACTTATGTATGTTTTATTAGGTAGACATGTAAGAATTCTCCTAATTTCCCCTTTGAGGAGGGGGGGAGGATTTGATGCTTAATCTTTCATGTCCCACGGTCCACGGATAAAAAACAAATATATAATATCGTAACCAACCTGGTAATGGTATGGTAATAATTGGGATGGGGGGGGGGGGGGAGAAACAAGATTAAATTTGGATTTAATACGATGAAATTATAGTAAATAAATTAGCCGTTAGAGGGTAAATATTTCAAATTGTTCTTAAATTTATAATTTCATCATTCATTGGTAAGAAAAGTTAAAAATTATATTTCAAGTTTTAGAAACCTATTTTTAAGAAAAGTTACATTTGAGACGAATTGATTTCACAAAGTATTCGGTAATGTAGAAAACAAACAAAATTGCTTCAAAGTTACATATTGAAAGTTGGAATATAGATATCTTCAGTGATACTATATTCTCTTTATAACACTTTATGAAGGCTTTTTGGCCAATTATATTATAGATTGATGATAATATCTGATAATATCATTTCATATGTTTTAAGTTTTAAAAACATTCTTTCGCAAGGAAGGGAAATTGAAATTTTTTTAAAAAGGGTCAACTAAATAACATGACACGGATATGAAGCAAAATTGTAAGTGAATTAGTTGGAAGACTCTAATTGCAATAAAACCTACTCTTTTTGAATAAAACAAATATACAAAGTTTTTACTTTTTAATTCGTTCGTTCTTTAAGACAGATAGCTATTTCTTTCATAGTTAAACGGCTCCTCGGGGCTAAAAAAACTGGTTTTAATAATCAAACGATTGTACATTTCTGTTCTGTCTATATATCATAGTTATCATTGAAAACCAAAGAATAAAATAATAGGATGTCTGTTAATCTCCACGGATAAAAAACAAATGAAAAAAATTATATTTGATTTGCAATAAAAACTACTCTTTTTCTGTTCTGTCTACTCTATATATGTCATAGTTATCATTGAAAACCAAAAAATAAAATAATAGGATGTCTGTTAATATCTCTCTACCAAGGATCTCAAATTGAAATCTGAATCTATTTATATTCATTTCTTTTTTTCATGGCTTGGGGGAGGGGGGAGGCGAGGGGTTATTAATTTATTTAAGAGAAACAACGAAATTTCATGTCCCACGGTCCACGGATAAAAAAATATATTTGATTTGCAATAAAAACTACTCTTTCTATGTAAAACAATTACAAATATACAAAGTTTTTACTTTTTAATTCGTTCGTTCTTTAAGACAGATAGCTATTTCTTTCATAGTTAAACGGCTCCTCGGGGCTAAAAAATCTGGTTTTAATAATTAAGTTAAAATTAAAACTATAGAAACTATTTTTTGAAGCGAAGCTATTTCTGATTTATTTACATAAAAACTGATTTATTTAAATAAAGCGGAAAGCTGTCTATAATACGATGCGATAAATCTCTATCTTTTCTCTTTTTTACCAGAATCATTTTTAAACTTTTAAATTAAATCTAAAAGCTATCCACCAATATAAAAAGTGTATATAATAAGCAGCCGGTTAGTTTAGGCCGTAAATCCAATAATGCGATATAATTATCCGAAGTTCCTAATCCAAACACAAGTATTGACTGATTTTTTTTTGACATGCAACTCTATAATTAAATTAATTGTTACCAGAATCGTTTTGAAAGTGTTAGTGTCTAATAAAATTAAATCTAAAGACTATCCACCAAAAATGAATATAAAAAGTGTATTATTTTGAGTTTCTATCACATTTATTTTTTACAATATCACGCAAAAGTTATTTTTATAATATTTACAATTCAATTTCAATATAGTTATTTAAGTTTCTATTTACAATACATACAAAACAAATAGTTAAATAATTAGTTAATATTAGATGAATATATGATGGCGATGGTGAACAGGTAATAATAGATGGCGATGGATTATTAATATATATACAGGTAACAGATGGCGATGGTGAACAGGTAACTGATTATGGTATATACAATGATGATGACAAGTTGATTGATGATGGTTAATGATAGTGCTGGTGAATGTGAATATTTATCTGGTTCTGTTGGCCAGGATGCTCAGGAACAGGAATAGGGACTCTTACACCATTAATAATATAATTATAATAATTATTATTATTAATGGTGAAACTATTGTTGACCCTATTCCCCACTCCAGGGGGGCCATCGGCGCCCCTAGGGCCCCTGGGACCTTGAGGACCTTGAGGTCCTTGAGGACCTTGAGGACCAGGAGCAGGACCAGGAGCAGGACCAGGAGCAGGAGCACCAGGAGCAGGAGCACCAGGGGCAGGCTGGTCAACTGGCGGCGGTGGTACTACACCAGCAGGTCCAACTCCAGGAGCATTAAAAACCTGATCACCAATGATGATCAGGTTTTGCCCTATATTTCCCGCCTGCCGTGGTGCACCACGTACATGGGCGCGCTGGACAGGGGCACGCTGGGGCTGGACAGGGGCACGCTGGACACGGGCACGCTGGACACGGGCAGGCTGGACAGCCGGTTCAAGGGCCGCAACCCCCGCACGTACCATACTCCTGGTTACTGAAGGCATTATTAACAGAATCAGATAATAATAATTGATGATAAATATGATGGCGATGGTGAACAGGACGATGGCGATGGTGAACAGGACGATGGCGATGGAATATGATGATAAGAATAAGATGATACTGATAGGGATGACTGTGGAAAACTGTATAAGATGACTGGTGTTGTTGACATGTTGACCTTGGTCTTGAATGCTTCTTATATTTTATTAAACTAAGTTGTATTTGAACGGAACTCAGATATTTATACTAAATCTCCGCCCCCTTTGGCCTTTTCTTCCGGTCATCATACGACGTATTTGCGATGGTTTTAACGTGGTTTTAAGATTTTAAGTACTTTCCGGTCATACACTTAAAGCTTAAATAAGTCTTTACTATATTTTTGATAACTCTTACTCTTAGTAGAAATTATAATTGTACATACATCCTATATCCGTAAAATTGTGTTTAATACTATTTTAATATAATCTTGAAAAAATAATATTTGATTGAAATAGAAATCATTTAAATTTACTATATTTGATAACTCTTACTCTTAGTAGAAATTATAATTGTACATACATCCTATATCCGTAAAATTGTGTTTAATACTATTTTAATATAATCTTGAAAAAAAAATATTTGAAATAGAAATCATTTAAATTTATGAGAAAGAAAAATCTGTAAGAAATCGTTTTTACTTTCCGGTCATACACTGGGATTAATAAGTCTTGTCTTTACTATATTTGATAACTCTTACTCTTAGTAGAAATTATAATTGTACATACATACATCCTATATCCGTAAAATTGTGTTTAAATACTATTTTAATATAATCTTGAAAAAATAATATTTGAAATAGAAATCATTTAAATTTATGAGAAAGAAAAATCTGTAAGAAATCGTTTTTACTTTCCGGTCATACACATATTATAAATGCAGGTGTTAAATTAAAACCTTATAAAAAGAGGGGAGAATTTCATTAGATTGGTTTAGCCTGGTAGTAATGGTTAGTTAGAAGGAGGGGTGGGGGAGGGAGATAAACAACAAGATTTAATTTCTCACGGAAATACATTTTGATTTTTGTCTGTCTATCTTTTATGTTGCTTCAGAAAATAGATATTTATCGCATCGTATTATAGACATATTATAGACATTTTCGTTTTTATTTATGTAAATAAATCAGAAATAGCTTCGCTTCAAAAGTTAGTTTCTATAGTTTTACTTTTAACATATTATAGACATTTTCGTTTTTATTTATGTAAATAAATCAGAAATAGCTTTGCTTCAAAAAATAGGTTCTATAGTACTTTTACTTTTAACATATTATAGACATTTTCCGTGGATTTTAATTTTTAAAATATATCTTTAGTTTTTTTTTCACAAAGCCGTAATTTGTCGATATAAGTCGATTTAATTTTTTTTATTAAAAAAAATAGATATCATTCTAGAAATCTACATACAAAGAAATAAAAACTTGACTTAAGTACTCGTTTTTATGGTAAATAAAAATATCGTCTGTACTTTCCTAGGAGTTTTATGAAGGCTTTTTGACCAATTATACAAAGATATGATGATAGTAACCAAATTTAGATAATCACTTTAATAATTTTAGTTCTTTCTTTTTGTCTGTCTATCTTTTATTAAATACAAATCGTAAAATTCGGAATAACTATATACGGTTTTTTTGGACTTCAGTTGAAAGAAATCGTTTTTAATTTCCGGTCATACGCTTATAATACGATGTGATAATTTGATAAATATCTATTTTTTGAATTAAATTTATCGCCTGGACAGACATACTTACAAAGCTATTGACGTATAGTAATAGCAAGAACAAACAGCTAAATATTCTTATAAAGTGTATTAATTCAATACAAGGTTAACATACAATAATAACATTAATATTAAGACAACTGTTCACTTTTATGTTCGTGTCGTGTTGCAGAGCAATGTCTTGCTCCGAAACCGTTGACACAAGAACTAAAAGCTAATATACAAAATACATACATTGCTCTCAAGTCAGGAAGAAAGGGACTATACATCACATTTCTCCCTGGCTTTAACATGAACATGGATTTCAAAACTGTAATATTTCAGATTGAATATAACAATATGTTTATTACATGTTAATTGACATATATATATTATAAGTAGCATTGAATGCTTATTAAATAGATAATAATTGATCTGGTATGACACCTGCCATATTTTTTATTTTATTTTTTTTTTTATTTTATTTCCAGATCTTTAAACACTTCATATACATTTTTTTTTATTATTTTGGTTCCTTAGAACTCTTTTGTGTTTTTTTTTTTTATATATATTCCTTTTTTCTTTATGTGTTTTTTTTTTTGTTTCTTTTTAATATTTTTTTTTAAAAAAAACATTGATTAATATATAATCACTGAAAATGCATTGATTAACATATAATGCATTGATTAACATACAAAACATTGATTAACATAGTTATTATAAATGCATGATATAAAAAAAAAACACTGATTAACATATAACCATCAGATTTAAAACATGGCATTATAGAGCATTAATATAAAACATTAATTTTGAACCTTTTCGAGACTACTACTGCCTCAACAAATATTTAATACATAAAATAAAATAAAATATGAATTAACACACATAAAACTATAATTATTCATAATCATTGATCATAATATTCATTTTCTTTTGCCAAATTTTTCTTGATAATAGTAGTATCATTCATATCCATCAATCCATCATTATCCATCAATCCATCAATCATCTCACAAATGACATAACCATACCAATGCTACAACACCACAAACGATATAACCATACCAGTTGACCTTAGCTTAGTTATAAACTTAGTTATAAACTGGTTTCCACTTAGCAACTGTGATTTTCTCAAACAACACAACAGCCATTCACCTCCACCACAAGAAGCCTCCAATCTCTTCAAAAAAATTGGAATCGAATCCTTCTAACATCGACTCTAGCTACTTCCCAAAATTCACCCTTTCCTGATTCAAAATACGTTGCTGATCCTGCAGGTTAGCCAACCAAGCATCTAACTCAACCATTCTAGTAGCCAAACCTGCCAAATGTTTGAGGTCTCAGGTCAAAAATCAGAACTGCTGTTCACATTTATCATCCAGGAGATTATATCTATTGCATAGTCAGGCATGACTTAAGCCTAATAATGACAACCACAATAACTGCTATTAACATCTCTGTTAGAATCCAAAAATCGACATGTCATTCAAAATACAGAAACTGCCAATGATTTTCGTTATAACAATGATGCTACTGTTGACACTCCAACCAATGATAACGTTGAAAACAATGAACAGAAACAACAAACACAGAGAAAACTGCCGCCGAACAAAAGCAACCAAAACCTTCGCCATAGATTGATTTGAAATCTGATCCATTTCGTTTTTCAATACTAACTATCGACAAAAACACCAGCTATTGACAAGTAAGATATCCAACCTGGCAGTCAAATCTACAACAGCCACATCATCTTTAAGCCCCGCCTTCTTTAGAACAGCTAAAGTTTCACTAACCAGCATTTTACTTTAACTGCCCACTGTATTAACAACTTACAAATATCCGTTTTATCAGTCATAAATATATTTAAGATACAATGCATGCTATTTTAAAATTCTGCACAACTTCACAATAGCTTCTAGCCCATGGTGAATATCTCTGTATATCATTATCTATCAACTAAATACTTCTCATTTTGACAACTGTAAAAACATCTCTTTGTAGCTACCTGACTCACTGTGCATTTATTTGCATCATCCTGACACACTGTGCACATCTATTCAAAATAAATATCAACATAATTCGTTTAGCTCTTTGTATCTACCTGACTCACTGTGCATTTATTTACGTTATTCTGGCACACTGTGCACATCTGTTCAAAAATGTTACAATATCAACATATTTCGTTTAACTCAATGTTATTTCATTATCCTTGACATACAAATCCTCAATTTTCAAATTAAGCTTCAAAACTACTCTCCGACGTCTTATCCACAACTGTTGCTTAAATGCTTAAATTTAACACCTCCAAGTCTTCAAAACTTTTCAACAGTTATTATAAATCTAGTAATCTATAAATCTAAATTACTTTTCTTCTCCTTGGCAGCAGTTGGACTGTTGATTGAAGTACTTATAACAGGTTGAGAAAGGGTTGCAACAACAGTACCAACAGATTGACTTGCTTCAGTAGGATTATGATTATCACTATCACCAGTACCAACAGATTGACTTGCTTCAGTAGGATTATGATCATCACTATCACCAGTACTATCATTAGTTGCATATGATTTGCCACTACTGGTTGATTTAAGATTCTTCTTGCCAAGATCAGTAATAGTCTTCCCAAATTTAATCTGTAACATCATCAGCTCTCCTTTTACTTTCAATTCTCTTCTTCAGCTCTAGTACATCATGAGGAAACATATTCTGTTGCACAATAGACAGAATATTAGTAAATCCATAAACTCTAGCAGCTCCATACATTCCAAATATGTTGTCAATCCAGCACAGGCTTCCTTTGGAGTTTTGTGCAAGCACTCAGTTGTTAGCTTCAGGTACTTTTCATGATCACTAAATCTCCTTATAGTTGCCAGAGAATACAGGAACCTTGAACTTGATATCTACCTTCCTGGTGATACTCCAAGCTTCTTGACCGCATTATTGAGAGCAGTTTTAGCATCCTGTTTAGCTTCCTGTTTAGCTTCTTGTTTAGCATTCTGAACTTCAACAGACTTCACATCTAATCTATAAACAGATTCTCCAGCAGCAATAGCATGTTTTACAATATTACTACCCAATCACTAAACAATCATAAATAACGCTCCTTTAATAAAATTCAACATTCCGAACAACACCATCAATCTTGATGCTGGAACCCTCTCTTCAATTATACAATCAAGCTTTCTAGCCAACGCTTGAGATATCAGGCAGCCTTTTGCATTTCCGCTGTCAATTAAGGTCAGGATTTCCATGCCACCAATCTTCGTTGGAACGTAGACTTCAGCCGCTCCAACCGCCATCTCAGAATCTTCATGAAACTTATAAAACAGCTATCTAACCAACACCAGCAGTTATGAGGTTGTAACTATCCAATATTCTATCAAATAGCTATCTATCTGTTTACAACAAATAACAGAATAACGGAATAAAACAAATCACTCACCAACAAAATTTCCTTCACCAACAGAAACGTCCAAAATATATCTTAATCCACAATCAACAAAAGTTTTCTCCGGCCAATCTAAAATATTACAAACAATTTTAGATGCCAATTAATAGATAAATCACTTTAAATAAGAATTAATATCGGTATTAATATATATATACCTAATTGTTTACAAGACCAATTTTCGAGTAGCAATATATATAATAGTAATCAAATATTAACAGCATAAAACAAAATTTTAACAACTCACCATCAAATAAATAATGATAACAGTATCTCTCAACCACCACAAATACTCTTCTCGGCCAATCTAAAATAAAATACAATTATTTTAGATGCCATATTTAAATGTTTTCACTGAACAAATAAACTTGCAACACATTCAATAAAAGAAATTGTATTAAGAAATATAACATGAATCAAATATTATCAATCACCAAGCAACTAAATTAATCTTTCTAAATACTATAAATTCAATTCTTTTGTAATTCAATAAAATATTACCTAATAAAACTATTATTATCAGGTTAATAACTGATCTCCTGCACACTACTTTGAGTTTTGAAAGTTGAAATCCAACTAACTATATATCTCCATACCTGAGAGCACCTTCTTGCGCAGCTCTGCTTCTGTGCGCAGCTCAACTTTTGCGCATACAACGCCCAACTCCTGCTCATAATTGCAGCTACCTCTCTGCACCACCCCATCTTGCGCATACCAACTCCGAGAGACAGTGCAAACTTTCCTTGCCAAATTTTTGCCCACCCCCCTTCTCCATGAAGAGAGACAGCTCCACGCAAATATCTAATGCATTATAACAATTTTGCTTCATGAAATTCTAAGCTTCATAAATAATTTTGCTGAATCAACATCACTAAATCGCAATATATACTATTCTATATCGAGTATCCTTTAACAAAAAAATTTAAGTTAAACAAAAACTTAAAAAAAAACTTATTTTGATTCATCCAAAATTTAGCAACACATAATGTTCCAATTTCAAGTTTGAGTGCAATTTGATTGACCACCCTGTGTTATTAATATATTTGTTTTTTCTATAATCAAATTCGGTCCGCCCATCCATATGACCGTTCGTCCTTCCGTCACTCTGTACGTCAATCCTTTTAGCTTTTTTCGTTAATTAATACATGTCAGCATTGTCCTATCGCTTCCAAACTTTACATGATGATTTCTACAGCAGGTAAGTACAATTTAGAAAACGTAGCAACACTATAATCATTTCTATGACGTCCATACTTCCATTTGTAAACATGTTGATTTGACCACAAATTTCTATATGATCTAATTATCCGATTGTTTTGATGTATATTGATTCCTGGGACAACCAAGTACAATACTTATGATTACAATGTCAGGCATCCAATCACCCTTCAGACAACCAACACTCTGAGATGCACAACCTTTTTCGAGAAATTTTAACTGTGCATGGTATTGAATTGCGTCTGTTTTGGCCCAAGGCATTCCCTCACTCTAACTATTTACTTCTAACTATTTACTTCATTTACTTCAAGTATCTGACATAGTAGCAGTGAGAACCATTTTTAACGTCTGTGCATGGTAACGAGTTTCACCGGTTTTGGCCAAAACATTTCCCCCACTTTAACTTTTACGTCACACATCTCACATAGTAGCAGTAGGAACCATTTTTAACTTTGTTAGTTATGACTCAGTGTCAGACCGAGATTCAAACCTATCACCTACCCAACGACAAGTAGATGCCGGTTTACAAGCGAAGCCACTCTATAAGCAAGTTCATAAAATGTAAGTAAAACATCAATCTGTATCAATCAGTTCTTTTTTAACAAATTTACTTACAATTTTACATCGACTCTTATACACTTATTTTCTCAGTTTTGACACTATACAAGTGTTGATGTTCGTTTGTCCTACCATTCAATGCTTCGCTTTTGTTAATGTTGTCTTCCTTGTTTTTTACAAAGATTATTCAGTTCTGACACTATGCAAGTGTTGATGTTCGTTTGTCCTACCATTCAATACTTCGCTTTTATTAATGTTGTCTTCCTTGTTTATTACAAACAAATTTGCTTACAATTTTTGCATTGAATCTTATACGCGTATATTCTGATTATTTAATTTTGACACTACACAAGTGTTGATGTCCATTTGTCCTGCCATTCCATTGCTTCGTTTTTACGGATGCTGTCATCTTTGTTTTTATACATCATATCCTCATTACAATAAATATGAATATTAATATCCTTGGTTTATACATCATATTCGAAAACGTTTCAATTACAATAGAAGTCATATATAAGTCAAACTAAACTTGCAACATTTAACCACCAAGTCTAAACAACACATTTAGTATTAATCTATATTGCATCACCCATCATTGGATATAATGTACAATGGATAATAATATATCCATTGTACACACATCAACAAGTTTTCTCTTCTCTCCATACAAATATTTTCAACAAACATCCATAAATAATATATCCATTGTACACACATCAACAAGTTTTCTCTTCTCTCCATACAAATATTTCCAATAACATTCATTTCCTACAAGTTTTCTCTTCTCTCCATACAAATATTTTCAACAAACATCCAGAAATAATATATCCATTGTACACACATCAACAAGTTTTCTCTTCTCTCCATACAAATATTTCCAATAACATTCATTTCCTACTATACAAATATTTCCGATAATTCATTCATATATATATAATATGTTCATTATACATTTCAATTCTGCATATCATAATTAATCCACATATAATATGTCCATTGTACAATCCAATTCTACACACATATCTCTCTCTCTCTCTCTCTCTCTCTCTCTCTCTCTCTCTCTCTCTCTCTCTATCTCACATCATAATCAAATACTGAATAACAATTTTTGCTTCATTAAAAATTTTTGCTGAATTATGCATTCCAATCTTAAATCGCCATTTAATTGTTTAAAATAAATCTAGCTAAATCCACGAAAATTCCGCTCACCAATCAAATATCACATTCTTCTGATCATGATGACAAGTATGTATCAATCCAAATCAACGTAAATTCAAAACAAAACAAACAAAATTTCTGTTCTATCTATAATAGAAATTTCGTACTATGAATAATATATCACAGATCAAAGATCACATATCTATCTTCACGCAAGTACAATCGTTATTATTCATAGCACATTTTAACCATATTCAAAATATTTTGTTTCCATACATATAAACTTAAGAGTAGCTTTACTCTTATTTATACTAAATCGCAATATAATTGTTTTAAAATTAAATACTTAGAACCATAATAACTGACTCAACTTTTAAAACAATTTACAGCCTTTCATCAAAATTCTAATACCTTTTAAAGTATCTAATTTCAAATTTTTATCCAATTTTCATAAAATCACGATATTAACATTTAATAAAATCAATTTTCTTCCATTAACAATTTTACAAAATTTATCCTATTTTCGTTGAAATTAATCCATCTTCAATTTTTTTATTATTCTTATCTCTGTTAGACACCACAATAGTCTGAAACAAAAATAAATATATCCAAATATCCAATTCCAGTGTAACAAAACAAAAAAAAATAAATGCATATATTTTGATTTTCATAATAACATAACCTCATAAACTCGTATTCAATAGTTAACAAAATGTTATATTTCCAGAATTCAAATAATTACCATAAATCAAATTATTTTCCATCACAAACTTTATAGAGTTGCTTCGTTTCTCTCCTTATTATTTAAACAATGTCAGCGCTTTCCAAATTATATGTTATAAATTCTAACTTTGTGCATGGACACCACAATGGCAGATAATTTAACATTTATCCCACTAATTCAATAATATCAGAGATCTACATTGATTAGCAATGGATACAACAATGGAAAATAAATTGACGTTCATTCCCAAAAAATCGAGTAAGATCAGTAATATACAGGGATATAACAATAGCAGATAAATTTTCGTTCATTCTAGAAAAAGTTGCTCCACAAATAATCTATGATTTGTATGCCAACATAACATCTGCGAGTTTTATTTCCTCAATAAAAATACTTCCAGAAGCACAACTTCTATACATTTTTATAAACCGTCAAATCTATCAGATACAAAACTTATTCAATTATAGATATCTTAATTGCAAAACTACAAAAATCGATCGCCGCCACACCGCCGTCAAATCGCCGTAGGCCGTAGTACATGTATATCCTGTTGATACAATCCAAAACTGTAGAGAAAATCCTTCTTCCCTGCAAATTGTAGAAAGAAATACTCGTTTAATCAATACACGTCTGTCCTGAATAAGCTATAGAAAGAAATACATGTAATCCTTGCTTCCCTGCAAATTGTAGAAAGGAATAAACTGTAGAGAGAATACATTTTTAACAATTTTAACAATACTCAACTGTCTCCCTGTAGAAACAAACTATAAAATGATAGAGAGAATACATTTTTAACAATTTTTAACAATACTCAACTGTCTCCCTGTAGAAACAAACTATAAAAGGATAATTTTTTAACAACACATGTCTATCCTTCTCCCCCTGCTGATACATGTCCAGGGTGGCACCTTTTCCCCTTTCATGGTGTCCTCCACCAACATAGTACATGTCCAGGGCGGCACATATCTTTCCCTGGACATTATGTTGGTGTCCTCCACCCACATGTTGTCCTGCAATGTCCAGGGCGGCACCTTTTCCCCTTTCATGGTGTCCTCCACCAACATAGTACATGTCCAGGGCGGCACATATATTTCCCTGAACATTATGTTGGTGTCCTCCACCCACATGTTGTCCTTCACTAGACAGGATGGTGTCGTGGTGTCCTTCAATGGACAGGATGGTGACATGGTGTTCTTAACCATCACATATCTCTCCTTCACCAGGGGTTCGATCTGGTTCACCATCTCTCCATCCTTCTTTTGGTCCACCATCTCTCCATCCTTCTCCTGGTCCAGGAATTCGACCTGGTCCAGCATCACATGTCTCTCCTCCTCCAGAGGTTCGACCTGGTTCACCATCTCCTTGACTGTTACCTGGTCCTCTCCACCTATACACTCTCCCCCCCCTAACCTGTTTGGCAACACCACCAAACTATCTTGTTCAAGGAAACAAAATTTTCCATTAGCAAGTGGAGATTTGAAATTGTCCATAGAAAGTGTTGGCAACACCACCAAACTTTCTTGTTCAAGGAAACAAAATTTTTCATTAGCAAGTGGAGCTTCGAAATCATCCATACTGTTAGCTAATCCTGTAACCGCAGCACTATTCTGCTGGTCATTCAAACTATTCTGCTGAGCAATCTTTTCCAGAATTCGCTGCTGGCCAGTCATAAACTCATCCACAACTGTCACATTCTCGGTTTTGATATCATTATCAACACTAGGCACCACCACCTTATCAAGACGATCTTCCAAATCGTCCATCCGAGTAGCCAGTCCAGTAACCGCAGTACTATTAGTATTCAACTCCTGAATTTTCGTCTCCAGCGGCGCCATACGCCCACCCAGCTCCGCCGCCACATTATCAATTCTAGTCCCAAGAGCATGAACCTCATTAATCAAATACAAGTCCTTCTCATCCTGAGACAACTTCCTCCACTCATCAATGGTCAAGCCCATTGTTCCAACACAAAAAATACCTGAACAAACTAAAAAGAAAAGAAATAATACAATTAAAAGAAAATCTGAGCTATAGATTCGTACTACACTACTGCGCCAAAATGACGTGTAGTAATAGCAAGAACAAACAGCTAAATATTCTTATAAAGTGTATTAATTCAATACAAGGTTAACATACAATAATAACATTAATATTAAGACAACTGTTCACTTTTATGTTCGTGTCGTGTTGCAGAGCAATGTCTTGCTCCGAAACCGTTGACACAAGAACTAAAAGCTAATATACAAAATACATACATTGCTCTCAAGTCAGGAAGAAAGGGACTATACATCACACTATGTTCATATATATTTAAGATTTTAGATTAGTTTGTTTCCCTTCAGTATTTTTTTTGTTTTGGAGCGAAGCTATTTCATAATTAATTTTTTTTCAATTTTTATAGACATTTTTCCGTGCATTTTAAATTTGTTTCAATTTTCCCATAATTACTAAAATAAAAGAATAATGTCAGTTGTCTATAATATGATAGGATAAATATCTATTCCAATATGGCTTCTAAATTACATATACGGCACAATGCGATAAATATCTATTTCAAACCGTTGGGTCAGTAATTATATAGAAATAAAAACTTGACTTAAAAGTACTCGTTTTTATGGTAAATAAAATTAACATATCTTCGCTTAATCGCTGTACAATATTTTTTTTTTTGGGGGGGGGGGGCGGGGAGGAAAAATTTATGTCACCTGATTAAGGAAGGGAAACTGGAAGGGTCAACTTAACTGAACTCACATGAGAAATATGAGATCTTCATACAGAACAATAATTTTCTATAATTAGGGTCAGTTTGTCCGTCGACTATTTGTCGACTATTCTGAACTATTTAAGTGTTATTATCCGTTTGTTATACAGTTTCAGAAATCGTTTTAATCTTACAGAACAATAGCTTTTTTATAATTAGGGCTGGTCAATCCGTAAGAAAGCGGATAGCTTTTTTCATTTCTGGTAATGTAGGCATTTGCTTCCTGTATCCGTTTGTCATAAAGTTTCAGTACTAGTTTTTATGGATGTTTTAATCCTTGTTAATATTCCCCAATATACAAGGTATATTGATAAAACTAGGGTCAACTTAGTCACGTGAACAAGGACAATATACATTTTAACCCCCCCCCCCCTTTCATATTCATATTTGACTTGCAACTTTGGATGGAAATATAAATAGGATTTAACTTTCACTGAGGGAATTTAGCAATATTTGGCACCAATTTTAATATTTTGAAGCCGTAAATTAGTTTTTGAAACTAACGATATGACTGAAATTATTATCGATTCAGCGTTTTTTTTTTTTTGGGGGGGGGGGGAACATTTATGACCGCATAAAGCTAAGGGTCAACTCATGATACAGGAAATATGAGACCTTAGAGAACAAGGACAAAACGTTACAATTTACAAAACTAACTCCAATCCAAATAAAATAAAAATATTTATTTTCATTTTATTTAAGTCAACATAGTTTATTTATTTATTTAGATTATTTATTTCATTAAAGTAAAAAAAGTTATGATTATTGTTTTGTTAGTATGTTAGGTTAAATAATAAATTAGTACATATTACTTGAGTTAGAATGATTAATACATTATTTAATGGTTATTGGTGGTTTATTTTTTAACTTTTCTTTCACTTTATGATATTAGCAAGTTTGATATATGGTTGAGTTGAAATGTAGAAGACAGTAAGCAGGGTGGAGGGTTGGAGAATGTAGGGTGTTGGAACTTTGGAAGGTGGATTATTATAGAGTAGATACGCTGAAAGCCTGAAACAAAAAATCTTAAGTCTTAACAGCTATGTGAGGGAGAGGGGGGGGGTGGTAATTTATCTATCCTTTACAACCCTCTCACATACTCACACGACAATACAAATACACATAATAAATACTAGGATATGACAATGAAAGAAAAAATTAAAAATCGAGATTTTTGGAATAAAGAAAGGGGAGAATAAATTATTTAAAAGTCTTATCTATTATACAAATTTTATATCTAAGTTTTCATATTTATTGAATTGTTTACAAGTAAAACTGATATGGTTCTGATATCGCAAAAACCAATCAACCAATATTATTTTTTTATAATTCATTCTAAAAAAATAAAAAAAACTCATCAATATTTAATTTTTAAAGTTTTCATATTTATTGAATTGTTTAAAAGTAAAACTGATATGGTTCTGAGTTCTGATATCGCAAAAACCAATCAACCAATATTATTTTTTTTATAATTCATTCTATAAAAATAAAAAACTCATCAATATTTAATTTTTAAAAAAAATTGTATAAAAAGTAAAAAAAAACACTGAGAAAATATTAGGTGTAGAGGTTTCGTGTTCTTTCTAGACAGCCATATTGGCTATTTTTCCAAATTTTGACAGAACGAAAAAATTTATTGGAAAATATCAGTAAATATTAACTTTCAGGATCGTAAAAATTTAGAAAAGATTTTAATATTTATGTTTCATGTCCAAATTCAACCCTTTCCCTAATTATTATAAACGACTTTGGACAGTTCGAAAATAGGGGGAATATTAAAGAAATATTGACCCGTGAGTTTCAAATTTCCATCGTCAAAGATATATTGAATAGATTTCAAGTAGACATATGTCTGCTATTAAATAGTTAATAATATGAAAAATTTGTAGAGGGACAAAGTGACTCAAAAATCAGCCATTTGACGTCATAAAAATGAGGAAGATTAGAGGGGAAGTGGGAAAGCCCCTTATTTTTATGACGTCACATGTCTGATTTTTGAGTCACTTTGTCGAACAACAAAATTTTCAATTTGAAACTGGTTTTAAATGATTTTTAAAAGTTTTGCATAATTTTTTTTTTTTAAATAAAAAAAGATGACAACTTTCATAAAAGGGATAAGACAATGGCCAATAAATTCATGTACATCCCCAATAATGTTTCACAAAATTAACCATTCTGTAGATTACAATTAGTGGTTGAAACGTTTGAATGAACCAACCAATTAAAATTCAATTAAAAGTCCCCATATAATAAATGGATGTACATCCCCAATAATTATTCACAAAAAATACCCCTTCTGTAGATTACAAATAGTGGTTAAAACGTTTACACACTCATCTTAATGAAACAAACAATCAAAAGTCCCCATAAATGTTACACTAAAGAATAGGAAAACCTTTAAAAAACTTTGGGGTCTAGTTTTATATTAAATTTTATTTGAAGTCTAAAAAAATGCTGAATGTAAATCTGTTACAAAATTATAATCAGAATGCCTAATAAATAAGGACTATAGTACATAATTATAAGGATACTTCGTTTATAACATTGTGCCTTGTTTTTTTAGGAATCATAATTTTAAAAATCAGTCAAAAGTCAGCAAGTTCAAAAAGAACTTTCTAGTTATAATTTAATAAGTTGTACCTAACTGTTAGAGTAATCGCTATGCAAAGTTTGAAATTGATACGACAATTATACATGCTTAAATTAATATATTCCACTAACAACTAATTGTAATCTACAGAATGGGTAATTTTGTGTAACATCATTGGTACATATCAAAGTTGTACCTAATTGTTTAAGTAATCAACATGCAAAGTTTAAAATTGATAGGACGCTTCTACCTACATGCTTAAATTAACAACTAGAGCTATCTATTACGGACGGACGGACGTACGGATACTAAATGTAGAAAGTCTATTAATATTTTATTGAATTTGACTGGAAAAAAATAAAGACATTTTTATGAAAAGAAATAAACGCCTTTTATGCAACATAATATTGAATATGAAAAAACAAAAATGTACTATGTCTACATTAGGCAATATTGTAATAAAAAATCTTAATTCTTAAAGTGTGTTTGTCTAGTAGACCTTGGTAACGGATAATGCGTTACTTTATTAAATCAGGAACCATCATGCAAATTTTAAAATCAATAAGACGATTCTAAAATGCCCAAATTACTGATCAAAGAACTCCAATCGGCCACTTTAATTAATCATGTACAACAAAAATGGCAAATGTTTTTTTTAAACACCTATTTTGTGTCCAGAATGTACAATTACTTTTTTAATATTGAAAAATTAAATGCACCACTGAATAGAAAAACCTTTATAAAACGCTTTTATTCATAGTAGACTTGTTGATTCACGTTTTAAGTAGCGAAGTTTCTCTATAATTAACTTAGTATGCCCGTCCGTAATGATAAGTATGATTTTCTCGGCTGTTATTTGAGATGGTTGGTCTTGCTACAAAAGACATTAAAAAAATGTTGCCCCCACCCACTCCGTTCAGAGGTTTGGCATAAATAAACTAACCAATTCCCTCATTATTTTCAATTTTTAAAAAGCTGCTTAATTATTTGTTTCATAAAATATCAAATGTCGTGCTAAGGTCTAACTCTAGATGTATTAAATTAGAATTGAATACTAAACAACGACATAAAAACTAAAGATCCTCAATTAAACCAATATAAACACAGTGTAGGAAAAATGTGACCGAATTATTGCTACGAAAGGGAAATATTTTTTTACTTATTTTAATTAATAAGTCACCAGTAAATAGCTATTTTTTCAATGATAAATCCTTGATTGGGGAAATTTTACCGTCTGAAAATGTAGCTTGTATCTTATGACTAAAAAGTGATATATGACTAAAAAGTGATACATAATGTTTAATATGGACGTACTTGTATTCTAGGTCTTGTCATAGAGAAGCATCGCTTATAACATTATGTCTTATTATTCTAGAAATCAATATTCTAAAAAACGATTATCAAATTTTCTGATATGCTTGACATTTTTTAATGATTAAAACTATCTGTTATAGACATACGGACAGACATAAATATAGAGAAGCATAAAAATTCAAACTCTTTAAGTTCTATTTTACAAGGAGGGAGGGGACAATGGGCTGTTTCTTACACTAGTCCATAAAGTTTTATAATAATGTTTTCTATTAAGTTGGCTAAACAACTTTTATTGAATTATGATTTGTTGGTTCATTAGGATGAGTGTCCAAACGTTTCAATCACTAATTATATTATACAGAAGAAGTAAATTTGTTAATCATTATTGGGTATGTACATCCATTTATTGGCCATTGCATTGTCTTATCCCTTTAGATTCCTGCCTATTTTGTGTTGCCTTTCTTACCGTTCTTTCTTACCGAGTGGACAAACGCAGGAGTGTTAAAATACTTATTTAATTAAGTATTTATATAAAAGTTTGGTTAGGTTAAGATATATATATACAAATAAGCCCCCTGTAGGGGTTAGGCATTAAAAAACCTATAAGATATTTTATAATAGGTTAGTTTAGGTTAAGTTTCGACTCCAACGTTTGAAACTGCTGCGTTTGTCCTAGGACCTTTCTTACCTATTATGGGGGGATCAATAAGTTTGGCAAAAAAAGCTTGCAGCTGAAAAAAGAACATGAACAAAGATATCAATAATACAATGTATTTCAATAGTTTCATTCCTTCCATCACCATTTTCAACCAATAACTGCTTCTTTTTTTAAATACAATAATTTGTTATAAAATTGATTTAATTATGAATTATTATTTGGTTGTAAGAATCTATTAAAGGGAATTTTGATATCGAGCAAAATTTTATTAACAGCAAAGTATTCAAATTTCTAAATATGTATATTGGTAAAAAACTATCGGCTACGCCCCTTGAGACCTCTAGGGGCAATTGGAGAGGGGGAAGGGGGATTTTTCAATCTTCTAATATTAGTTTTTAAAAAGAAAATTTAAAATAAGATTTTGGGGTGGTTTGTGGTACCTTTCCCAAACAAAGTTATAATCTTTCTAGAACCTATAAAAAGCTACATGGTAAAGAAGAACCATATCGATTCTGCAGTTAGTGAAACAGACAGATAAGATCCTGTTACTTTTATATAAGGATGTATAATAATTTATTGTTTTATTTTTATACATAAAAAATATTGTTTGTTTGTTTTGCTGCACTACTTATTGAAATACTTGTCATTGTGAGCCCGGGCCTTTAGCTCTAGTGGACTAACAAAACTGGTTTATTTTTTATTTCAATATCCGCGGAGAGCTGCTTATAATATGATGCGAAAAATAACTATTTTGTATAAACACTTTTGCTATGTCATTGATAATGAAATAATTTTCAATAATATAACATTTTAAATAATTTATTTTACATTATACTTTAAGTAATTCAATTTGCTGCAAAATTACACTGATACCCAAAGTTTTATAACTATTATTATCTAATTATCTATATTCGTTGTTTCAAAAACTTTGGGTTCTTTTGTTGAATTTTTAAAAATTGTTGCCAAAAAGTTAAATTAACATGTTTTAAATGAACGTACGGACATATAGAGTTGCTATGCTTAATAACGCGTAATTAGCTACTACAAGAATCATAGGACATTTCTAACATGCCTAATTTAATTATAAGAGCTATTTGCCATTAACGGACATACGGATAGACGGACCTTAATTACAGAAACGCTTTGTCTTTATATTATCAGTTAAAAACATTGGACTTCGCAACTTTGTATTTCTAAAGAATCAAAAAAATTAAACAAACAATGAGATAACATGTTCACAAAACCATTTTGCAAAAACTTTATTTTTTTTCATTGTTGTAGGAAGTCCTGAAAATGTGACTCGCGATATTGAAAGAATTATCTACTCGGCTGCTACTGGAGGTAATCTATCCTTTTTATCTTTTTTAAATTTATTTATCTTTTTATCTATTTATTTTTTGATTTTTTTATCTATTCAAATTTTGATCTATTTATCTATTATAACTGGAGGTAAACTATCTTTTTTTATTTATGTTGTTATTTATTTATGTTTTTATCTTATAATTTATTTATCTATTTATTGGTTTCTCGTAGGGGGACAAAATCACTCAAAAATTAGCCACGTGACGTCGTAAAAAGGAGGGATTATCCATCTCTTTTTAGGGGGTTTCTTTCCCATTCATCTCCCTCATTTTTATTTATCTATCTATCTATCTAGGACAAGAATATGTTGATTTCAAGACTCTGCTACTAGAAGCTGATATAGATTTACCAGAAATTAGTGAAAAATGCAAGAAAGGTACTTTTTCTTCTTAATGATTATTTAAGTTTTATAGTCAATATTAATTAATTTATCATTTAATAATCCTTTATAAGTTTTGTTAGCCCGGGCCTTTGAAACACCAGTGCTAACAAAAATTATTTTAATCCTTTTTAATATCCGCGGAAAGTTGTCTATAATACGATGATAATTTATAATTTTTTAAAGGCGAAGCTTTTCTATTATTAGGGTCGTTCCGTCCGTCCGTCCGTCCGTAACGGATAGCTTTTTTTGTTAATCTATGCATGTTCAAATTGTTCTATCGATTTCAAACTTTGCATGTTTATTCCTGTAGTAATTTTTTATGTGATCTTATTATCCGATTGATCTGATTTTTGGTATACTTATTCCAGGTACAACAAAGTACACTATTATAAGCGAAGCAACTCAATAATAAAGTCCTAAAAATGTAAGTTAGTCTTGTCCTTTATCAAGCAGTTTTTCAACATATTTACTTACAATTTCGCTTCGACTCCTATACATTTATTCTGATTATTCAGTTCTGACACTATACAAGTGTTAATGACCGTCTGTCCTTCCGTTTCAGTGCTTTGCTTTTATAGATGTTGTCATCCTTGTTTTTAGATATATCCACGTATGTGAAGGCATTGGATGTCCAAAATAATCCGCTGGGAGTTAAACCTTGGGCTCTCAAGGAATTTTACAAAACAGCAAAATTTTATTTTAGGCGCTTTAGCAAATCTTGAGAATCCTATAAAGAGGTTATTTTTCTGTAGCTTAAGATTTTGATAACTTCGGTTTTCAATTTATGGAAGCTTCTCAGGATGGTTTTAGGCTTTTTAATTTTTAGATTTAGTAATTGGGTTTGTTTTAGACTATTTTCCAGCTTTCCTCACCACTTAGAATAGAGTTCATATGGCTCTGCATTTGCAGTCCCCAAGGATTAGGGCTCCTTCGAGGAAAAACAGTATCTAAAATGAAGTTTTATAATTTGTTTTTGTATTAATGTTTTTAAACTAGATGTTTGATGCCACAGGAAAGTCAATTCCTCCCAGTTCTTTACAAGGTTATAATCAAACAATAACAATCTTAAACCCCATTTTCGTTTTAAAGCAAAAACTAGATTTTCCTTAACAAAATTTGAATCACAACTAATTTTGATTCAATACTATTTGATATTAATTGTAAAATAATTAAATCAAAATAAAGGCAAAGTTATTAAAGTAGTTTTCAAGAGGGCTAGAGTTTATTACAAATAGGTAAGACAAACTTTCTTGAGGCGTAGAAAATTGCTAAGAGTATATATAGTTAATCACAATTATCTATATTAAACAAAAAATTGGTGTATTAGTACTTTTCAATTTCAATTATATTTAATATTTACATTAATAATCTAGATTGCTTAATTTGAACAAATTGATTTCAATTTTGCAACCAAAAAAAAGACGTCTCAACAAATTTTTAAAAATAGTATATTGCAATAAGCTGTGGATTTTTTTGCCCTAAGTTTGTACAGCTGTTTTTAGACTTTGGTCATAGTTTTAGTTGCTTAGATAAAAAGTGATCAAATGTCCTGTTGCATAATAAGTAATGGCCCAATCATCAAAAATTACCATAATGACATTGGTTTGGTAGTGTGAACAGAGTTATGTGTATGAAACGCACCAAAAAAAATTTTTGATGCATCCCTTATGTTTGATTTGATTAAAATAAATTTTGAAAGGTGCACTGATTTATCAAATGGGAAATGTTGGCAGCTGTATGGAGGTAATTTTAAAAAATTTAATTTAACTTAAAGTAAAAGCACCTTAAAAAATACACTTTTTAACAGGAACATTATAAAAAAATACCTCATGAAGATGGAATTCTCATCGAATTTTCAATTGCATCATTATGGGATGTGATACTCTAACACCCAAGGATATTAGATTAAGTAACATCCAACAGATAACTGACAGCATTGAGAACTATTTTTAACACCTTTAGTTATGATTCAGTGTAGTGCCAAGA
Organism: Acartia tonsa; assembly: GCF_053477335.1. NCBI lineage: Eukaryota > Metazoa > Arthropoda > Copepoda > Calanoida > Acartiidae > Acartia > Acartia tonsa. The sequence goes on along the minus strand of NC_137271.1, from coordinate 2,601,478 downwards.
TTTGAACCTATTACCTTCTGACAATGAGTATAGGCGCTACATGTTGAACCATGGTCGTGGGTTATGAAAAAAAAATTAAAAATAACTTATTGCTTTAGGTTGACTCTGGAAGTTTTGTTGGAAGATATTTCAAGGAAATCCATACAAACTAAATATTAGGGTTGGGCTGGATATCCAGTTTGGCCGGGTACCAAATATTGAAACTATCCAGATACCAGATATCCGGCTGATTTATAATGCTGGTTATCCGGCCAGTACTGGATATTCGGTATCCAGTATCCAGCCAAAAAAGTATCTGGCCCAACCCTACTAAGTATATTACTTATACCACATATCCAAGTTGAGAGTAGCTGAACTGCTAAATATAACATAATATAAAATGAATTACTTATGGTCCATGTAACATAGCAGTTACAAAAATGTACAAGTTATGTTGTAACAAAAAAACATGTGATAACTTACTTTTATGGTCAAAGAGAGAGAGCTAAATATATACTTTAATTATACTGTCATTATTCTGTCATTAGACTGTCCACATGTGTTTATATTATGGAAGCTATGATCACTTTTTATTGAAGACATATTATGATGTAAATTATGTCAAAAATAGTGTGAGTTTTTTTATGAGCAAAAAACATTTCTTTTTTGAAGCCACAATAGAGTGCCAATTGTTTGGACAGAAACTGTATAAACTAGTAATAAATAAAAGTTTCAAACAATTTGGATTTCTGTTTTTCTAACATAATACAATATAATCAGTTTTATGCCCTGCACATTTCTGAGTAAAATTGTTGTTAAAAGATTCGTGTGTTTGTATGACTACCTTCACTACGCAGGGTGGCTTCTACGACCCAGCATCTGTTGAAGACGGATTTGCTCTGACTAGTGGCACTAAAAGTAGCAACAATTTGATAGAAAGAATATTTCAAATAACTGCCAAACCTAACTTAAGGAAATTCTATTTATTATTCTATAATGTAAGTTTTTGTCTGAAACTAAATATCTCGGAAAATGCCCTGTGCTAGAGACTAGGGGAGATGCAATTAGTCTCCTATTAAATAAATAATGATAAATTTTTTCAGTGATGGAATTGTACAACTATAATCAACTTTTGTGTATTAGAATCAGTGGCGTGCATATGATTTCTCCATTGGGGTGTGTTTCTTAAGGGGATGGATAGAATGGTAAGGCAGCTAATCCTAATTTTAATGCTGGTCGCTTGTCCATGGTAGAAATATAATAAATAGAATTTTAATACAGGGTGAATGATTTGGTGGAATTTATTGGAAAAACAGGGTGATTACTTTAAGATATGAAATTAATTTGTATCATTTTAAGAGTACTAATTTTAAGAATTTTAAGTTATATACCTATTTAATTAACTCATTTGGGCTGGGTTTTCCTTTGATATCAAGATATCATCTAGAGTATCCCAGGGTATCATCAGATTTAATGGTATGGATATTAAAACAACCACTATAGGATATATCCAACCAACCAGCCTTTAATTGCATGACCTTTGTCTTAAAGTCTTAGCTGCATGATTTTCGACTGTTTACAGGATAAGGCATTTCCCGAACTCTCGCTAATAGTGTCACTTGCTAGACATAACAGCAGAATTAAAGAATTTAACGTCTTTTGAAAAACATGATTTTTAAAAGAGTGAATTTAATTAATCTATTGTGAAAGTAACTCGACTGCCTTTGCTGGACTGCAAAAATTACCCCTTTAAATGTGCTTTTTTCTTTTTAGAACTAAAATATATAAAGTTGAGAGTCTAACCTTTCCCCTCATGCACTTAATATTCCCGTTACCATTTGGTTGATTTTCAAATACCCCATTGAGAGTCTACACAAGGTCATTGCAATAGGGAATACAGTAATTAAACCCTTTCTCCCTCTAGTGTTTAATTCTAATGCCGTTAGTCTTTAAAAAAGTTATCACAAATCTCCTGTGAAAGAAACTCAACTGCCTTTATTGGACTGTGTCTACCAGATTCCTGTAGCCTGGATGATATAAATATCTTCTTCTATCTTAATCTTCCCAATTATGATGTTGTCACCACAGGAAAATATCATTTTAAATTACTTAATTGAATAATATTAGCGGCTGCAACCCTAGTATCTAGTGGCTCAATGTTCCAAATGGGGAGAGAAGAAAAGTAGAAGAAATAGCTTTAATCTGTTCTAAAAACCATCCGGGTACCTATTTAGGACTCTTTTGGATCAGTGGTTAACAGCATTACTTTCATCTAAAGTCTGTATTGGAAGGGGAAAATAGGAGGCAGAAAAATAGCCTAAAGCTATGCAATCTAAATGGATTTAATACTAATCTGATATTGCACCAGTTTTCGCTTACTTAAATAAATAGATACTTCCAGCTGGCTATTATAAAGATACCACCATATCCCCTCCTCTGACCATGGAGAACAGCATTGACCAAGAGCTAAAGGTTAAATTTCAAAGGTCAACTTTCAATTTTTTTTTGTGTTGGTTGATTTTTTTTCTGGAAAGGGTCTATGAAAAGCTACCCTGTAAAGGAGAACTATATCGGTTCAGTAGTTAGCAAGATCCTTTGGTACTAATAGGCAGACAGACAGCCTTTATTATAAGGATTAAGGATTGTCCAAAATTTATCAGGAGGTTGTAAGTTCAAATCTAAAACTAAAATAATCAAAGAACTTGTCCTAATTTTTAAGATTAAAAAAAAAAAAAAATAGCTAGTCGTTGCTTATAGTAAGTAGTAGATGTGAAATGATCCATTGAAGATAGATATGATTAATAGATATGCAATCGTTTTTTTTTTGTAGACCTCTTATTTTTGAAGTAATTTAAGTCTTTAAAAAATTAAGTGGTTTTAAGGTACTAAAACGCATCAAAAATAGTAAGATCTTTCATTTGAATTTTTTTGAATTCTGTTGAGTAATTATTAAAAAAAATCTATTTTGTTGAACCCCGTTTAATCAAAACATTGAACTTTGTGAGCTCGTTACGAATGGGTCAAAAAAATCACAAAATTTAGGACACGTTCTTTAACAAAATAATATTATATTCCAACACAAAGGAATTTATGTCAGAGATTATGAAGATAAAAATGTTGTGATTAAATGGCGTTCAGGAATTCATAATATATCAAAATATTTATTTTAGTCAACATATTTAAACACAATGAATGCTGACTTTTGTATAATTAGAGTCTGTCCGTCCGATCAGAATACTTACCTCTTTTCGTTAATTTAGACGTGTTAGAATTGTCCTATTGATTTCAAACTTTACATGATGATTCCTATAACAGTTAAGTACGTCTTAGAAAGCGCAGCAACATTATAATTATTACCAGAAAGTCCGTACGCTAATTTAATATGATGCTACTTAAACTTTCCAACTACAATTATCATGTAATAGATTTATATTATTCATCTAATTTTCGGAATACTGACCAGTATCCTGTATTTAAACAGTTTTGCAAATTTACTCATAATTATGTTCATAATTACATGTTTTTAAAGTTCTGACACTCTACATTTGTTAATGTTCGTTTGTGCTACCGTTTCAAAGTTTCGCTTTTATGGATGTTCAAATAATATTTGTTGTCTTGCTATTTATGGATGTTGCCATCCTTGTTTTATAAAAACCTATCAAGTTGAAAATATATTATCTATAATTTGAGTAGAAGATTATGTAGCAGCGACCATCCTATCTGTGCTCTTTCTGTTGATTGGTATTGGAACTATTATTGATGTTGCTATGAGACATGGCGCTGACCAAGTAATTCCAGGTATTAGCCGTTTTTTACTTATCAAAGTCAAAACTAAAAGAATTTAAAATTTTATCTTTTTTTCGTTGGAAATCATTTTGAGAGTAACTTTTGGAATATATTTAGATAATTTGATTTTCTGTTCTAAACTTTTATCTTATAATGATAGTCTAAATATAGTCTCTTATTCTATATTTTATGTATATTATCTACTGATATTTTAACCTATAGTAGGGAGCCTTACTAAGGGTAATGAGACAATGGACGATAAATTGGTGGACATTCTATATTTTGATAAACATTTTACACCTTCTGTAGTTTGAAACTTTTGGTTAGAAAGTTACAGGACACTGCTAGTATGTACTTCCTAATCAAGATTAGAGCAAGGCCTTCAATTTTTTTTAGTCAATAAATGAGATATTGTGTTTTTAAATTATAGGGACTTAATTTAAAGCCATTGTCCCCTCCCCCTCTGTTTAATAACTTTTTTATTTTCAATAATGCAGTGAGATTGGTGGTTCATTTCCAAGGATTTTCAGTGTACACTGTTGTCAAAAGAGTTTTTCAGACTAGACCAAACAAAGGAATATATTTACTTTTAATATAATCAGTCGATGTGCCCCCAGTATTGTGAGGGGGGGGAGGGGGGGTAGAAATTGACAGAAAAATAAACCAGAACCAAAGGAGAATGAAACCTTAACTGACAAAATCCTTTTCAATATACAGGAAACTTCAGGATTTTCTAAATTGTCAATCCCTTAAAATAGTAGCAAAAAAACCTATTGATTGCAAGAGTATTTTCAAGTGTGCATGGTAATGCAATTTATCCTTTTAGAGGCCAAGGCATTTCAGCTAATCTTATAATTCATTGACTCAAACATGACAATAAAGTTAAAAGTGAAAATGTATATACATAGAGGGACTGAACAGTATCAATGGCATCAGATTTTTCTCAATGGTTTGGGTCATAGTTGGACATTCTTACATGATAGTTACAGGTCAATATTTTCTTAATGGTTTGGGTTATAGTTGGACATTCTTACATGATAGTTACAGGTCAATATTTTCTTAATGGTTTGGGTTATAGTTGGTCATTCTTACATGATTGTAACAGGTCAATATTAGGGTTGGACCGGATACTCTTTTGCCAGGATACTGGATATCCGGCCAAACATCTGGCCAACACCAAATTTCCAGCAAAGTACCGGATAAAAAAAAAGTGCATCTAAAATATATTCCAATCTTTATATTAGGAAAGTTTTGGTCATGGAAAAAAAAAGTTGCAAGTTTTATCGCATTTTGAAAGGTTATTTTAGGTTAGGTTAAGTAAATGCTAATGATTGCCCTGCAGTGTTAGAAAATATGCACTGCAGAGCTAGAGCCCCCCCCCCCCCCCACCCGCAGGAGCTAGAAATAGGAGAAAAGCTACTTTGGCCTTTTTATTATTGATTGAATATCTGTTTTGTAATTTAAGAAAGGTTATAAATATGGATACAAATGTTTTTAGCTTTCTTTACAAATATTCTTTAATTCTGTTTTCCTTAATGCCTTCCATCTTTAAGATGCTGTCATCCATGTTTTTGATTGCCAGGTTTACCTTCTATGAATGCTGCTGCAACACTAGAATGGATGAGCCAGCCAGGCTTCAGAATTATTTTGAATGCCACTCAGAGGTTTATACAAATACTAGACAGCAAAAATTGTATAAATTAAATACTAAAGTTAGGTTATATTTTACATTTTGGTGACTGATAAAAAAAGCATTTATCTATCAAATTTTAAAGTGTTATATGGATTATATTCTTCTGTTCTCATATGATTTTTAATTTGGTTGAGGTATTTTTAAATCAAGCTTTAAACCAGCTAAATCATCAAAATAATGTTCTTTCACAGTTTTTGTGGCTAATTCTGAAAGTTTAAAACAATTAATTTAAATCTCTCAAGCTGAATTCCATAATTATAGAGCTATAATTGTATGAAATTCTTGTTAAAGTGTTGATTCCTTCTTTATGATTGGTGGGATCCTGTTGTCTTATCTAACTCTAAAGGTGAGTACTGACTAAATTTGCACAAAATGATTTTGATACTGCAAAAAAATCTGCACTTCATAGAAACAATCGAAAAATCTATGCATTATCTACCTAATAAATGAATTATCTAAAATTTGTACTTGTACAGAAATAATATTATAATTTTCTCACATATTATCATTTAATACCTATATTAGCGACAACTTTTGTTGCATAAGAACTTCTAATTTTGAACATTTACAAAAGGCTTGCTTTGTTTCATTAAGATCCATGACAGATCTATATAGGAAATAAATGTCTATAATTGAGCTCGAGTTCTCCAAGCAAAGTGTGTTTAAAATAGTGCTCCAATAATCCATACTAGCAGCTATGCCCCTAGAGGCCTCTTTTTTTGGGGGGTGGGGGGTGCCCCCTTCCCCTTATTTTTGATTTTAGTTTAAAAAATTAAATTTTTTTTTTGGGGGGGGTTATTTTTTTTATTTTTTGGGGGGGTTGGTTATAAACCTTCCCAGGACCTATGAGAAGCTACCCTGTTAAGGAGAACCCGATCAGTTCAGCGGTTAGCGAGATCCTTTGGTACGCACAGATAAACAGACACACAAAAAACATCCTGTTACTTTAGTATAAGGATTAAACTCTCATTGACCAGAACGCTAAGACCCATTATTTTACTTTTTGTATTCAAATATTAGGAGGTGACCAAACAGAGAGGAGGTTCCTTTACTTTCTGGATTATGTATTATGTTCATAGATATATCAGGTTATTTTTTTTTCTAAAAATATTTCAAAAATGAATTGAAAATTAGTTTTATTCTCTTCTGTTATTAATTAATTTTGGTTTATAGTCCTTTTCGGGACAACGCCTCTTAAGGGGCGTTTCGTCATATTTTCACAGTTGCTTTTCTCCTATTTCTAGCCCCTGCAGGGGGCTCTAACCCTGCGGAGCAATCACCTAACCTAACCTAGCCTATCAAAGGCTACTATGAAAATACGACGAAATGCATTTCCCTAGAGATCAGAAGAAAAAGGCAAAAAAAAGGGGTTCGGAGACTAAAATAACCTTTTAAAAGTCTCAGAATTTTTAAAAACTTAATTTCACTCTGAATGTCCTTAAAACTTAATATTTAAAAAAATCTATTTCCAGATTGACAGGACCTCTTGCTGGAGTAGTAATGATATATGGATCCTTAGGTTAGCATTTCAAAATGTTTCTTTTTTTCTTTGGGCTATTTCTTTTGGGAGGTTAGTTGTTCCCTCCCCCAAAATAGATATACACCTTCCCAGGACCTCTGAGAAGCTTCCCTGTAGGGGGAAAACCATAACAGATTAGTGGTTAGCGAGATCCTTTGGTACAAACAAACAGACAGACAAACATCCTGTTGCTTTATTATAAGGACCAGCGGCTTCTCCCCTAGCTTCTAGGGGCTTTGCCCCAAGAAGTATAATTACATCTACTATTACCTACCCAGCGGAAAAAAATGCTAAAGAATCACAAATTTTCGTGAATAAATAGCGAATTCGCAAAATCGGTTCAGTTGTTACCGAGATCTTAATGGACGGATGGACAGACAGACAGACATCAAGCTACTGTGTATTATAGATATTCATGTTAGTTTTTAAAAATGTTTTGTATTTTGTTTAGTGAAATTCTTGCCCTACATCCAAGAGAAGTGGGACGTATCTGCCTGTGCTGAAATGGGATGGAGGAACATACTTTACTCAAACAATTATGGCAATGCTAATAGGAACAAATGAACAGATATTATATTAGCAGCTACGCCCCTAGAGGTCTACAGGGGCCATTGAAGTGGAAGAGAGAGTAAGTTGATCCCCCCTCCCGTTTTTTATAGTGACGATTTCTCTTGGGAGAATGGTGGTACCCTCACCAAATTTAAATAAACCTTCACAGGAAGCTACATTGTAAAGGAGAATCATATAGGTTCAGAGGTTACAGAGATCCTATGGTACAGATAGACAGACACAGACCCTGTTAATTTTATATATGTATTAGTCATTCCCCCCCTAGTTTCTTAGGGCTTCACCAAAAGTGAGGCAGTAAGGTAATACAGTTTATTTTGGATTAAACAAATGTGTAGAATCATTAATGTACCAAAGTAATCTGTAAAATAATCCTAATTGTGAAGATTATTTTAAAAATAGTAACAATTACTTCTCTGCAAATTCTATTGTTAGCTTCTTTTAATGTTTGTTGGCCAATTCTAAACCTTTAAGATACAAACTAGTGGGAAAATTGCCTCTAAAGGGTGTATAATTGTGGGAAAGAGAAATTTTTTTCATGGGAAAGTGTCTGAATCCTATAGAAAATATCCTAAAACCACTACTGAACTTTAATCCCCAAAATCACAATCTAATTGGTTCAGCAATTTGCAAGATCTTAAGGCGACATACATCGTGTAGTTGTACTAGTGATTTATTGACAACTAGCAGCTCCATAAACTTCCCAGTACACCTATGTGAAGCTACTTTGTAAACGAGGTCCAGCAGTTTGCCAGATCCTTCTGTACATACACACAGAGATCCTTTTACTTTTACATATGGATACCTATTATTTAAAATCCTTATAATAAAGTAACAGGCTGTTTGTCTGTGTGTTTGTATGTTTGTACCGAAAGGATCTTGCTAACCGCTGAACTGATCGGGTTCTCCTTAACAGGCAAGCTTCTAATAAGTCCCGGGAAGGTTTATAACTATTTTGGGGGAGGGTACAGCCACCCTCCCAAGAGAAATCACAAAAAATCTAAAAAAATTTTACCTAAAGAGACTTGAACGCAACATTGCAAGGTATTGTAGTAGTGCGACTTGTCAAAATATAAGTTAAAAGTAAGATAATTTGCTCATTTGTTTGCCTACTAGCTGTATGGGTCAGACCTGGTATTTGGCTGTTGAAATGCAATGTTTCATCATTACTCCAATCCTCATCTTTGGAATGTACAAGTTTCCCAAAATAGGCTCCATTTTTACAGGTGATAATAGTTATTTCCTACATCATATTAGAAACAGCTTTCTGCAGATATAAAAATGTACAAGTATAAGATTATAAGTTTTTTTGTGCCCGGAAATGCGGAAGGCACAGGCTAAAAAAATTGGTATGAATCTTATGATTGTACATTTTTATAGTCATAGAAAAGTGGATATAATACAATGCTAGACATAATTTTTCAGTATGGCTAAGAACTGGTTCTAATCAACCGAATATTAATCAGTTTCGAAGTGATATGGAAAAAATAATATTGATATTTATTGTATTTAAAACGATAATGTATACATTCCAGTATTAAAAATTAATACTGGAATATATAGTGCCCTTCATTGTAATACATATTCAAGTATTAATTTTCAATACATGAACATACATTTAAATTTAAAATACAATAAATTATGTATTGCATATTTTTAATATTGCACATAAAGGAATGTATATCCTAATTATTATGTCAATAAAGTAATCACAGGCAAAATTTTTTATTTCTACCTTCTTTGTCCATAAATTGTAGAGAAAAATTTCCCATGTCATTGTACATTGCCAGAATACATTAACTATTTTTCTATGGTTTTACAGACAGTTGTCCTTGGATAGAAATATTTTTTATTTTGACCAAAAGAGCAAAAGGCATGGATAAATATTTTAACTATCCTATTATTTTTTATTCTTTGTTTTCTATATTTATAATACAAAGCAATACATGTGTTTTCATCACCGTTCCTTCACTGCTGATGAACATAATCCTGCTTGTTTTAGGAATACTTGTTGTAATTTCTACAGTGCTTAGATTTCTCATCTATGATAAACAATGGGAGCACCCTGAGGAAGTTGATAATTTCCAAGATATCTACATTAAGGTTTTTATACGATTCAATAATGCCAGAGTTCGATTTTTACTAAAATACAAATGTTTTTGGTCAGAGTTGGGTTTTTAAGACAAAAAGTTTATCTGCGCCACAATGCCATCGAAGGTGATTTGACTTTTGTGTCAGAACCTGAATTGGGACATAGTGCATTTCATTACCCTAGGTTAGGTAACTTCATTTCACTTTTCAATAAAATCTAAAATGCAGCCGTTTTTGCAGGAGGTACCATTTTCTGTGAAAATTTTAGAGGAAAATTAAACAGTTTTTAGTTAATTTCTATTTCTATTTTCAACTGAAGAAAAAATCCTTTTGTGTATATACAGAATCATTGTTGTTACTTAATCTTATCAAAAAAAAAATTTAAAAACTAACCCATAATAGCCGATTTTTCATTTTGTTCAATATGGGTAAAATAAAAATATTACCATCTCCAAAGGGTTAAAATAAAAATTTCAAAGCTCTAAAATGTTGTTCATCGAAAATAAATAGCAGTTTATAAGGACTTTTTGCATCCATCTTCTCATTTAACAGGGAAAAAACCAAAAATAGAATCTGTTTTTTCAGTGTTGACATAAAAAAAGCATTTGATAAAAAACTATAAAAAAAAATATTTTTTAAAAGTGCTAAAAAGTATTACAGACTATTCAGTCTTTACCTCTGACATTAAAATAGATGTAAAAAAAGTCAATTTAGTATAGCAGCCAATTAAAATAAATTTTCTTGTGGAAGTTCTCATCAGAGCATTACTGATAAACCAAGGTCTTATTGGATAACATACTAAATGCTCCTTTAAAAATTTTTATTCTATGAGAAAATCATGTTTTCAAACGGACATTTAAAATTAAAGAATAGCTTTAAGTGACTAGCTGTTCCCAGAGTGAGAGATACCAATGTTTATTACACTAGTCCTTAAATTTTTACAATTATGTTTCTTATTCGTTGGTTTAACAACTTTGAGGACTTTTTTAAGTGGTTAGTTTATTAAGTTGACTGTTCAAACATTTCAACCACTAATCTTAAGCTCCAAAGAAGGTAGTTTTGTGTTTCAATATTGGGGATGTACATCAATTTATTGGCCTTTGTCTTATCCCTTTAGATCCATGAATTGTTCTACCCTTTGACTTTAGGGTGATATTGATCTTGAAAATAGTCTAAAACCACACCAAAAAAAGTGCAACCAAGTTGGACCAGCGATTTCCGAGAATTTTAAATACAGACAAAAAACCTTAGTACTGTATGTATATTAGAATGACAAGATTGAATGTTTAATGTCTATTTTATAGGTAAAATTGTCTTTCTAACTCACGCTCTCTTATGCTCCCTCTCTCTCTATCTCTCTCAATCAATCTTCCTCTCTCTCTTTGTTTCTCTGTCTCTTTCTCTCTCTATTCAAGGGTGATAAAAGGGAAATGCAGTTCTTCATAAAATGTAGTTTCATGGGGTTGTATACATCCCCTTCTGCACGCTTATGATCCAAAATATTGCAGACTATATTGTAACATACCCTTTTTCCAAAATGATCATGTTTATGGGTTGCACTTGTTTTTAAGAGAAGGTATTTCCCCTACTTTTACTATAAATACCGCTCATCTGACATAGCAGCAGTAGGTCTTTATTTTGTCTTTAGTTATGAAATTTGTTTAGGCTAAGATTCGTACCTTTCTCTACCATGTGCAGATTTGCTGAATGCTATAGAAATATTACTATTACTTGGATGTTGCACCAGATTTTCGTGTACTCTAATAAAGTAATTCTCACAGCCAGCTAAAGTTACAATACCCCAATCCACAACCTGGATGAACAAACTATAATAAACGAGGTACATATTAGCTAGCTAAATTGGCGAAAAATTTTCCCTTGTTAATATATACATGCATTCTATATACATTGTTAAAGTAAACCAGTTTTAAAAAATATAAAAAAGATAAACGGACATTGGAATTATAGAGTAGCTTCGCTACTAATAATGGATATATTATTCTTTGGATTTTCATGTTATCAAATAAGGCTAAATTAACATTTCCCCCTCTACCACATTTATATCCTCCCCTCTTTCTGGATGAACAAACTGACCAATACATGGGTTTCATGTTAGCAAGCTTAATTGACGACAATTTCCCCCTGTCATTATATCCATGTATATTTTACATCCATTATTAAAATTGTGACTATTTCTAAATTATGTTTATTTGGGATTAAGTCGGACAGAAAAACATTGTTTTTAATCATATTATGTAAAACTAGGAGATGCGCCACTAGCACCTAGAAGCTTTTAATTCAAAGGGATGGGGAAATTCCTAAAATCATTCCGGGACCAGGTTAGTGAAAGGTAAGTAGAATAAAACCTTCCATCACATTTTCTACCGAATCCAACTTTTGAATAACATAGTTTAAATTAAGCAACACTTTTCAAGTTCGAGAGTTATTTATGAAATAATCTACATTTCTAATTATATACTGCCATGCTAGTCATATATATGTCAAGATAAAATTCAGAAACTTTTTGATTCTTTATTTTAATTCTTTAAAGATTAAATAGATTCTACTTTTTAAAAGCTACTCTATAATTTGAAATGTCCATTTGAAAACATGATTTTCTTAAAGAATATGTTTTTTATAGAATCTTTTTACAAAGGAGCATTTAGTATGTTATCTTGGTCCTTGGTTTATCAGTAATGCTTTGGTGAAAATTTTGTAAACAAATTATCTTAATTGTCTGCTATAATAAATAGATTTTTTTTACTTCTAATTAAATGTCAGAGGTAAAGTTGAATAGTCTATTACTTTTTAGCACTTCTTTAAAAAATTATTATCTATATTTTTAATCAAATGCTATTTTTATGTCAACACTGAAAAAACAGATTCTATTTTTGGTTTTTTTTCCTGTTAAATGAGAAGATGGATGCAAAAAGTCCTTATAAACTGCTATTTATTTTCGATGAACAACATTTTAGAGCTTTGAAATTTTTATTTTAACCCTTTGGAAGTGGTAATATTTTTATTTTACCCATACTGAACAAAATGAAAAATCGGCTATTATGGGTTAGTTTTAAAACTTTTTTTTGATAAGATTAAGTAACAACAATGATTCTGTATATACACAAAAGGATTTTTTCTTCAGTTGAAAATAGAAATAGAAATTAACTAAAAACTGTTTAATTTTCCTCTAAAATTTTCACAGAAAATGGTACCTCCTGCAAAAACGGCTGCATTTTAGATTTTATTGAAAAGTGAAATGAAGTTACCTAGCCTAGGGTAATTAAATGCACTATGTCCCAATTCAGGTTCTGACACAAAAGTCAAATCACCTTCGATGGCATTGTGGCGCATCACAGTTAAGCGAGATTCCTAATTGATTGATCTAAATGCAGACGATCTTTTTGTCTTAAAAAAACAACTTAGATAAAACAATGTATGTGGCATTTTGCACATTAACCCATTAGTGCCGAGCGCCACTTTTATGGACCGATCGAGCTGAAAATCTCAGGGAAGCTTTATAATGGTCAAAACGGAATTCCAATTTTTTTGTTTTGCTCTAGTGGCGTGCACAGAAAAGTTGCAATAAAACCCGGTTCGGCGTGAGTAAAAAAACCTTGCGGCATTAATAACCGTTTTTGGCCCTTTTTGGTGCTTTCCCCCGGCATTAAAGCCCGTTTGCGACCTAAATACCCGGTTTTTTGGCGCGAAAAGTTAAAAATGTAATTTCTGAACGCCCAAAGTGAGATGAACACTTTTTAGAACTTTGATACGATCCGTAATTGAAAACTACACAACCTCATGTAATCTATAGAGCTACAAGTAATATACGAAGCGATTTATATCACATTTAAGATTTTGGCTATAGGTGCCGCCGTTTTCGGTTAAAAAAGCCCATTTCGAAGAAGTTTTAAAACTTTTGCTAATATTTGTATTGATAATAATGGGAGGGATATTGATAATGTAATTTTTGAACGTCCAAAGTGAATTATAGAGTAGCAACTATTCTAGTAGTATCAGTAATTGACAAATATATAAAAAAAATATAATTTTTATTGATAAAGGAAAGACTAGAAAAGACTTATCACATATCTTTGGCCTAAAGTATTTAAAAAATATCACAAACAAAAGAATAAAATAATACAGTAATATCAAGATAACAAAAAATGGCCTAAAACCATCAAATTTGCATATCTCCCCCCCCCCCCACCCCTTAAAAATATTTATGTAGTAAAGTCTAAACCAAGATATATCTATCTATCTGTCCATCCATCCTTTTATTTATCTATCCAACAATTGTTGATTATCATTGGGAATCTACATAAATTTATCGGCCATTGTTGTCAATTTTGTACTCCTAAAAATTTAAAATAGTATTGTTTTTTTTAGAGAAAAAAACATATCCCCCCACCCCACCCCTTAAAAATATTTATGTAATAAAGTCTAAACCAAGATATATCCATCCATCCTTTTATTTATCTATCTAACAATTGTTGATTATCATTGGGAATCTACATAAATTTATCGGCCATTGTCTTATCCCTATATATCAGTCTATCTATCTATCTATTGATCCTTTTATTTATCTATTTATCAATGATATTTATCATTGGGAAATAAAGAAATTTTTACATTTGAAGAGAATAATAAATGATAAAAAATATCTAATATATCTAATGGTTGAAAAGTTAAACCAACAAAAACTAAGTTGCTAACTAACAATTAAATCAATATTTGCCATGACATATTTTCTAATTATTCTAGTATTGATTAAAACAAAAATATTTTGAATAATACTTTCAGACCCTACTGTTTACTGTTACGTACTCTATAATTATAAGTTTGAATAAAAAAGGCATCATCCTTGTTTATTGTATAAATTTATTAACTACAAGCCATGGTACAGATTTGGAGCATATGGAGTTGGTCTCATCTATGGATGCATTATTTTTCATACAAGGAAATATATATATGAATTTAGACTTTATAAAATCGAAAACCTGCAACTGTGGCTAAACATGTAGTGTATTCGCTCGTCGTTGGGAAGGTGATAGGTTCGAATCTTGGACTGACACCACGTCATAGCTTTTGACGTTAATAATTGTTTCCACTGCTGCTATGAAAGGTGAACAGCATAAATAGTAAGAGTAGGGGGAATGCCTTTGCCCATAAACAGGCGCAACTCCTTACCATGCACAGTTAGGACTTCTCATTCAATGGTTGTGCAATCAAAGGGTTGGTTGTCTGTTACTTAACCTCATATTTTTGGGTGTTAGAGTATCGCATCCCTTTACAAAGCGGATGATGCTCTGGATTTTCTAGATGATCACTTAAATATTGGTAGTGCGAATGGGGCGTTTGTCCAAAATTATGGTATGGAGACCGCTCTTCTATGAGTACTACTAAAACCTATTTTACTGCAATACACATAGACATTCTCATCGTCGGTTTGTCTATTTAGAATGCTTATCCCTCTATTCCCACAAGTATAATACGAATTTGGTTGAGCTGGTGGAAGCTCAACAAAAGACCCACGCGAAGTATTATATTGCTTTTAATCTAAGAATAAATGGTTGGTTTTGATATTCGATCGGAATTATATAAGTATATTAAGTATTAAGGAAGGAAAATGTTTTTATAAAGTGTATTTACATTACAAGTGAATAAGTTAAATATGAAAATATTTACAGGATAAGTGTTAAAAATCATAAGTAGTGTAGGACAGAAAAGTGCCCTAAGTCCCAAGCATTGAATTGTGCTAAGTGTTAGAATTCTAACATAAGGCCTAAGCTCAATTCATGCTAAGTACCAAGGGTCCTAAATTTAAACTACAATGCATGCCAAACAACTAAGTCATTACCTTTTAAAACCAGAAGAACTTGATGGTAGGAGAGTCAATAAATTACTAACTTATTTTAAGAGGTACATGCTATAACATCAACTTATAATAAGGATCTTAGTGTTTGTCTGTTTAATAAAGTGTCTGTATGTTAACTTGTGACGTAAATCAGGCATGGTTGTAGGCATACATACTTGTACTAAATGGTTACATGATTACTTTAACAATAAACACAATGCTTTTAATAAACATATAATATTAATGAATCACATACAATTTACCATGAATAGGCTAGCGTTACCCATATATGGTGTTATATTGGTAAAGGTAGGCCTAAGAATGCATAAAAGAATACAAATAATGCCTTGGGCCTAGCTAAAGTAATTGTGTCTCGTGCCTGAATGTTACTTGATAATTACAGAGGCACGTCAATCAAATATTTAGATTCTACTCTTATATAGTGTTAACTTTATATCAAACATAGATAGATAATCTGGATGCGAAGCATTTCTGTAAGAGTCTTATATGTACGTTCAAAGAATTTGAAAATTGGGGATCGCATCTCCAATATTGAAGGAGAATCCCGCCCTTACAAGGTAAGGTAAGGTTATAAACTCAAAATCTTTATATTTGAACCATAGATATTGATATAAAATAAAAAAAAACATTTATTTCATTAATTTTCAAAATAACATCAAAATTCTTGATTTATGGAACAGTATAATATTTACAAGGGCTATTGTATTATTTTCATCTTTGCTTTCTAATCGCCATGAAATGAGTCACTATATTTCTATTAGCAACGCACAATTCTTCGCCCTTTTCTAAAATAAAATTCAATGACAAGTTTAAAAATGAAAAACGTTGGAGTGTCTAAAATATTAAATTAATTAAGGTAAGATACAAATAACCCACCCAAAGGAGTTAAGCATTTAAAAAACCTATAAGATACTTTAAAATAGGTTAGATTAAGTGTCCCTTCCGACGTTTGTCACTCCAGCATTGGTCTAAGTTTAGCTGTATAAAATGTCTGTCAGTCTAGTGTCCTTTTTAGGTTTGATTTGTGTTAAAGAAAAACATATTCATAACAAAAAAAGCTTACAACTGCTACAAATTTAGAAAACTTGACATTCAATTTAGTATTTTAGATTAAGTGATTGTTATCAAAGTTGAACTATTTGAGAAAAACTAGCTTACCTTTTGTAACATGTAACAGTATATCTGGAAACTTTAAACTGCTGACTTGCAGCCTAAAACAATATAAACAAGAATTACAACATCCATTAACACGAAGCACTAAAATCAGAAGTAAAAACGCATGGAATTTAATAAGTAGTAATTAATTTGTAAGTCTAAACAAAATTGTACCTACTGGTCCTGTGGTGGTTTTAAGCTATTTTCTTGGGGGGTGGGACTTCAACAACCCCCCTAAAAATGAAAATTACACCCCAAAATTTAATTTTTCATTTTTAAAATTTTTTTTCATTTCTTTTTGTTTGTATATATTTTTATATTTCTTTATATTTTTTATATTTTTAAATTTCTTTTCTTCTTTTAAACTTTTTTTATCAAATTCAAAAATATTTTGAAACCTTCCTTCTCCTGAGCTGGATCTTTAAATCGTTTATAGGTGTGCTGAACCGGGGCAATTCATTTCAGCGCACCATCAGATTATTAATACCAATCTTTAAATCGAAATGGCATGGGGCGAATCGGCGCGGCCAGTGGCGCGGTACCAGCGCGCCAATGGTACTCAGCGAGTACCATTGGTGTGCCAATCTGGGGTGATTTATTTAATAAATAAATATTTTTTTAATTACTTTAATATTTTATTGCAAAACTATTGTGAAAACATTTTTATAGTTATTTTAAAAATAAATTATATATTGTTTTATATAAAATACCGTACTGACACGGCATTTTATATAAAATACTGTACTGACATGGCTTAAGTAATAAAGTTGTACTGGTGCGGATCGATATTTTATTGCGTGTCGACAGCGATCTAGCAACACCATGCCGAAAACCTTTTAAAAATCCATGTTTTATAGCAGTAGCTATAATCAGTGGCGCACCATCAGCGCACCTCCGGTTCACCTTTGAATCGCCCCGATTCAGCGCACCTCTAAAACGATTTAAAGATCCAGCTCTGTAGGGGCGAAGGCCAAAAAAGGCTAATGGCAAATAAATATTAAAAAACATTAAAGAAGAGAAAAACTTTGAGGGTTCTTAAAAATATAAATCAATATAAAAAAATATAAAAAGTTATAAAGAGTTATGTAAACTTATAAAATACAGAAAATATCTAAAAAATGTAAATAAAATTTTTTAAATTTTCCCCTGAACCTTTAGGGAAAAAGCCCCTAGAGGCTAGGGGCGAAACCGCTAGTATTATAGTAGTTGTCAAAAAAGTTAAAAATCAGCATTTTTTAAATGGACATTCAGAATTTCTGATAACAAGAGTTGCTACGCTTCCTAAATCCTACCTATCTGTTATACGAATCATCATACTAAGTTTGAAATGGATAACAAACAAACGGACGGACAAAGTAATTAGTAGTGTAAACATGCCACTTAAAATACTTACTGCTGCACTACTGGCCTGCAAACGACCACCAGCAGAGTAAGAGTAACCATGATAATAACCAGGGTATTGAGGATAATATGTATTTCCAACATTTGCAGGGACAAGCATCAGAATAATACTGAATAATTTTTTTTGATGTTATTATTATTTTTTTTTATCTTCTGCTTATCCTTATGATAATGTAAGATGTAAGAGGACTAGCTATAAAAATAAAAGTTAAGACACATTCTTTAAAGGACGCCTGCAAGAAATAACACGCTTTAACTGCTGAAAGACTGCCACAAGAAGACCCAATACCCCAAATTATAAGCCTTCAGCTTCAATAACAAAAAAGTTCTAGGCATTTCAAAATAGCATTTTATGTACAATGGAATTTTTGAAAGATTTCCAATGCTCATAAAAGAAAAAACAATATTAAATTACGTTGCCTAGACATAAAATTATAACCTTATCTTTGTCAGAAACTTAGATTGCCTGTAACTGATTACATTTTTACAATAAAAACACCACATTTCATAGTCAAAATCTATGAAAAAAATTCGATTTAAATTGCATTTTTAAACGAAAATCATAGCGGAAACAAAGGGGTAAACTAATACAAGCTTAGCTGTGATTGGTTGTTAAGCTGATTCAGCCTTCTGATTGGCTACAGTACATTCAGTACAACGCAAGTAAAACTTAATTTTTTTAATGATTTTGACTATAAAAATGGGTATTTTTATTGTAAAAATATAATTAGTTACTGGAAACCTAAATTTATGACAAAAATAAGATTATAATTTTGTTTCTAGGCCACGTAGTTTAATTTTAAAGTTTTCAACATGAGCATAGCAATTCTTTCAAAATTTCCATTGTACATAAAATGTCATTTTAAAATGCCTAGAACTTTTTTGTTATAGAAGCTGAAGGCTTCAAATTTGGGGTATTTGGTCCACTCGTGGCAGTCTTTCAGCAGTTAAAGCGTGGTATTTCTTGCATGCTTCCTTTAAGTACATAGAAACATAGAGAAAAGTTTTGATTTTCTTGCATTGTCTTAAGGAGACTTACCACAAAATAAAAAAGATATAAAGCTTCATCTTTCCAATTGTAATTCAATTCCAGAAACTGAAAACTCTAAATAAAGCTTACAATTATCCTGATATAAAAGTAACTGGAAGTCTATCTGTTTGTCTGTTTTTTTTTTCTTTTTCTTTTTAAAACATAAAATTGAAATTGACCACAATGGCTTTTTGTATAAGTTAATTTAAGTTTTAAGTTCTAAGTAACAGGATGTCTGTATGTGTGTACCGAAGGTTCTTACTAACCACTGAATCAAAATGGCTCCTATTTCACAGTGTAGATTCATAAAGGTCCAGGGAAGGTTTATAACTAAATTAGGGTACCACCCAAGAGAAATAACCCTTAAAATAAATAAATGACCTTCCCTCAAAATTTTAAAAAGTTTCTTTTTAAAAATAAACATTATAATGGAGGAGGGGGGGGAGGTCCACTTTCTCCATTTACCTCAAGTCAAAGCAAAGTCTTAAATCAAAGCTGTTACTATTTTTACTCACTTTGATTGTTAAAAGTTTAAGATCAACTAAGTCGGCAATATATTAGATAGATACTTTCTACATTTTAAGTCTTACAAAAGCCACATACTTACAATTTCAAACAGATACGTATAAAGGAGTAGTTTCATTGTAATAACTTTTCTTTGTTTATTATGTTTTTTTTTGAGAACCGGAAGTGAAGTCTATCCTTGGATAAACAATAAAGGTAGCAGAATGTCTATCTATCTGTCTGTGTGTATTCAAAAGATCTTGCTAACCGCTGAACTGATATGGTTCTCATTTAAAGAAAGAGAGAGAGAGGTAAGACAATGGGCTGTTTATTACTCTAGTCTTCAAATTTTTATAACTTTAGGGAATTTAGTTAATTTTGATTGGATGGTTCATTAAGTTGAGTGTTCAACAGTTTCAACCATTAAATTTAATCTACAGGAGGGGTAATTTTGTGTGTTCTCGACTCCTCATTGGTAATGTACATCAATTACCAGCTATTGTCTTATCCCTTTAGATACCTGTAATATTAGACTATCATTGATCTGTTTGTAATTTAAGTTAGTCTTAAAAAATTATTATATGAAAAGAAAATCTTTCTTTTTTCTAATTTTTAGCCGTTTTTTACCCCACTTTAAATTTTCAAAATACGCCAAAAAATCATCAAAATATTTGGAGTTAATTTTTGGCCTGGTTAAAAGCAAGATACACATTAGACTGTTTCAAAATCACATCTTTTCAAAGCAATATTCCATGAAAAATCTTTGATATACTCTAACTTCAGCAAGTGACTGGATTCAATAGATTTTTAGAAGCAAATTCAAATATCGTCTGACACGTTTTTGGATAAACATGATTTTCTTAGCTTCAATTTAAGATAGAAGGTTGAAATTTTATATTAACATTTCTATCATATAATGGAGCATATATAATTATTAAACAACTGATTTTAAGCAGCTTTTTAATAATAGTAACAAAAGTATATTTCCAGTCGTTCAAATGGATTTTTGCGTTCACATAAGGGTACTTGAGGTGAGGGAATGATAACCCTTGAACCCCAAGAGAGGTTTTTTTTTACTTGGAGGGTTGATATACCTTCCCCGTAAATAGTTAAAAACCTTCCCTGGACCTATAAGAAGCCTCACTTAAAGGGATAATCATATCAGTTAAGCTGTTAGTGAGATCCTTCACTACAGACAAAAAAAGCTCACTACTTTTTTTAAAGTACATATTTGTATGTATATGCACTGGCTATGTAAAAATATTATATGATATTATATTGAAATGTTGAAACCCTCTAATACACGTTATGCCTAAAGGCAGTCGTACCATCTTACACAACTGACCAATTATTAAACAACACAACTTAACTTGTACCATGAAATTTCCAACCAGGGACGAAGAGGACTTTTTACACTGCTGCCCAAAGTTTCAAGACCAAGTTATCTAATTCCTTGGCTAAAAAAGTTGATGTAGATCTATTAGATTTTAATTTGAAAGTTTAATACCTCACAAACAATAATTTTAAGCTACAGAAAGAGTATTTTTTTATCATCCATTGTTTTTTATCCCTTCACACGTTTCGTCTACTAACGCGTACTGTACGATTTCCTATATTAGGTTAGGTTCGTTCAACTTATTTTAAGTAACGAAGCTACTCTATAATTTGAAATGTCCGTCTGTCCGTAAGAAACATTTTGGGGTATACTTGATTTTCTTGGCTCCTGTTAAAGATAGACAGCTGAAATTTTTGGGTGAAGATTCCTATGACATATGCTCAACTAATCTATGCATTGTTCTGTCCATCTGTCTATTAATTGTGGTGCTAGATCGATTTCTAGATTTTTATGTTTTTGTTTTCTAGTCTCCTTTTCAAGACATACAACTGAAATTTTCAGGGATTAAATAAATTGACATTCTATATATTTTCACTAAGTTTCATCAAGATTTGTTTATTAATTGAGGTGCCAGATCGATTCCTAGATTTTTAAGGTGTCATAATTTTTTCGAACTTTATTCAAGATAGACGGTTGAAATTTTCAAGGAATGAAAAATTTTACGCTCTACATATTTCGAACAAGTTTGATTGAGATATGCTTATTGGTTGGGGTGCTAGATCAATTCTTAGTTTTTCAAGTTTTTGTTATTTTCTCAACTCCTGTTCAAGATAGACGGCTGGAATATTTTTTGGATTAACAAGTCAACATTCTACATATTTTCACCAAGTTTTAAAAAAATTTATATTGGTTGGGGTGCTGGATCAATTATTATATTTTCACATTTTTCTTATTAGCTTAATACTTTGAAATACACTAGCGGCTACGCCCCTAGAGGCCTCTAGTAGCAGTTTAAATGTTTTTTTATATTTAAAATATGTCTATGCTGACGTTTGACGTTTATATTTGCGTTGAACTCTCTTTCTAAAATCGAGAACGTAAAAAATTTATATTTTTTGTGATTTTTCTTGGGAGGGTGAATGTACCCTCCCCCAAAATATTTATAAACCTTCCCAGGACATATGAGAATCTACCCTTTTAAGGAGAACCCAATCGGTTCAGCAGTTAGCGAGATCCTTTGGTACAGACACACAGACAAACATCCTGTTACTTTAGTATAAGGATAAAACATTTTAAAATTTTTTCATGATTTATTTTATTTATTATATACTCTGGAGATCATTTTTCCAGATATCTATCCATGATTTTTGAGCATCGCTACTCATGGATGTTGTCATCCTTGTTTGTTGTTAAGTCCCTTAGGCAGAAAATTTTGTGTTTTAACAAATACATATACCAGCAAAAATGCCGTACTTTTGTTCTTTAATGAAATAAAATAATCTAGGCTTTGTGGGATGCTTTTACTATCTCTACGTGGGACTCTTTACTTCAATTAACCTTACTAAAATATGGCTGATTATTTTCAAATACTTTACTTCTGGCACTTAATCAATAAAAAAAATGCAAAATAAAATTTACCAACTTTCTTACGCTATCCTATTAGTAGAAAGTTGTTTGTCTATGTTTGAAAAGATCTCGTATACAGCAGAGACATCTGCTACACAATTTTCAGGAAAGTGTTGTTATAGTCCATAGAATGCTTTAGGCTATCGGACAAGGGGAAGCCTCACTCCCTCCCAAGTTAAAATAGTCTTCCCCCAAAAATGTAAAAGAAATGTTTGGAAATTATTGTTTGAGAAATCACAAAAAATTGGAATTTTTTTACGTTCTCGGTTTTAGAAAATGGAGTTCAACGCAAACATAAACGTCAAACTAAAATAAATTTAAAAAAAACATTAAAGTGCCACTAGAGGCCTCGAGGGGCGTAGCCGCTAGTTTTAATTAAAGTATGATAAATTCTAAATTACAAAGAATGAGATTAACCCTGAAAAGTTGGAACTTTTTCCGCTACTTAAACGGTCATGGCAGGGTTCCACTTCCCCTATTATCTTAGCTCATGTTAGATCTAGATGGCAAAAATTTAATTTTGCATGTTTCCTGTTTGATAAAGAATTTACAACTATAAGTCAGTCAAAGTCATAATTTGCCTCCATTTACTCGTTTATTTAACAACCTTTGATCTTTATTGATGATATTAAACAACTGTAATACTTTTATTTTTGAAGCTAGAAGAACACTGTTTGATTTAATAGCGGCTGGGGGGTATTTTTTTGTTTTTTGGGGGGTAGGGGTTGTCCCACCCCCAAGGAAATAGGATAAAACCACCACAGGACCAGTAGGTATATTCCCTGAAGAGTGGAATCCAAACGGTACAGTAGTTACCAAGATCTTAAGGTACAGATGGACGGATGGATATACAGATGGACGGACAGACAGACATAATTCTACTTTGTATTATAGATTTGGATATAAACGTTTTTGGTTTTTTAGTTTTTTTTTTCAGACAAAAATTTTAAATCAATCAATCAAAATATCAAAATGATAACATAGTTAAGCTAGATTTCTAATTGATTGATTTAAATTCAATGACTATTTTGTCTGAAAAACCCAAATTGGATAAAACAATGTATGTGGCATTGATCGGATTGAACCAAGAAAAAGTAAGTTGCCAACCAACAATTAAATCAATATTTTCCATATTATCATGTTTTCTAGAAATAAATTTTAAAAAATATCTTCATGATAATCTAAGAACCTACTGTTTACTGGTGTTTTATGCTTATGTCTGATTTTTAAAATATTTTTAAAAAGTATCAAAATTAAAATTTAAAGAATTTAAGTTTTTCATTGGTTAATTATGATTCATCATAGTTTGTATGTTAACTCATGCTTATATCCTTCCTATCTTTAACTTTTTATGAATTATTATAAATTAAATCGAAAGAGCTATTTTTTTTTATAATCATTATGTTTTAATCATATTATTACGAAAAATGCTTTGTAAGCAAAAATTTTACCCAAAAATAAACTTTTTTAATCTATAGTAAAAAATAAACTTTAAAATACCCCAGAAAAGTTATTTGGGATTCATATTTTTTGCTCTATAGGTGTCTTGATATACCTTTAAAAATAGGATAAAAACAGTTTAAGATTGATATAATAGAAAACAATTTATTCAATTAATTTTCAAAATAACATAAAAATTCTTGATTTATTGAACAGTAATGTGTTTACAAAAGCTGTTATATTATTTTCATCATAATAGATTGATTGCTGTCAAATCACCATGAACTGAGTCACTAGATTCTAATTAGCAACGCACTAATCTTCTATAACGATTATAGCACCTAAAATAAAATTAAATGACTAGTTTAGAAATGACAAACTTTGGAGTGTCTAAAATATTAAATTAATTAAGTTAAGATACAAATAAGCCATCTGCAGTAGGTAAGCATTAAAAAAACCTATAACATGCTCTAAAGATAGGTTAGGTTAAAGGAACCCTGCTTGAAATACAATGCTATAACTGCTGAAAGACTGCAATAAGTAGACACAACACAGCAAAGAAGGCGTATCAACTTTTTCACTTTTTATTTAAGATAGCTAGCCGGTTCTTTTAGTAAGTAGTAGATGTAAAATTTTTGATAGAATTCAGATATGCAATCGGTTTTTTTGTAGACCTCTTATTTTTTTAATAATTTAAGTTTTTAAAGAAAATAATTAAGTCGGTTTTAACCCATTAGTGCCGAGCGCCACTTTTATGGGCCGATCGAGCTGTAAGTTTCAGGGAAGCTTTATAATGGTCAAAACGGAATTCGTATTTTTTTGTTTTGCTCTAGTGGCGTGCACAGGAAAGTTGCAAAAAAAACCGGTTCGGCTTGGCCATAAATACCAACCAGGCATTATGACCCGTTTTTGGTGCTTTCCCCCAGTTTTAAAACCCGGTTGACCTGTAAAAACCCGGTTATTTTGACCAAAAATCGAAAAATGTAATTTTTGAACGCCAAAAGTGAGATGAACACTTTTTAGAACTTTGATACGATCCGTAATTGAAAACTACACAACCTCATGTAATCTAAAGAGCTACAAGTATAATACGAAGCGATTTATTTCAAATTTCGTGTTTAGCCGGCGATTTCGGGTAAAAAAACCCGGTTTTGTTGTTGTTGTCAAAAAAGATCTATTAGTGAAACCGGGTAATAAAAATTTCAGACTCCAAATGGAAATGCCGAACCGGGCCTATATAGGGCGTAAAAAAACGATAAAAAACTCTTATAAAAAATAATAATTTAAATAAAACGAATTCACAAATAGATGTACTTGTCAATAAACTTTAGATTTAATGAAAAAAATCAGCGACTTTACTATAAAAACAAAAAAGTTAGATGGGGTATTTTGAATTGTCATGATTTTCAAACTTTGTTGATCTATACCGGCAAACGGAAGTAAGCAAAACTGCCTGCTCCAGGGGGAAATGAAAGCCAGGGTAGTAGAGGGGGGATTCATACTGAGAATGATGCAATTATGAAGCCGGAAACCGTTTTTTTTTACATTTTCTGGAACCGGGTTTTAAAACCCGGTTCGGCACTAATGGGTTAAGGTACTAAAACGCAACAAAATAAAAGAAGAAAATGGCCAGTATGAACAAAAATAGTAAGATCTTTAATTTGACACCTTACTTTTAAAATTCTGTTGAGTAATTATTGAAGAAATCAATTTTTTTAACCTCAGTTTAATCAAAACTTTGAAGTAAAATATAATCTCCCACAGGCATAAAAAATATGGGTTTATATATACCTTTAGAATCAGAAAAATATTACGAATCCATTGCAAGCAAAATTGAAAAAAGTAAAAAAATAAAAATAATAAAAATGGCCTAACATATTATTTTTTTACAGGTAACACTTAATTGTAACTATTAAACTAGCCAATCACAAGTCTCAAAAATTGACTAATCAGGAAGCTTAACCTCAAAACCTCAACCAATAGAATTGACAAAAAAAAAAGGATAATGTTCATAGAATATATACAATAGATACTACAATGAAAATAGTGATACTTACATAACATGTAAAGAACGAAAAATTATGAACAAATATGCTTCAATCTGTTTATAAACTTCAAAACAATGCAGTTAAAAATGCTTTATTGTTTCTAGTGTTTAAAAAATATCTGTTACATTGTATGTATATTTATTTAGGTTTATTTCAAGTTTCAAGTTTTCAAGTTGTTCAACACTTTAAAGTTGAAAATTATGATTCTTAAAATAAACTTTATTTTTTATCATAGTTTTATAAAACTTTTTCAATTTAGCTTACAATGGATTCATAATATTTTTCTGATTCTAAAGTTATATATGAACCCATATTTTTTATGCCTGTGGAAGATTATATTTTACTTCAAAGTTTTGATTAAACCGAGGTTAAAAAAATTGATTTTTTCAATAATTACTCAACATAATTTTAAAAGTAAGGTGTCAAATTAAAGATCTTACTATTTTTGTTCATACTGGCCATTTTCTTCTTTTATTTTGTTGCGTTTTAGTACCTTAAAACCGACTTAATTATTTTTAAAAAAAACTTAAATTACTTAAAAAATAAGAGGTCTACAAAAAAACCGATTGCATATCTGAATTCTATGAAAAATTTTACATCTACTACTTACTAAAAGAACCGGCTAGCTATCTTAAATAAAAAGTGAAAAAGTTGATACACCTTCTTTTAAAAAAAGTTCTAGGCATTTCAAAATTACATTTTATGGAAAATAAAAAAAATTAAAAGTATTCCATTGCTCTTAATAGAAATTACAATATTAAATTACTTCACCTAGACACAAAATTATAACCTTATCTTTGTCAGAAATTTAGGTTGCCAGTAACTGATTACTTTTTGACTTTTCATAGACCATATCTCTGAAAAGATTTGGTTTAATTTGCAATTGTAAGCGTAAAATCATAGCGGAAACAAATTAAAATGCAAGCTCAGCTATGATTGGTTGTTGAGCTGATTGAGAATTCTGATTGGCTGGTACTACAGTACTCTTAGTACAACGTAAGTTAAACCTAACTTTTTAATGATTTTGACGATAATAATGAGTATTTTTATTGTAAAAATTTAATTAGTAACTGGCAACCTAAATGTATGACAAAAATAAGATTATAGTTTCGAGGCTACATAGTTTAATTAAAAAAAAATTTACATGAGCAATGAAAATCTTTAAAAATTTTCATTGTACATAAATGTCATTATAAAATGCCTACAACTTTTTTGTTGTTAAAGCTGGAGGTTTCAAATTTAGGGTATTGGATCTACTTGTGGCAGTCTTTTAGCAGTTAGATTAGCTGTACAAAATGTACAAAATTGTTAGGTTTGATTTTGTTGTCATATTCCTCACCAAACAAACTTACACAATTTATAAATAAATAAATAAAGTTGAGCTGTTTGAGAATAACTAGCTTACCATTTGTAAGTTGTAACTGTTTTTCCTCTGAGGCTGAAAAATACAAAAATAAATAAAGGAGGTGATAGTCCCCCTTCCTCTATATTGATATAATTCATAGATATTATGATAATGGAAAATGAGTTCTGTGTAGTGTTTTACATATTACTTATGTTAGGTTGTAATTCATTTAGGTTGTAATTCATTTATTTCTTCTTGTTTTTGGAGAGCAGGAGTGAAAGTTAAAAAATTGCCCAAAATTTGTTTTTTAGGGCCCAGTAACCCCTGATCCCAATTGGAGGAGTGTTAAGGTGCAAATATCACACTCGTATTGTAGAGAAAAGTTACATGCATTATAAATTAATCTATGTGTATATAAGATTACCTGTAAGCTTTATACTGCTGACTTGCAGCCTAAAAAAATGAATTTAATATAAACAAGAATTACAACATCCATAAAAACGAAGCACTAAAATCAGAAGTAAACACTCATGGAATTTGTAAGTCTAAACAAAATTGTACATTTGTAATCAACGGACGGACAAAGTAAGTTATAAAGTAAACTTTGCCACTTAAAATACTTACTGCTGCGTTGCCGTATGTCAAACAACTACCACCACTACCATAACAACCATAAGGAAAAACAGGGACACACAACATCAGGATAACACTGAATACATTTTTTCTGTTAAAAATTTGTCTGCTTCTTGTCCAAAAATATGAAAATAAAAGCTTATGACAATTGTACAGAGTTTTAATTTCAGTTAGCTACAAGGAAGTTTACTTAATCTTTTTTACTTATCCCTAAATTTTTACTTCCCCCCCCCCAAAAAAAATATGTAAAATGTCAAAAATGTCTTTAAACTAAGGTGCAAAATTATTTTGGGTTGTCCAATGTCTATTTGCCAAAAATAATAGATGATCAAACCCAACAATTATGTATCAAAAAGAGAAAAGAAACAAATTGTAAAACATACATAAACAAATGATAGTCTATTGAAAAAAAGTTACTTTTTTCAAACATATAAAGAAAGTTTTTATATTTCCTTTTCGACTTAGGTGAGATCATGGGTTTTAATACAAAAATATCATTATTTAGTCCATGGCGTTACTAAAGACCAAATGAAAAACAAAATTTTTTAATTATTTAATAACTGAAAGATTTTTTTTGAAAGACTATCAATTGTTTATGTATGTTTAACAATTTATTATGGTATTCAGGGGTTAAAAAAATATTTTCAATAGTCTCCTACAATAAATCTAATCTATAATAATCTTGATCTTACCACAAGATGAAACTGAGGTACAACTTCATGTTGACAAGTCAAGCACAAAAATATCAAAACTGAAAAAGATGAAAGGGTTATTTGCGGATAATTTCCGTTGAACTAAAACCGGTTAAAATCCATTCTAAAAATTGCATCGCATTGTATAGAATTTTGTGGCCACCAAACGGGAATCAATTTCTTAGTTTACTATCCACGGAAAGTGCTGTCTATATCACAATGCTTTAAAATAACTATTACTAAAATTTGAAATGAAAAAATTTAATTTACCGGAAGCAAGAAAACGTGGCTCCACAGATTATGACGTCATACGATAGAATAACCAATGAGAGGCCGGCATAAATTTTACCATTGGTGTATACTGGCCTCTTATTGGCTATTCTATCGTATGACGTCATAATAAGTAGAGCCACTTTTTCTTGCTTCATTTACCGTGATGGTTGAAAGTTAAAGATTAACTAAAGCGGTTGCTCTAGAAATCTTCTTCACTTGAAAGTAAATAAAAAATGTACTAAATGTCAGACAGAGACGTAAATAGCAGGGATGGAGGGGACATTGAACTGTTTACTTTACTTGTCCCCAAAGTTTTATATTAACGTTTTTTTATTCCTTAGCTTAACAACTTTTATCAAATTGTGATTGGTTGAGTGTTTAAACATTATAACTACTAATCGTAAACTACAAAAGGGGCTATTTTGTGTATCATCATTGTGGATATACATCAATTTAATGGCCATTATCTTATCCCTTGAGACCCCTGCATAAATAGGATTAGTTTTATTATAGGTAGGGCGGAAGAGCCTGGGGCATTGGGCTGTAAATTATTATGGTACCCAATGTTTTATAATCTGGCTTTTTCAATAACTGGTTTAAAGGTCAATTGAATTTGAGTTTCCGATTGTGTACATAGCACCCTCATGCTATCTCAATATTTACTAGCTAAAAAAGCCCCAAACTTAAAAAAAAATAAAAATTAAAAAAAAATATTGAATATATAATGTATAAATCGTTTATACATTAAAAATTTTGATTTTTTAATGATTGGTTAAGTTGTCCACTACCTTAATTTAAAAAAGGGGGACGGGTGACTTGTTAATTTCATACCACCTTATTTTATTTTATTTAAGTGTTGGATACGCCCTTGCATAAAATTTTAAAACTCGTTGCTATACAAAATGTTGATGCTGCAGGCAGTTTTACCATCTTATACAACTGACCAATTATTCAACGTCTAAGCTTTTTCAAGGGGAGTAAAATGAGGGGTTCCAAATTTTAGGGGAATAAACCCCTCTTTACCCCGCCCTTGGACGTTTATGTTCACTGGTACCCAAAGTCATAAAACCACGTAATATCATTACTTTGCTTTAAAACTTGGGGTTCATCTTTTAAATCCTAATTAGTACATTTGATACTATAATTGTCTAAACTTAACAACCAATAATATTGAGCTACAGAAGTGGTAGTTTTTTATCCCCGCTTTCCACAAACACGTTTCTTCTGCTGATTGTTACTTGCAATATATTTTAGAGTTTGTTCAACTCATTTTTGTTGTTAGGTGCCTAAGGCAGAAAATTTGGTGTTTTAACTCATTGCAATAAATAGACCAACAAAAATTCCAGTGGCGTGCCAAGCACTATTTTTAAGGGGGGGGGGGGATGGGGGGTTATTTTGAACATATTGGAAAATTTTTTTTGGAGGGGGGGCGTTTTTATCATATATATCAACTTAAAATAAGGGCGTTTTAAGGGGGTGGGGTCATTTCTTTTCCATCCCTATCTCACATCTCTCTTTCCCCCCTCCAAACAATGACCGGAGAGATTTTTTTTTTTTTTTTTTGGGGGGGGGAGTTAAAAACACACATTTTGGAAATGAATTACTGAAAAATCTACCTAATATGTAAAAACTTATATTTGATATTTCTTTATTGCATAAAAATGGCACTTTAAAAATCTGTCTATCCTATTATGTAAAGTAATAACATTATTTTTGTCTGTAGCAAAGGATCTTGCTAACCAATAAACCGATATTGTTCTCCTTTACAGTTGAGCCTCCTAATGGTCCAAGGAAGGTTTATAACTATTTCGGGGAAGAGTATCTCAACCCTCCCAAAAGAAATCTCCCCTAGAAAATGACCCCCTCCAATAAAAAAATTTAAATTCCCTCAAGTTTCCCTAAAGGCCTCTAGGGGCGTAACCACAGGTTATTTATAAAGTCTTGTTCACAAGCATTTCCTAGAGGGGTTGCACAGGGTTTAGGCGTTAGATATTCCTATATATTTATTTTCTAAACTAGAGAGAAGGAGTTTAAAGGACGTATAACAGATGTTCTGATGACCCTGGGATGGATAATTTCTCTTGTCACAATTTTCCTTATCACCTATGGTTATGACCAAACAGCAATAGGTAATTTCATAATAGTTTTTTTATTGTATTGTATTATAGACATCTTTCCGCGGATATTAAAATGAAAAATAATAAGATTGAAAATTTAACAGTTTTATGAGATAGGGGACCTGGCTAATAAAACTGTTATCAATTTATGTTTCTTATTTTCGTATTTGTGGAAAATTGTCTGAAATACAATTCAATACATGATTTTTATACATAATTATAGCTGAGAACCGTTTCTAATCCAACGGATATTAAACCGTTTCGAAGGCATACTGAAAATTGTGTACTTATATTGGGGCAAATCCTATCAAATTTTTTATGATTTGGCCCTTAATTTTTAGGAGTGAAGGTACGCCCATTAATGATTTGTAAATATCACAATCAAAGCTATGAACACATCCATAAGTAGTAAAGCCCAAAAGAAATCATGGATGGACAAACGAACAAAGTGTGTTATAGAGTAGAAGATCAATCATAAAAAAGTATAAGCAATAAATCACGAAACATTTTTTAAAATGAGTATTTACCAACAGACCTATGGACTAGAAATGCAATTTACTAGATTCTTATTGGTATAGGGAATCATACTTCAGCTGTCTATCTTAGATAGCAGCTGTGAAAACGTTATGGACAGACAAAGTGAATTAAAGAAAAGCTTTGTTGGTAAACTTAATTAATAATTAAGGTTTATTCCCTTTCGTGGCAACAACTCTAAATTGGCGTTTCGTCGTATTTTCACAATGGCTTTAGGTTATTAGGTTATTTTAGGTTCGGTTAGATGATTGCCCCTCAGGGTTATAGCCCCCTGCAGGTGCTAGAAATAGGATAAGAGGTACTGTGAAAATACGAAGAATCGCTCCTTAAGAGGCGTTGCCACGAAAGGGACTATACCAAATAATCGTTAATAGACGAAGCCTATCCGGACAGCAAGACTGAATTTATGGCCTACTATGGATTGTTCAGAAACTGTTGGGCCATAGCTTTGGGTTTCATTGTGTTTGCTTCGGCCAAGGTAGTTTATTTCAGGGATATAAAGGGATAAGACAATGGCTGATAAATCGGTACATATTTCCCATGATGATACACAAAATTACCCCTTTTTAGATTAAAATTAGTGTTTAAAAAAGTTTGGACACTTAACTTAAAGAACCAACCTATTGAAGCTCTTTATAGTGTCTATAAAAAAAGAGATTCAAATCTATAATAATTGAACCTAGTAATAGTGTCTAACTTTTTATCTTTGTGACGTAACAAAAATCGAAGGATGAGAGGGGAGGTGGGGAAGGAAACCCCTAAAAAAGAGATGGATTTTTGTTACGTCACAAAGATAAAAAGTTAGACACTATTACTTGGTTCATAATAATTCAATAAAAATGTCCAGTTGATGAGAAAACGAAAAAAAGCTTTAATGTAAAGGAAAGTAATATCGATCCAGCAGTGGTTAGTGAGATTTTAAGCAACACACAAACCGACAAACAAACATCATGTTACTTTATAAAAAAAGTCACTGTTTATAATGACAATCTTACCCTTTAAACCTATTATTAATATAAATCATCGCTACTCATGGACATAATCGTATTTGATCTTATAAATTTAGGGTTATGGAGGACCAATAGGAAGCTTCCTAGCCTGTAGTGCATTTGAGCCCCTCGCCAAGATGACCTACGGGGCCTACCTAGTCCATGGCATTACTATGTACTATTTCTTTGTCAATATTAGTTACAGGTATCCATTTATTTTTTAGTAGCGAAACTACTCTATAATTCACTTTGTCTGTCCGTCAGAAACGTTTTTCTCTGCTCCTATTCAAGATAGACAGCTGAAATGTATATATTAGATTCCCATTATATATGCCCATCTAATATATACATTGTTTCGTCCGTCTGTCTGTTAATTGGGATGCTAGATCAAATCCTAGATTTTTAAGTTTTCATGATTTTCTGAACTCCTTTTCAAGATAGAGAGCTGACATTTTCAGAGATTAATTAATTTTATATTCACATATCTATCTATCTATCTATCTATCTATCTATCTATCTATCTATCTATCTATCTATCTATCTATCTATCTATCTATCTATCTATCTATCTATTTATCTATCTATCTATCTAGGATTGCTATCTCCCACGCCCTGGTTGCCTTTATAGCCATATCAAATGTGTGGATCTCTATGGCCCTGGGATTGTTGGTTATCATTGTGTTTGAAGCTCCCGTAGCCCAGGAAAAGTGTCAATTCTACAAGTGTATGTGAAATGGACAGACAGACGGACGGACAGATTTGACTTTAAAGTAATAAAGAAACAATATTTTTAGAATTAACTTCTAAGTTAATTAATACAATAAGAAATTATTAAACAAATAACTCTTAAAAGGTATTTTAATGAATCACTGCATATGAGGATAAAATAAAAACAAAGAAGACTCTTACATCCATATATTTCAACTAGCGGCTACGACCCTAGAGGCTTTAGGGGCACTTGAGGAGGGGGTAGTTGAATTTGATAACCCAATATTTATATTAGATTTAAAAAGAAAAGTAAAAATTTTTGTGTGGTTCCCTCCCCCAAACATTTCCAGACAGACAAACAGACAGACAAACAGACAGACAAACAGACAGACAAACAGTCAGACAAACAGACAGACAAACATACAGACAAACAGACTGACAAATAGACAGACAAACAGTCAGACAAACAGACAGACAAACAGAAGACAAACAGACAGACAAACAGACAGACAAACAGACAGACAAACAGACAGACAAACAGAGAGACAAACAGACAGACAAACAGACAGACAAACAGACAGACAAACAGACAGACAAACAGACAGACAAACAGACAGACAAACAGACAGACAAACAGACAGACAAACAGACAGACAAACAGACAGACAAACAGACAGACAAACAGACAGACAAACAGACAGACAAACAGACAGACAAACAGACAGACAAACAGACAGACAAACAGACAGACAAACAGACAGACAAACAGACAGACAAACAGACAGACAAACAGACAGACAAACAGACAGACAAACAGACAGACAAACAGACAGACAAACAGACAGACAAACAGACAGACAAACAGACAGACAAACAGACAGACAAACAGACAGACAATCAGACAGACAATCAGACAGACAAACAGACAGACAAACAGACAGACAATCAGACAGACAAACAGACAGACAAACAGACAGACAAACAGACAGACAAACAAACATAAAAACAGACAGACAAACAGACAGACAAACAGACAGACAAACAGACAGACAATCAGACAGACAATCAGACAGACAAACAGACAGACAAACAGACAGACAATCAGACAGACAAACAGACAGACAAACAGACAGACAAACAGACAGACAAACAAACATAAAAACAGACAGATAAACAGCCAGACAAACAGACAGACAAACAGACAGACAAACAGACAGACAAACAGACAGACAAACAGACAGACAGACAAACAGACAGACAAACAAACAGACAGACGAATAGACAGACAAACAGACAGACAAACAGACAGACAGACAAACAGACAGACAAACAGACATACAAACAGACAGATAAACAGACAGACATCCTGTTACTTTATTATAAGGATTATTGACCATTAAACTCTGCTCAGATGGAAAAGCTTGTTTTTGGACACCTTGGACTCAGCAAACTACCAACCGTCATAAAATATAAAACTGAGTAATTTGGCATGCTGTCAAATTGGCTAATTAGATTTTTTGATAATTAATTTTTAAATGTATTCTAATAAAGTTTTTAAATTTTTTTCATTGATGTTTTTTAGTAGCGAAGCGTTGAGGGCGGGATAACCACCCCCAAAACATTTTTTTTGTAGGTTGGATGAAGGAAATATTTTAAATATGGACAAAAAATAAATAAAACTATTATTATAAATCCCAAAATCTTGCTTTAAAAGGTAGGACAAAGACCAAATTGTGTCAAAAATCATTTACGTAACGTCATAAAAATGAGGGATTATCCATCTCTTTTTTAGGGGTTTTCTTTCCCACTTCTCCTCTCATTTCACTCATTTTTATGACGTCACATGGATCATTTTTGTCACAATTTGGTAATTGTCAAAGGTACTTGCCACATGATAATTGCTTTTCATACCTGTAAAAATTTGATAGTTTTTGGTGCAATGTAATCCTTATAATAAAGTAAAAGGATGTTTGTTCGTACCAAAGTATCTCGATATGTTTCTCCTTTACAGGGTAGCTTCTCATGGGTCCCGGGAAAGTTCATAACTATTTTCTATTATCTTATAAATGTTTTAAAGCCATTCTAACGCATTTATGAGCTTTCTTAATAAGAACAATCAAACTGTGACTCTTCATTTGAGGGAGAGGAAAAGGAAGCAGAAAAATAGTCTAAATCCGTACAAAGACTCAACCTTAGAATAGCCTAATACCCTCATGAGATCAATCAGATCTGTCCTACCATATTTCTGTCCAACAACCATTATTCCAGTATGGCTTTGAAACCGATTAATATCCACTGGATATGAACCGGTTCTTAAATAAAATTATGTATAGCATCGTATTACAGACAACTTTCCACGAAAATTAAAATAAAAATCATTAAATTAAAACCAGATTTCATAGGTATAATTTTCATTTTGCTATCTGTGAAAAGCTAACTACGCTGCCTTAAATAACAATTTGTACTTTGCAGCGTAGTCTAGACACCTCCTTGACGGCTGCAGCTGAAAGGATTTTAATGAGCAGCTATGGCTGAATACGAGATGAACAACTAGCTATAGCTGTATCCTAAAAATCGAATTATCAAATCATGTAAAAATTTGTAGAAAGTAAATTATTATGTTAAAAATAGACGTTCGGACTTTCTGGTAATGATAATAGCGTTGTTACTCTTTCTACATTGTACCTAACTGGTACAGAAATCATCATCATCAAGAGCTATCTGTTACGGAATGCCTTGAATGTAGGAAAGCTTCGCTATAGAAACACAAGGATGACAACATCCATAAAAGCGAAGCTCTGAAGTGGAAGGACAAACGAAAATTTAAACTTGTAGAGTATGAGAACTGAATAAACAGAATATAAATGCATAAATCCAAACAAAATTGTAAGTTAATTTGTTGCAAAATTGATAGGACAATTCTAACCTATCCAAATTAACAAAAAGAGCTACCCATTACGGACGGACGTACAGACCGACACTAATTATCGAAAAGCTTTGCTTTTAAAAATAAGTGAAACATGATTTCAATATTTAATTTTACTTTTTGGACTCATTTCTTGGATCTTGCTCTGAAGACGTCTTGCTTCTGATAATGATAATGGATTAATGATAAGCCTTTGCAAACCCTACCAAACAAGAAAGCATAGGTTAAACAGAAAACGGTGTTCAGAATAGGTCCAGGGATATATGAAATCTGACTGTAAAGAATTTTAAATTACTTGTCATGATGAAATATCATTTTATTTCTTGGAGAAAAAGGCTTGTTTTTAAGATTGCTTTATAGGTGACTTATACCCTCTTTAACAAAAGTTTTAAAAAAAAATTTTTTGTTTGACTTAAGTTTCTTTTGGATATGTGGTATATTTAACCCTAAGTATGAATGTATGTTTGAATGTGATTTTATTATAACCTTGTTTGATATATTATTGGTTTATGGGAAATAAATATAATTTTGCAAGATAAAATATGTGTTTAATGATCATTATATAAGGGAGGTTTTGTTGGTTTGTCTGTATTTAAATGGAACAAATTGGCTACAATGTACAATGTACAATTTAGGATATATAAGTTGGAAGGAATTTTAATGTTAGAGGGAGATTTGAAATCTGCATCAAATTTTAAGGATTTTTTATAAAATTTGTTTTTTGCATAATTATTTATCTAAAAGCGAAAATACAATTTAAGTTCATAAATTTTGACCTATAGGATATATGGATTGGAAACTACCTGCTCTGTTGAATTATATGCGACAATTAAGCTTCTCCAATCAGAGCGCAGACAATTTTCAATCCACCAATCACAGATGTCAAAATTAATTAATTTAAATTGTATTTCCGCCTTTAGATAAAGAATTTTACAAAAAACGAATTTTATAAAAATTCCTTAAAATTTGATGCAGATTTCAAATCTCCCTCTAACATTAAAATTCTTTCCAACTATATATCTTAATGTACATATACTTAAAATTAATTATTATGAATGACAACTCAATTATTGATTAAAGCACATCTTTCTATAACTCTTTCTAGCTGGCTGACCAACCATATGTCATGAGAGGTTGTTTGTCTGTTATTGGCGATAAGTGGATGATTTTTTTACTATCAACTCTATTGCTCATATGATCTGTTGTTCTGTAATGCTCTTTTGAACTTTTGATACAAATAGAAAAAAATAGAATAAAAAATAACCCTCAATGCTTCACAACTAAAATGAATCAATGAAAAAAATCTAGAAACTTTATTAGAATACATTTTAAAATATTAAATTAAAAATGTATATTGCCAATTTGACAATATGTCAAATTACTCAGTTTTATATTTTATGACGGTTGGTAGTTTGTTGATTCCAAGGTGATCAAAAACAAGCTTTTTAATCTGGGCAGCATTTAATTGTCAATTATAGAAATACTACTCCCCTAAAATCCTAAAATCAGAAGAGGAATTCTATTGTTGCATTTTTCTAGGGGCAATTTCTCTTAGATGGTGGTGGTATCCTCCCCCCCAATAATTATAAACCTTCACTTGACCCATGAGAAGTTAAATTATAAAGGAGAACCATATCGGTCCAGCCCCTAGTGAGATCCATCGCTACAGACAAAAAAACCTTATGTATTTTATATAATACTAGCGGTTTCGCCCATAGCCTCTAGGGGCTTTGCCCCAAAAGGTTTGATCAACATATTTTTTTTGTATTTTAGATTACACTGTTTATTACACTAGACATCAAAGTTTTATAAAAAAAAGTTTTCATATTCATTGGCTTAACAACTTTGGGGACTTTGATTTGTCAATGCTTAATAAGGTAGGTTGATATTGGAATGAGCGACTCTTTATTTATGGCGAGAATAATATGGCCCAATCTAGAGAAAAAAATAACCTTATGGGCCCAATATAACCTAGAAAATTGTATTTTCAATTAAAAATATGTTTTTATAAGTATCGCAGATAAAAAAAAAATGTTAACATTATATATTCAGAAACAATAATGACATCATCCATGAGAAGCAGAGCAAAGAAAAAATTATAGATAGACAAACTCAGTGATAGAATTCAGTGGTCATAAGAACAGATATAGTGAAAAATAAAAAAAATCACACAACCTTTTTATATAAAATATATATGTCTTTTACAGCATGACCGACAGTCCCACGGATAAAGTGAGTCATATACTGGATGCTCTTTTGCAAGAGGTATCTTCAAATAAAAATCAGTAGTCTATTTTTAATACCAGCTGAGAAAATCGAATTTTCTCTCAGCGCGGCGTAACGGAAGGACGGTGAGACAAAGTGAATTATAAAGTAGACTCACTTCTGAACATACTAAGAATGTACATTATGTAAAATATTTCATAACAATTCATCTTTTAGTAATATGAACTTTGTACGGGTAGGGTCCGTTGGTAAACCCAGCTTCGGGACCTAGATCTGGCAGTGAACCATTCACCTACAAATATAAAATACACAAAAACAGGGAGGGAGGGTTAACATTGGACTGCATATTAAATTGTTTAATGAAGACGTTCTTTCATTAGCTGGCTTAAAAACTTTAGGGATTTTTGGCAAATCTTAATTGGGTTGTACAAACAAAGTATCCAAACTTGTCTCTTTAAATAAAATCGATAAAAGAGGGATTTTATTTATTATAATTGGAGTTGTACATCAATTTATCTTTAATTGTCCTATCTCTTACGGGATAAAGTAAATGGACATTACGGAGAGGCAAAAACTAATAAAGTAGCCTCGATACTAAATACAATTAAAATATATACTTACTGTTTTGAAGCTATAGTTGAGCATAATGTTTGTAAAGAAGAGAAAGCTTTCCATCTTGGCCAGAGACTCTCCAAGACACCTTAAACAGGAATAAGTCAGAAGAATATTCGCAAGAAATTTTAGGATCTCATACAGCAGCTGAGAAAATCATATTTCTCCTTTAGAAATGACAATCATCAACATTTATAATTAAATACTGACAGATTACCAAATAAACTGACAGACAAAATAAGAATAGAGTGGCTTGTTGCTAAATTACAGGTTTCACAGCAGCTACAGCCACCAAAAAACGTTTTAGAAGCTGGAGAATTATCCACCCTCAGCTACAGCTGCATCCTCATCTAACATAACTCATAATCAGCCGCAGCCGTAATATACAGCATTCTGTTTACGGACATACTTGCATTTTTAGGACTTGATTGTATTTATGCTTCGCATAAATTATTGACCCTTTTTGGACGCATGGACTTTCTGATAACTATAGAGTTGCCATGCTTTTAAAATCGTATCTAACTGTTACAGAAATTATTTTCCAAAGTTTGAAATTGATAGGACAATTATTGCAAGCCTATATTAACGCAAAGAGCTAACTGTTACGTATAGACGGAGGTTTAAACCTTAACTATTTATAGAAGAGCTCAAGTTTTGAAAATATTTACTTACTTGCGCCTACCAATTCCAAACGGTAAAATCCTTTCATGCTGCTCATATTTGCCATCCACAATCAACCTGTGGAAGGAAAAATCAATTTTAGTGAATATAAAAGTAAAAGGATGCCCGTAAGTCTGTCTGCCTGTAGCTTCAGATCTCGCTAACTGCTGCTGACCTACATTAATCTCCTTGATATAAAGGTACTTATAAATTCAAGGAGGCTACAACCATCACCCTCACAAGAGAATTCACCTCTGGAAAAAAATAATATTTTGAGGGTGCTTTTACTACACAAAAAAAGCAAATTTTAAACAATTATCAAAATTAAATTACATTACATCCCCAATGATGATAAACAAAATAACCCCTTTTTGTAAGCTAAAATTTTTAGTTAAAAAGTTTGGACACTATCAGTTTGTAATTAACCAATCATAGTGTAATAAAAAGTACCCAAAGTTTGGACATAACACTTTAGGTACCAGTAAAATTAACTATAAGATGTCCCCTCTCTCATGTATAAGGGTAATTTACCTTTCTGGTATATACAATTCAGGATCTTTGAAATACTTGTCATCCATATGAAGTGTATGGGTGCTATACAACACAGCTGTACCCTTCGGAACTGTGTACCCGCCAATCTGTACATCCTTGTATGCTAAATTATAATATAGAAACATTAATATAGTCTTGGTACATCATTCACTGATTTGTTCTAGCATCTAGGGAATGGCGTGGAAAATAGCCTAAAACCTTCCCAAGAGATTTATACAGCTTCAATGAAAAGTACTGCAGATTTCAACTTTTTCAGAGATTTTTAGCTTCAGACAAAAAAAACATAAATAAACCGTAGTATAGTAAAAATCTTAGATTGGTAGGATTTACGCACATGATGTTATGACATTACAAGTTGACCCACAATTTTCGTGGAAGCTATTTTATTCTCATATTTTGACATCAAAGTAGCCTTAAGCTATGGCTATACCTAGTTGTTCCAGGTAAAGCCACTCTAATTAATGGCATACTAATATATAAATAAGAAGCAACGAATAGGGACAGCATGATTACAGTTCCTTAATAAGTAGAATTCCACAGGGAGAATTCCAACTTCCTACAAATCTCCCTCCTTACCACCTTAGGGCATCCAGGAAAGGTTTTGACAAATTGCAACGGCATTTGTCAACTAAATGCAAAGTTTATTGCTTGAATTCAAAATCTAAATTGGAGTTGTTATAGAATTGAAATGATCTTACCAACTCTGGGTGGTCCTAGAGGGGCTACAGGCCAAAGCCTCCAAGCTTCATAAATAGCTGCCTCAGTGTAAGGAAGGTTAACCTATAACATTTATTTCAAAACATATAGATTTTGTATTAAAACTTAGTGTCTATCTCATGTTTATGAAAGATCATATTATAAAGACCAGGATTTTTAACACCCCTTTTTGTCGAAACTGCTTCATAACTTTAAATGTCCGTTTCACCATTTAGGGTTATGAATTTATTAAACCTACCTTGTCATTAAGATCAATGTAAGTTCTTCCATTAGCAACAGAATCAAGTTCAGCATGGATCTTGGCTTGGACATCTGGGTGACGCATCATCAAGGCAATCATATACTAAACATAGATGGAGCACCAATAAGGCAATCAAATACTAACCATAGATTGCGCATCAAGGAAATTATGTATGTATATATATATACTAGAGTTGGCTCGATAAAACTATCTCACTATTGGCTAGTTTTCTATGAGTACATATCTATTTATCTATTTCTCAATAAATCAATTTTCCTCCCCCGCCATTACTATCTAAAAAATGATTTTAAAAAGATTTTTTCAATTATATTTTTTTTCACATTACCATCACCAAAGGGTTAATATGATTAAAATTTTAGTTTTAATATTTGAACACACTAAAGGAAGTGTCGCCATAATTGAATTCTTTTAAAACAGAGTTTTCTTAAATTTACTATATTTAAAATCTAAATTTTCTTTTTTTATGATTAGAAATTAAGTACTTCAATATAATGTAAATAGCAACATGAAACAAAACAAATGAATTTATTTCCAATAAAGTAAAATAATGGGTCTCATCGTTCTGGCCAATGAGAGTTTATTATGGATTATTGGAGCACTATAAGTTTTAAACATTTATTCCTTGGAAAACTTGAGCTCATTTATAGACATTTATTTCCTATATAGACCTGACATGGATCTTGAAGTAATAAAGCAGGCTGTTTTGTAAATGTTAAAAATTAGAAGAATCCATTAAATAAAAGTTATCGCAAATATACTTAGTAAACAATATATATGCAAGATAAAACAAGATTTTTTTTCATGAATAGAGGCATATTTTAAATGAAAAATTTAAAATTTAATTCTAACAAAAATTTGTAAAGGGATAGTTCCACGAAGTGCATTTAAAGAGTTAAGTTGCTTCGAGTAGTGAACTTTTATATGTCTTAGTAGAATACATTAGGCATTGGATAGATATGATTATATGTAAAAGAATTTTTAACTTTGACCTGACAAAACTTTTTTTGTTTGACAATATCTAAAAGTTACAAGTGATTTGCCACATAAATTACATGAGAATGGTCTATTTTTTTCTAATATGTATACCCATAACACCAGTATAAAAGAATTAATTGCCATATAATTCACAAGAGTTATAAAAATATTGAACAGGGATCCCCTTTAGGCAAGGTACTTTAATTAAAAACATAAAAAATAACGTCTGGTTCTTCATAGGTCAGGTTTTTAAAAACACAAAAAATAACGTCCGGTTCTTCATGGGACAGTTTTTTTTAAAACGGACGTTATTTTTTATGTTTTTTAAGTAAGTAAACCAGACTGTTTTCTTTATTTTTTAAAAAAATCTATAGAAAACCTGTCACGTGAAGAACTGGACGTTATTTTTTATGTTTTTAAAGTATCTTTAGAAAACTTGCCACAAGGGGAACCCCTGTTCAATTTTTTTATAGCTCTTGTGAATTATGTGGCAATTCATTCTTTAATACTGGTGTTTTGGGTATACATATTAAGAAAAAAAAACAATTCTCATGTAATTTATGTGGCAAATCACTTTAACCTTTTTAGATATTGTCAAATAAAAAAAGTTTGGTCAGGTCAAAGTTAAAAATTCTTTTACATATGATCATATCTATCCAATGCCTAATATATTCTACTAAGGCATATAAAAGTTCTCTACTCCAAGTACCTTAACTCTTTAAATGCACTTCGTGGAACTATCCCTTTGTATTTCTATAGTCTCCCATACATCCTTCTACTTTGGCAGAAACATATATATATTCAATTCCTGCATAGAACGTCTAAATTTTATTTTGGAACCTTTTAATCAAACAAATATTTTAATCTGATAAAATTGGCCAAGATATGCAAAAATTTCCTATCGACTGACAAACATACATCTTTTGAAGATTACTGCATAGAACGGCAGGAAATACTGTCAGATAGAGAAAATAAACCTATGAAAATTAGCTTTATAATTGACGATAAAGTCTTTAAAAGTTTTGAATTCATGGAAAAAGTATAAAGTAAATACCTTTCAAAACAAAATTCTTATACCTGTTGACTTTTACTGGTAGTTTCAGAGCCACCCAGGAAGAGATCAATACACAGATAGACAAGCTGTTCCTCCGTGTACAGACCAGTGGTATCCTGACCAGCCTGGGCCAGAAACATATCTGCAAATATTCCACAGATCTTAAGGGATAAGACAATGAAGGATAAATTTATAAACATCCCTGATGATGATGAATTGAATTTTGGACGGTGCTGGTTTAGAGCTAAATATTAAATTTCAATAAAAGTATCCTACGTAAGAATACGTGGCTATAAAACTTGAGGTACCAGTGAATTTTACAGTCCAATATCCCCACCCTCCCTCCCTGATTTAAAAATAGTGAATAAACTTATGAGTATAGATGAATGATGGGCCCCCCAGTACCATTTCACATTGTCCTATGGTTTAGCAGACAAAAAAGTAATTCAGTATTAACTAGTGAGTGAGTATTAACTCCAAAATGTATAAAATCGTTCTGACATTGGTTAGCTTAAACTAATTGTGAAAAAAACGTAGGATCGAACAAATAAAAAAGTTTTACCTATAAAACAAGAAGACTCTTTTTCTCGTAATGTCTTTCTTTCTTCAATACTCTCCCGTATGAATTTCTTAAGAATTTAAATATTAAAGTCGCCAATAGATTTATTATCATAGAACGAAAATTACACACAATAACCCAAGCTTATGTATTTTTTTACCTATTTATAGATGACTAAAATAGTAACTGCTATTACGAACCAAAATGTGAACCAATATTGGAATTGATCATCAAGACGATTTATAATATTCCCTAGCCAAACAACCTATTGCTTGGGGTGTTAGCCTGTTGATAAGATAGTAATAAATGAGTATTAAAACTTGGCATTATTATCTAGCATTTTTACAGATCTATGTTGTAGATTGACTCACCACCATGTCACAAGAACTCACACAAAAACACAAGAGAAGCTTACCAGAAGTGAAGGGGGAGTTAAAAGAAAGTAAGTCTTAAGTAATAA
Source organism: Acartia tonsa (assembly GCF_053477335.1). Lineage (NCBI taxonomy): Eukaryota > Metazoa > Arthropoda > Copepoda > Calanoida > Acartiidae > Acartia > Acartia tonsa. Next base: position 2,557,134 of record NC_137271.1, on the reverse strand, counting down.
GGAAGTTAAGGGCAACATAAAGGGAAAGTAAGGGGAGTTAAATGCAGGTAAAGAAGAGTTAAATGCAAGTAAGTAATGCTTATTACTTCATTTAGAAATAAAACTTACCCGAAAAGCTTCTAAATCTTTATCAAGTTGTGCCATTTTGTTTCTAAATGGAGGTACAAACCTAAATTTAAGAGTCATTTAATTTTTAGGCTAATACAAAACTCTTAAATATTAAAAAATAGTGTTCCTATAGTAGTAGCGAAGCTACTCAGCTGATATTAAAGCTAGACATCTGAATTTTGCTGGATCCACATTCCACATTATAGAGAGGGATAACAACAAAATTAGATGGTAATAGATGAATGGACAATTAGTATTTTATTTTCACATATTTTTGATTTTCTGTGCTCCTATTAAGGATAGATTGTTGATTCTTTTTGGTAAAGAAAAAAACGTTGCAAAAAGCATTTAGCATCCATCTTTTTCTTATTGTCTTTTTATGACCACTGAACATTTGATACATAATTCACTAAGTCTGTTTGTCAATCCAAGATTTTTTGTACTCCGCTACTTAGGGGTGTTGTCCTTCTAGTTTATAAAAAATCTAGTAATATGAACTTTCAATTAAATAAAGGGAAAGGAAGGTTGCGGGTAAAATCCGTAAAGGTTGTGTGTTTCAAGTTAAAAACAGTAGTAGAACGATAAAAATTTATGTTAACTTTAAAAAAAAATTTGTTGTTTATAGTTCTTTTCAACAAGAAATACACATATTTAGTGAATATTATCGTTCTACTACTACTTTTAAGCCTTAAAACATTCACTTTTACTGATTTTACCCGCAACCTTCCTTTCCCTTTAATTAAATTTTTAATCATTATACCAATGTTTGTTGTTTAATTAAAAAATATATTTTTGATCATTTGCCTTACTTTCAATTTAGTTTTAAAAAGGTGGAGGATGTTTTAAAGCTTAACATGAAGATTGAGGAAAAGCACCGGACATTTTTGTCTTTTTCCGACTTTTAAGCTCAGCCACAAGTAAAATAAAAGCTCTTACCTCAGCCAAGGCATAGAACCAAGGGGTTTTCCAATAACATCTTTTCCAATTACCATGAAGGAATTTACGGCATCTAAAATGGTTATAATACGAGACTTGGTTTTATATACTTCTCTAGATTTTTGTCTGTTGGTTGTTTATTTTAAAAGATTTTTAAGACTTCCCAGTTCTTAGGAATTTTTCAGGTTAAAGATTCATTGCTATACTACTTACCCAGCTAGAAACGTCGTAAGGAAACTCGCATCCGATATGTAGTATATTATCGCCAAAATCTTATTTAAGATTTTATAGCAAAAATCGAAAAAAATCGCTAGGGATTAATTCGATTTTGTAGTAAAAATCGCGGCAACCACGATTTTCCTAAGAAATCGTAAACAATAGCATTTATGTGTGTCAACACACACTTACAAACAGACACACAACCAACATATAATCAACATCATTCTGTGAGAAATATAGTTTATAAATTGGCCGCTAGAAGTTCACATTATTTTAAAAAATATATTGCCTTTTTTCTGTTGTCAAACAAAATAAATATAAAACTGATAACTAAAATTGTCATAATGTGTTTATGTTTAATATTACAAATAAAAGTATTTTTAAAAAGTTTTTTTTCTAGATGGCAACATTTTTAAATGTGTGTCTTAATATTCCTTAAATCATTGTCATTCAGAATGATAAACATAAAAATACTCTGTTAAAGTTCATTAAAAACTTTTGAGAGTATACATTAAGTAGAAGGGCACAGAGAATGGTTTCTCTTTACACCATGTCTCTCTCTCTCTTTCTCTGTCTGCATGCACAGTATGAAATGGATTCTTTATGCAACCTCTTACTTACATACAATATTTACAAACAAAACTACATGATGTTAAATATTTTTTAAATGTACTTTTTATTCACGATTTTGGCACGATATCGCTTACAAGCCTTACGATATCGCTTACAATTTTGTGGGTGTATCGCGCAGCTCTAAGTACCTTTTCGACCATTTATCGTAACATATCGTCGATGTGCATTGGACGACTATTTAGCGATATCGATAACTCGTGCTTGATTGCTACACAATATAGTGCGCTATAGCAGCGCGATAGTGACGCTACTTTCTGGCTGGGTATGGATAATCATATAAATGTAAAGAAATAATCAAAATGAGGCCAAATGAGACTTTCAATTGGGTCTTTGGGTAAACATCTATACTATAGATCTGTCGGTTGTACAAAAATTAGTGTAAACGCAAATAGTGTTTACACTTTTCTTTCAAAAATGTTAATCTATAGAAGGGGTAATATTGTTTAGCATTATTGTGGATGTGCATCAATTTATCGCCAATTGTCTTATCCCTTAGGATCACTCACCAATAAGTTTAGCCATGTTAGCATCATGGTAATCAAATTTTCTTCCTGCAATTAGGTTCCAAACTACATTCAGAGCTGCACAGTTGAATATATTTCCTATAAAGTGGAATTTTGAATTAGGTTCCACACTACATTAGAGGTTGAATATATTTCCTATAAAGTGGAATTTTGAATTAGATTCCACACTACATTGGAGGTTGAATATATTTCCTATAAAGTGGAATTTTGAATTAGATTCCACACTACATTGGAGGTTGAATATATTTCCTATAAAGTTGAATTTTGAATTAGATTCCACACTACATCGGAGGTTGAAAATATTTCCTTCTATAAAGTGGTATTTAAAATAGATTAAAAACTATCACAGAGTCGCACAGTTGAATTTTTTCTATAAAAGGGAACCTCAAAATTGAGGGCTACACAGTATTTTAAATTACAAGGGAAATAGCTAACTTGAGTTAATAATGTGAACAAGTGAATAATTAAAAATTACCTAAACTCACGGTTCCATTATTTTTATCTGTTTTCTAAAATAATATTTTATGTGATATAATGAAAATACCTGAAATTACAAAAGATTTGCAAAATAGTTTTAAAAAGGTTAACAAATGTTTTAGTCTATGAAATAAACAAAAATAACTATTTCTATAAAAAAAATAGAAATTTTTCCATTTCTTACATTTATTTCTAGGGGTTGATTACCTTGTTTTGGTGGAGGTTCCCTACCCTAAAACAGTCTTCCCTAGACCTGTAGGAATCTCTACTGTAAAGATGATTCACATCAATACAGTGTTTAACCAAATCTTTGGCTAAACACATACAGACAAACATCCTGATTCCTTTATTTAATACTAGCGACTTCGCCCCTAGCCTCTAGGGGCTTTGCCTCAAGAGGTTTGATCATATCAACCTATTTTCGTGTTATTTAGATTTAAAAAGAAAAATAAATAAAAATTGGGGGGGGGAGATTAATTTTTTTTGGGGGGGTATTTTTCATTTTTTTTTGGGGGGGGGGTTGGGGGTGTCCCACCCCCCAAGAAAATAACTTAAAACCATCACAGGACCAGTAGGTATATTCTCTGAAGAGTAGAGCCCAATCGGTTCAGTGGTTACTGAGATCTTAAACTTCAGACAGACAGACAGACATCGTACTACTTTGTATTATAGATTACCCTGGCAATTTCTTCGACAATGAGGGTAGCTTCATGTAAGATTGCTTCCTCTGAAGCTGACTTTCCATATCCAAGATCTTTCAAAGATTTCAGCGTAAATCTTCGCAATTCTCGCCACTAAAATAGTTATTGCTTTTTGGCAAGGAGACACAACCAGCAATCTTATTTTCATATAAATTGAACATAAGGATCTAGAGTAGTTTTGCCTTACTATGCTAGGTTAGTAATGTCCCCTACTATGCTTACCCTGTAACCCTGCGGAGTTACCTATAACCTAACCTATAAAACAAACATGAAAATACCATCCCCTTATTTTCAAAATATTTCAAAATAAGGGAGGAGGGGTTCCTGTGCTAGGCCAACAAAAACACTATTGGTTTAGCTACTAAGTTAAAAGAGTTTCCAAGGGAAAGACAAACTGACAGAAAAAAAAACAATACTTATAAAGAAGCTTCGCTACTAAAAAAACACATTGCATCATGAACATCAATCAATATCAATATCAAAGCTCAAATTTTCTCTCACTTAGCCTTGTCAACAGTACAGGGTTCAAAATGTTCAAATTACAGGTTATGTAAAAAACAAGGATGACAACATCCATAAAAGCGAAGCACAGAATCGGTAGGACAAACGGACATTAACACTTGTATAGTGTCAGAACTGAATAATCAGAATATAAAAGTATAAGAGTCGAAGCAAAATTGAAAGTAAATTTATCCAAAAACTGCTTGATAATGGATAATATTTATGGACATACTTACATCTTTAGGACTTGATTATAGAGTTGCTTCGCTTAAAATATTGTTTTTTTGTTTTTCCAGGAATCAATTTACCAAAAATCAGATCAAACGGATAATTAGATCACACAAAAATTAGTTGTTAAAAAACTAGAAAAATCAACATGTTTAAAATGGACGTACGGACTTTCTGGTAATGATTATAGAGTTGCTACGCTTTCTAAATTGTACCTAACTACTAGAGGAATCACCATGCAAAGTTTGAAATCGATAGGACAGTTCTAACATGCCTAAATTAACGACGTACGGACGGACGTACGGACCGACCCTAATTGTAGAAAAGCTTCGCTTTTAACAACTTTATCGTTATAAAAGTGAAACAGGCCAGATGAAAAATATAATCTATTGAAGAAATGGGATAGTATTCAATGTCTATTGTTAAATAGGCTTACCTACAGGTTAGGACTTATTAAACAAAATACCCCAAAGCATAGAAAAGCTTCGCTTTTAATAAATTGTTAAATAAATAATATATTTACAACTAAAGCAAAACTTCAAAGGTAAAAGACGCTTTCTAATTAAATATGTTCAAATGTGTTTGTGAATTAAAATTACATTGACATACCTTCATTTTTGGGTCGTATTTGTAAAATTGCTTATGAACTAGGAATAATTGAACATAAAAGATGGTTATGAAAGCGGACAGACGGACTTGCGCATCATGTAGAAGGGCCCTTATACAAATGTTATTGAGGCAAAAAATTAATTTAGAAAGTACAAACAAACTAATGTTTTCTAGTTATGTAAATAGTGTAACATATACAAAAATGTTTTGTATTTAGATTACAGCATAATATGCATAAATTTTATTAGCGAAGCAACTATTCACCAAAAGTGTGTCAAGTATGTCAGTCCGTCTTATTTTTATTTCCTGAAAGCCGTATTTGAACGAAAAACTTTCATTTTGTTCTTCGACAATCCTATCCTATTAAGAGTATTGATTATATTGTAGATCTCGCAAACGGCTGGATAATAAAAGAATATGGATAGGCCTTTCACTTCTTAAAAAAAAACTTCCGCCTGATTGGGTTATACAAACTAGCAGTGTCTGTCTAAACCTTTCCACACATAATTTTAATCTAAATAAATGGGATTTTTGCTTTATAGTTTACATAAATCTATCGTCCATTGTCTTATCCCTTAATATCCCTGAATCTAGCCGCTACGCACCTGTGCTCCCAAGTCATCCTGGGGGAAATTATTTTTGAATAAGAATGAGAAAGATCGACGGTTAGCATTTTTCTTGAATAATACCAAATTTGTTGTTGGTGCTGAAAGTCTAAAAATTTTAATAATGATGAAAAAAACAAAGAAATTTAGCGTTTTCAACATGTTGTCAATATCATCCTTATTTATATAATAACCTCAAAAAATTTAACTTATGTCTGTCTAAAAATTGCACCAATTAACAATAAAATTGAAGTTATAACAATTTCTATAGAGAAGCTGCGCTATAAAATTCAAACCTGTCGTCCAATTCTTGATTATTCATAGCTTTCTTAATTTCTAAAAATACAATAAATCCAGACTGTTTCATACATTTGTGTTTGGTTTGTACGTCTGTCTGTCCGTTAGGGATGGCTTTTATCATGAATGTTTATGCTTGTTGTAATTGTCATATTGATTTAAAGTTTATGTGTAGGTTGCAATCATAAGCGTTTTGGAGGAGGGTGTAGGGGCTTGACATCGCCCTCATTGAATTTATTTCTTTACGACACACAGGCATTTGTCTAGGATAAGCAAAGTATTGCAGGCAGACAGACAATCCCCCTGGAGACCTATGTTTTAGAGTTCTATAGGGCCATACTAATAACAAGAAAGTACTTAACTAGTTTTATATACATCAACCTGTGACAGGCCCCTTGTAGTCAAGGGCTGTACGCATTATTATAAGTAAAAGTAATCCATTATTAGTATATTTTACTAAAAGCACAGGTCATGGGAATCATAACTGAAAATTTCAGCTGTCTATCTTGGAAATTATCTAAGGAAATCATATTTCCCCCTTAGCGTTACGGACTGACTGGTGGACGTAAAGAAAAAGTAAATAATAGAGTGCTACCAACAATATGTAAAACTTATTAACAGACACAATAAAAATTATAGAATAGCTTTTCTACAAAAAAAAGTTACCTTCCATGTCAGTTATAAGAAGCATATTTGTACTTGCCACGGCTAGCCGACACAGTCCACCATACACCTTACTAACAGTTTTATACAAGATTCATTACATTATAAAAGTACGACAGCAGGCATAAAAGCAAAGCTTAACAAATGATCAAATCGAACAAATATAAACATTAAATTTGTTTTTAAAAAGATACTTCATATTATTTTCAACTACATAAGTGAAGAAAATCGTATGTAAATTTTGAACAGAATGGAATTGAATAAGAATAACTTAAAATGTTAAGACAATTCTATCATGACTTTAAAAGCTAACTGTCACTAAATGTATGTGTGGTATTCGCCACCCCGAAGCCCCTAAGTGTATAGTAACTTTGCTTCCAACTCGCGGGCGGTCCAAGAGATCTCCCCTAAGTAGGAGGTGGGGCCATTTGAACCCCCCCCCCCCCTGTATTAAAGTATTTATAGTTTGACAACCCTATTGTGTTTAATCTGATTTATCTTGCTTCTGCCCACCCCTTTCAGGGATGGGGGATAAATATTGCCCATTATGATTGTTTGATGTATATCTTTAACCTCTGATTTTAGTATTAATTATTCCAATCTATGCATTGACCAATTGTTGTATTATAAATTAGAATCTTGTGAGCTCTGAATAAAGCAACATCTCAAATTATATTCTGTTTGTTATTTGGTGATATATAGAGAAGCACAGCTTCTCTATAACTACACTCGTCCACGTCTGTTCACACCGCCGTAATACCCGGACTCGGGCAGCGGCTGATAAACTGCGGCCGCTACCACATATGAACGTGCCAAATCCAAATGGAAAAGCCAACTAAAATGTAATACACTTATCTTCAAAAATTCACATTATTATAAAACTTTTGGGACTAGTGCAATAAACAGCTGAATGTCCCCTCCCTCCCTGTGTAAGAATACTAACCTGAGTGTATGGAAAGCTTTATAGGGAACAGGATCCAATTTTGCCATGGTAGGTATGCTTCCTGATAATGTTTAGTATAATTTAAAAGTGCTGTCTGTCTCAGTGGCGTGCACATAATTTTGTCAGGGATATGCGATAATCACATCCGAAAAGACATTTATTTATACCGTAATATCTTGTTAACTGAAATATCGATATGACTCTCCTTAACAATGAGTCTGTCTGTATATACATTTCTCAATAACTCCTGTATCAAATGGGTTCTTCTATCTATATAACTATCTTTAGCCTAGTTCACAAAAGACATAGGTCGACCTCTGGAAATTTTAGGTCGACCTAAAGAAGCTTTAGTTTGACCGATTTTAAAAAGGCATTTGTTAGTTGTACTTGTTTAGGTTGACCTACAGAATAAATCGGTCGACCTCTAAAGTTTTTTATGAACTGGGCATTTTTGTCTGCCTGTTTATCTATCTATCTATCTATCTATATATTTATCTATTTATTTATTTATCCACCTACCTATAATAGGATGTATATGAGGCCCGGGGGGAGGGTTCTTCCATGCTCGTAACTTCTCAATGTATAATGCTTAATAAAAGAATTACATTTAATCAGTAATCAATATTTTTGAAAGTGTGGAATTCTTTAACTAAGCTGGGTGTGTTATTTAATCGAAGATTTTTGATAGAAAAATGTAAAAATTGAATATTTTTGAAGGAAGAACCTCAAGGTTGAAAATGTTATTGTTGATTCAACTTAAAGCTGACTAAAAAGTAGCTGCGTTTCAAATCCTTCTCTCTGTGTCTGTGTGTACCGAAGGATCTTTTTAACCACTGAACCAATATGGTTCTCCTTTACAGAGTAGCTTCTCATAGGTCCTGGGAAGATATAACTATTTTGAAGGAGGATACCAACACCCTACAAAAAAAAATCAGGCGAAGCCGCTACTTATAAATAAAGTATCAGGATGTGTGTTTCTTTGTGTGTCTGTCTGTCTGTACCAAAGGATCTCCCTAACCTCTGAACTAATCAGGTTCTCCTTAACATGGTTATAACTATACATACAGCTATAGTGTACATTAGAGAAAACCAAATAAAAACAGAAATTACAGACATATGGAAGGACATACTTACAACAATACTTATAGAGTAGCTTTGTTATTAAAAAAATACCTAAAAATAGTAGAAGAGTGAATATTAACAAGAAGATAGATATAATCATAATTTCACTTGATAAAATGTACTTTTATGTTTTATAAAATTATGGAGAATTTTTTTAGGTGTGTTTCACTTTGTAAATAAAATACTCAACTGAATTTCATGAAAATTAAATTTTTCTATGTATTTTTTAGTAAAACGCAAATACAGGTTACAGTGTGGACTTTGAAAATACTAGTGTTTACTTGAGTAGATAATCTATGACATTTTTTATTTCTTTTTGAGAGGCGGGGATTTTCTAAATATGGGTTGACCTCCCTCCCTTTACCCTTCCTATTAGTTAAATAGCCCAAAACCAGTAAAGCCAAATAAAAAAATTCCAGAATGATCCTTTTGCAAAATTTTAATGCCCAACCTTATCAAACATAAACTTACTACTTTATTTTACTTAGTAATAACCTATGAATCCTCCGTCCCTCCAAAAAATGCTCTTATTCATTTTACTAGAACCATTAAATACGTGTTCTCCTTTGCCAAACCCCCTACCCTCGACCAAAAAAGTATTTAATAGCGTCTTTGATTAGAAATGCGAACCTTTGAGTTTTTTTTTTACTCAAATTCCGCATTGGAAGTTAGATAGTGAGAAACATTCATTATTTCACAAGCTTCATGTTTTAAAATACAAAATTTTATATAAACTATAGAAATTTTGTAATGTGGTTATATAACAATACAAGTTGAGAACCAATTTCTTTTTCAATTCTCCATTAACATAATATGATGTCGTAACATATCCCCCACCTGTTCGTACAGTCACCATAATGACGACATGCAATTTTGAAGCAGAATAAACGACATAAAATACAAGTCTGATATGTTATCAACATAAAGGTGGTTTCTCTCAGTGACTAGTCGATTACAGAACCCCCCCCCCCCATCCCTCTTTATTTTGAAATAAATAGGCGACTATCGATCCCAAATATAAAAATTATAAAATGAATAAAAGCTTATAAAAAGACATAAACATAGATTTTATCTTATAAAAAAAGGGCTTATTTGAAATCTAAACGAAGTTGTTTTTTTAAAGTTTCATGTACTATCACTGTACATTTGTGGCTAGGGGCCGGAAGCCAATTTAAAATTAGTACCAGAAAAATAAAGCGGAACTACTCTACAAGTAAAGTACATTGGTCGTTTGGAATTATGATTTAAATAAATATTATATCTACTACTAACGACTGCACTCCTAGCATTGAGTGGAGGAAAACAAGTAAAATTTATTTAAATTCAAAGATAAAGCTTCCCCCTATTGAATATTGACTCTAGGGGCGTGGTGACGCTTTGGGTACAATTCCTCTCCACTTCACCTTGAACAAACTGTGCATTTTAAATTGTAATGTAACGCGTTCAATCGCCTAGGGTATCAACATCCATCAGAAAACCAGCCCTTTTATTGCACGACCTTTTTCTGAGAAGTCCTAGCTGTACATGGTAATGAGTTGCGCCTGTTTTGGGCCAAGTCATTCCCCCTACTCTAACTAATTATGTTAGGGAATGGACAGGGTTGTTACGTGAACATTATGATTGTTATCAAGAATTACTTATACCAATCTATGCATGTCTATCCTATATTTTCGTTCATGCTATTATTTTCATTCTTGACTTTTTAAATTTTAGCCAAAAATTCGACCATGCAATAGCAACAACAACAACAACATATTTTTACGTACCATTTACCCAGTAGTCTTAGAATGAAGGCAAGTATCAAAAGTACGAGGGCAAATGCAGCTTATACCAACAACGAAATTAATTTTAAACTAATCCGTGATTTTTAGCTGTCGTTGTGGGGTAACACATAGTAGAATTGACAACATTTTTACCTGCACCCCCCCCCCCCCCCCCAATTATCATTATAGATTTATTTCACGTGTTGGCTATACCGTATTCCTGGGGCAAACAGATAATATCAAAAGCTGTCCTGTAATAAAAAGTAGTAAGATTTTATGACTAAATTAGTCCAAATTAATTATACTTTCTCAGGAAGCTTTGTAAATTTCCTATGCTAGTTTTAGGCTACTTTCCCCACCTTTCCCGCCCTCCCCAGAAGCCGAAGAAACTATACTTTGTATATTGTAGTAAACAAAACTTAATATTAATTGTAAAACTGGTGAAAAGTTCATAAGTACAAAATATAAACTATACAAAATTGGAACCTAAGTTTATCTGTTATCGTGTATAAGAAAAACAAGATATTTCAAGATTTATCTCCATTGTATTTAATTTTCATTCGGATTTTCCTGCAGAAGGAAGTTTAATTATATTTCTCGTATTCATTCGAATCCGGTGGATAAGAACCTGTTCTCATCCATACAAACAAAACTATGTCTAGCATCGTATTATATCCAGCTTTCCACGAATATAAAAATGTACAATCATAAGATTAAAACCAGTTTTTTTAGCTGGTGCCTTCGGCACCTCGGGTCTAAAAGAACTGGTTTTAATCTTTTAATTGTACATTCTATATCCGGGGAAAGCCGTTTATAATACGATGCGAGAAATAACTATTATTTAGGAAAGGGAGGGGGACATTTGACTGTAATTGTTGTAAAAGCCCTTAAGGGGATAAAAGAAAATTAATTTTTCAGAAAAGAGAAATTAAATTGGATTAACACAGTAAGAGTTTCTAAAATTCTTACTGCTGTTTGTTTCAAAATGAATAGATGCAGATTACTGTAAAATGCTGCAGTTTATTAAAAATTATCCTGCTTTGCAGTTATGTTACTTGCGCATCGTCTGGCAGGCAGCTATGGATTGCTTAAAGCGCGAGTCGCGATGGATTTGAACAATTTTTTGATCCGATTTCAAAATATTTAGTGGTTGAAAATTTATTAGCCTTTGATTTTCTTTAATACAGTTACTCTAATAAAAGCAAGAATTGCATACATTTATATATATTTATTATTTATCTTAAAATAACTATGATCAATATTACATTAGTATGATGTCTGTCAATAAATTAAAAAGAAAAATTAAAATATAACAAACTGCAAAATAAGATAAAGTAAACATCTAAAAATTAATGGACTTGTTTCGTTAGCAAAATAAAATCCTAATACACAAAATTAATAAGCTTTTTTCAGTAGCGAAGAATCTTACTAACCGGTAATTTGGTACTTGCTTACATGTGGTAGACTGGAGCACCGAAAACCCCCCCCCCCCCCGCTTAGTTTTGACAAAAATCAAAAATAAGGGGGGGGTAGTTTTTTAATGGCTGGAAAACGGCAAGGAGGAAAAAAGCAAGGCAAGGCAAAGAATTAACCCCCCCCCCCATGAAAACACTTCTGATATATTCTCCTTAAGACTACCTGTTCAGGGATACATCAATTACTAAAATCAGTCAATAAATGAGGAAATTATGCTCCAAAACATGAATATCCCTGTTATAAGGTTTCCCCTCTGGTATACTGGATTTACTTGATTTACCTCACTCAACTTTCTGGCGTGTTGTACAGTGAAAAAACTACCCCCCCCCTTATTTTTGATTTTCTTCAAAATTAAGGGGGGGGTTAATTCTTTGCCTTGCCTTGCTTTTTTCCTCCTTGCCGTTTTCCAGACATTAAAAAACTACCCCCCCCTTATTTTGGATTTTTGTCAAAACTAAGCGAGGGGGTGGTTTTCGGTGCTCCGGTCTTCACATGTAAGCAAGCACCGGTAATTTTGTTTTTCAAATTATCGTTCATTGTCTTATCCCTTAAGAGAGCTTGTATACTGGATCTTGTTTCTTATGTTGATGGTTTTTATGATTTTAAGTTCATTAGGTATCAAAAGTTTTATAAAACATTTTGTTTTATATTAAAATTATGGGAACTTTAATTGAATTTGATTATTTGATTGGTTTGTTCAAAACAAGTAGTAACCAAAGTTTAAAACCAATAAATTTAATCTACATAAGAGCTAATTTGCTTATCATCAATGGGGATATGTGTAATTTTATCGTACATTGTCTTATCTCTCATACATGAGAGCTTGTTCCTTTTGTTACAGTTTTTAATGGTTTTTATGATTTTCGGTTCATTACACGTAGCCAAAGTTTTATAACCACGTTGGTTCTGAAACTATGGGTACCTTCTACTTTTTAAAAACTTTGATTAGTTTCCTTTAAAGTATACAAACTATTTAACATATAATTTTTATCTACATCAGGGATAATTTTGTTTATAATCATTTGATTGGCCATTGTCATATCTATTGAGATCCCTGGTAAATATGAACTTTTTATTGTAGCTTATAATAATTTTCTCTTTAATAATTATGACAGGTAATTACAGGACATTGGAATATAATTTAAACTGGTCCCCATTATTTCATAAAATAATATCATTCGTCAGCGTTACAAATCTACAATGTCCAACTTTTTCACCAATGATTTTGACTTACAATGGGGGATACACATTAATTACATTGTCTTATCCCTTTACATCCCTGATGTTAAATTCTTGCTTGACTAATTATTTTTAATAATTTATGTCTCTCAGGGATCTTAGGGGGTTAAGACAATGGATGGATATACATTATATATCCCCAATGATTATAAACTAAATTATTGGCTAAAAAGTTTGAACACTTCTAGTTTGGAAACAATGAATCAAAATTCAATAAAAATACTCAAAATAATTCTTAAGCTGAATGCTTTGTGACGATCAGGATACACAATTGCATCCTTGATAATGAGTGGAATGGAATATTTATCAGTTCCCACATCCCTATAAATCATAGCAAAGGGGGGGGGGGGGGTGTTAAAAACTTGATGAAAGGGTATTATCCTCTTAGAATTTTTTTTTCAATATTGAAATTTTGAGTACTCAACCCCCCACCCCCCCCCCCCCCCCCGACAGCGAACTATGAACTCTGGCCGCAGCGCTCGGCTCCCTAGCCTGCCTACCCGCAGCGCTAGGCCCCCTTGCCTGCCTAGCCATAGCGCTCGGCCCCCTTGCCTGCCTAGCCGCAGGGCTCGGCTCTCTAGCCTAAAACCTAACCTAACCTAAAATTGTTGTTCGTCGGTAGTCGGGATGGGGGGGGGGGGGAGGGACGGTACAAAATTGAAAAAAATTGAAAAAAAAATTTCTAAGAGGATAACGCCGATGAAAGACAAGAATAAAAGGAATAACATGACTTTATTGTATGATTAAATAACATACAGCCATCTTGATACCAACCAAAAAAACTAAAAATATTATGATATTAGATAAAAAAAAATACGTTGTATCTTTTAAGATATCTTTTACAGTTAGTTTATTTCCAGACAGTTAGCCAGAAAGAGTTATGTTAAGCTTTGCTAAATAAAATTCGATGGTATCTTATATTAAATACTAGCCTACAGCTCACATTGTTCGCTGGTCTGTAATGCTATTGAGAACATTAAATCTTTGTAGGGAAAATGTAGAAGGCTGATGCAATTATCATAGTATAAATCCGGTCAATTAAGAATTCGTAGAGGGCCTGGTCTTTCAGGGATAAGACAGAAGGCTTTTTTATGTTTGCTGACCTATGCACCTCTACTCTATGAATAAAATTGTCCGTCGATCTATCGTTAATACTCTAAAATATTTTTTTTTCAGCTTTTATCAAAGATAAACTTTTAAATGTTGTGTAAATATTCAAATACCACTAAGCATCATTACTTACTATGTCTGTCTGTTGTGCACCATTTTTGCTTTCATTTGCTTTTCCTTTTATTTTTTTAATTCAAGAGCTTCTATAGTTATGGATGTTGTCATCCTTATTTATCTGCTAAAAGTTTTATTCCTCACCTTCTTCGTTATTCTGTCTATAGTGCTTTGGAATTAATAAAATTAATGTGGGGGAAATGTTATTTTCCCTTCTGCTATTTAACATAAAAGATTGAATTTTTTTGAGACCAATGCACTTCTGCCCGCCTAACCGTCGATCATCAGTACTGCATAAACACAACTTTATTTTCTGATATCAAAGACTGCTAATATTTTGTGTGAAGATTTGTATGACCACTGCACTGATCATTGTTCGTCATTCTGTCGGTTATGCTCCTTTTCCTTCTTTTTGCTTTTGTGTTTTTACTTTTACAATTAGGAACGTTGCTACATGTGGATATTATCATCCTTGTTGATGATTTTTAAACTCAGGGATCTTAGGAGATAATGTACTATATTTATTTTACATCCCCCATGATGATGAATAAAGGTAAGCCTTCTGTTGATTGAAAGTTTGGACACTTCTTGTTAGAAGTGACGAAACACAGATAAAGTTTTTTTAGTCAAAGTGGTTACTAAATTTTGGTTTACAGTGTTATTTACAGTCAAATGTTCCCTCCTTCCCTAAGCAAACGAAATTTTGGAATTGAAACTATCCTTCTTACTCTATAATTCACATGGTCCATCAGTCTCTTGGATCGAGACATAATATTTTAATAGCTAAAATATTTGTTTTTTCATATGTTATCAAAATTAGATGGCTTAAATTTTTAATTAAGATTATAATGACACATTTGCAAAATTCATTTTCATTTAGTAGCGAAGATTATCTATAATTCAAAATGTCCTTCCGTTCGTCTGTTGGCTATGATTAGAGGAAAATATGATTTTCTCATTTGCTATTCAATGGCTGAAAAGTTCTGTAAATATTCCCTACATAGCTTGCCAGTATGGGCCTAAACTATTGTTCAGTTCATTCATCCAGTAAGAGGGAAGGAAATTTGGTAAAAGGGTTGTATAATGTTGTTAATGATCTAAGAGCAAAATTTTTTTACAGTGGGGGTTTGTCTGTCCATCTGTACGTCTCTAACAGATTGTTCTGATTGTTAATTTAGGCATATTAGAATTGTCCTATTGAATTTAAACTCTACAATAAAATTCTTGAAATTGTTATGTCCTGCAATGAAGTCAAAGTAAAAATCTTAATTTTTTACCATTGCTTTACATAGTTGCCCTATCACCATGACGTTAGTATGTAAAATAAAATATCTTGTCTTTTTGGTAAAATCTAAATATTTTCTCTCCCTCTCCCCGTTCTCTCTCTTTCTCTCTCTCTGTGTCTCTCTCTCCCCCCGTTCTCTTTCTCTCCCCCTCTCTCTGTCTCCTTCTCTCTCTGTCTCTCTCTCTCTCTCTCTCTCTCTCTGTCTCTCTCTCTCTCTCTCTCTGTTACACGTAAAGATTTCTACAACTTTAACGTATTAGAGTATCTGTGAACTGATTTATTCAGTAATATGTTTTATATAACAATGTAACAATACACGATTTAACGTTTTGCTTCATTTTTATATAATTTTTTAAAGATTAAAATTCTAATATTTTTCATTTCAAATTTTTGTCCTGAAAGGGTTAAAATGATTAGTTTAATATCTGACCGCCGCCAGTTCAGTTCAGACGCCAAAGGAGTAACAAGTGATTAAATTCTCCCTCCTTATTCTTGTGTTTGAACAATTTGACCGCCCGCTGTACACAGTCACACGCACACTATACATGACTGTATAAATTTTTTTGGCGGGAGTATTGTTGTGCAAGTAAAACAATTATACATATTTCTATTCATTTTATATTTTATTATTATATATTCACTATGTCTAACAACCACGAACTTTTGATAAAAAACCTAACTGATAGACTTAATAATAGAACCAGTGAATTAAAAACTCTTCAAACAGACTTTAATAAGTTAAAAAGTGATTTTTATCATTCTGACCGACAGCGGATAATTTGCGACAATGCTCGTGAGCAGTATTGTCGCAATTGGTCTCTCCGATTTTTTGGCCTCAATGTTGACCAGGGCAATATCGACGATCTCGGCCTTGATGTGGCATGCATGGTGACGGTTTTCAACCGTATTGTGAAGCCTGTGTTGGAGCATGCTGATAAAAAGATCCTTCCCGCTGTTCCAGCATGGTTTGATGTGCTGGAAAATGGTCATTTTGTGGGGAAAGCACAAAAAAGTAAAAATAATCCTTCTGTGTATTTACCTAAACCTATTATCATACGATTTACAAAAAGATGGCAGCGTAACCTGTTCTTGCGGCTGAAAAAGGACTATATGCCTAGCCCAACTGAATTAGAGATGGAAGCAGGTATAGAAAGGTTCTCTGCCACTGCTGACTTGACTACACGCAACTACAAATTTGTGAAACTGCTTGGTGACGATGCTAGGGTTGATAAAGTTTGGACCCTTGATGGCCAGATAAAATTTACTCTAGTCCAGGACCTGCAAAAGAAGAAGTATGTACATACAGTTCCATGTATTTTGGACCCTGTAGATACCATACTTGACACAGCTGTTAAAACTCTGAGAAGTTTCAGGCGCAAGGCATTCCCCTCAGACGATCAGATACCATCATCATATGTGGCAGCAGTAGCGGCCCCCGCCCCTCCATCAGCACAGGGTGTCCGGGAGAAGCCGCAGCACCAGCACCAGAGGCGAACCAACAGCAGTACCAGAGCTGTCCTGCTTGATGGCCCTTCGCCAGCTGTCCTGGAGGCCAGAAGGCAGAGAGATCTTTTGAATGAGGACGTTGATGTAGCTTTTGATAATCAAGAGGTATAATGTAGAATTTCATCATTCTAAGAATATTTTAACTTTACCTTTCTGTGTTTTGATTTCATAATTTTCATATTTACTTTTTATTGTTTGAAATAACTAAATCATTAATTGTTATATATAGGCCGTTTATAATAGGATGCGAGAAATAACTATACTTTAATTAATATACAAACAGACAGACTTCCTACTTTCGTGTATGATGTATTATTTAATTTTAAATGTAAACTAGAAACTATTAACGAAACCACGGATATTGGTATAATGGACTTAATAAATGTTTTTTTCTTCAGCTTTTAAAATATAAATTACACGCAATAGATATTGATTTAAACTTTACTTTCTGTCTAAAGATTGTAGAATAGAATTTATTTTTTTTTAAAAATAAAACCAAATATGCACTTAAACAATACTTCGTCTTTCTATCATTCAGTTTTTTTTTGTAATGTTTTACCTTTTCTTTTTATTGTATATATATCAGGGTAATAGTCGTCCCCTGTCCCTGATTAATTCTTGTACTAAAATATGTTTATTTTCAGGTTTCCCCTCCCGTGCGCAGCTTCTCTCCCCTTATTACAACTATGAACCAGGATAATGTGGATTTTTTAAGTACTGAAAACCTTTCACGTTCATTTAACTTCAACTTTAAAGAAATTTTTAATTCAAGTATTGATGTAGGATTAAATAATAATTTTCATGATTCACCCTACAGGGATATTGATATTCTTTCTAATTACTATAGTCTTGAAGAATTTATTGAAAGCAATCAAAATCAAACCAACCTTTCTCTCTTTAGTTTAAATATACAAAGCTTGGCTTCTAAATTTAATGAATTCTCAGATTTTCATAATTTATTAGTAACTAGTAAATGTAAATTTGACATAATGGCACTTCAAGAAACATTTTCTATAGTTGATCCAAACTTGTTTAGCTTACATGGATATAATTTACAGTATAAAACAAGAACGATACATAAGGGTGGGGGCGTAGCTTTCTATGTCTCTACTGACCTACAATTTCAAGTTCTCGAGGAACTTTCAATATTCCAAGAGAAAACTTTTGAATCTTTATTTATTAAAGTAAATGTTTCTGAAAAAAATAGTTTTATAATAGGAAATATTTATCGTTCACCCTCTACAAATAATGGATCAACTCCTTCAGAGCAATTTAATTCATTTTTAGACATTTTAAGTAACATTTTAGATCAATTATCAACACTTAATCAAAAAGTCTACCTGGTCGGTGACTTTAATTGTGATTTAATTCGATTTAAAGACCATCCTAAAACCTTAGAGTTCATAGATAAATTATTTGCATGTGGATTTATCCAACTTATAAATCATCCAACTAGAATATCACAAAATAGAGCAACACTTATAGATCATTGTTGGACAAACTATATAAGTAATGAATACAAATCAGGAATATTAACAATGTATTTAAGCGATCATTTTCCTATTTTTCATATTTTATCTTCTAAGAAAAAACGCCCATTTCCAAAAACTTTTAAATATAGAGATTACTCTGAAGCTAATATAAATTCCTTTAAATCTTTACTCTCTCAATTAAGCTTTGCTGATGTTATTCAAGAAAATGATGCAAATTTAAGTTATGATTTGTTTCATAACAAATTCTTTGATCTTTTTAACATTGTTTTTGAAGAGAAAGAAAAAAGGTTTAATCGAAATGTACACAAAATTGAACCTTGGATGTCTCTTGGTCTTTTAACTTCAAGATTAAGAAAAGATGAATTGTCTAAAATTTATTCTAAAAGCCGAACCATTGAAGATCATAATATTTACAAAACTTATAAAAATTTATATAACAAACTCTTGAAAAAAATGAAAAAATTATATTATCAGCAAGAAATTCAAAAACACCAAGGTGATTTAAAAAATGTTTGGCAGACTATTAGAGAAGCTGCAGGTATTAAAACTAAAACCTCTAGTTTACCTTCCAATCTAAATATCAATGGTAACATTGTAAAAGATAATAAACTTATAGCAGAAGAGTTTAATAAGCATTTTTCTTCAATAGCTGATAAAATTAAAGAAACTATAACTCCTACAGATAAGCCTCCAGATGATTACATTGAGCCACTAAATTTAAACTTTCAAATACCCCAAATTACCCCTAACCAAGTCATTGAAGCATTTAAGGATTTAAAAGATAAAAAAAGTTGTGATTATATGGATCTTTCATCCCATTTCATTAAAAACATCATAGATTTAATCTCTTCTCCCCTTTGTCATATTTTTAATAGATCTCTAGCGACAGGAATAGTACCCCAAAAATTTAAAATTTCTAAGGTACACCCTGTCTTTAAAAGTGGCTCTCTAGATGAAACAAATAATTATAGGCCTATCTCTTTAATTTCTCTCTTTGGTAAATTACTAGAAAAAATTGTATGTAATCATCTCAGTAGTTTTTTATTGTCTAATAACATAATAGACAAAAACCAATTTGGATTTCAAAAAAACCACTCAACAACCCATCCCATGATTCATTTACTTAATAAAATCACTGAGGCTATTAATAATAAGGAGTTTACCATTGGAATATTTTGTGATTTAACCAAAGCATTTGACATGGTTCCAATAAGATTGTTATTGAATAAATTAAGCAAAATAGGTATTAATGGAAACATTTTAACATGGTTCAAAAACTACTTGACTGAACGTCAACAATTTGTTCAAATAGGCCAAGACAAATCTTCCTTACTCATAGTTGATAGTGGTGTACCACAAGGAAGCATTTTAGGCCCTATATTATTCTTGATCTTCTTTAATGATCTTCCAAGATCAACTTTACTATCTATGTTATTATTCTGTGATGACACAACTATTCTAGCTTCAGGAAAAAATCTTAATGATCTTGTCAATTTTGTAAATATTGAACTTCGAAAAATTTCTCAATGGTTTCGGGCTAATGGAATGTCTTTACATCCAGTTAAAACTAAATTTACTATTTTTCACACCCAAGGACAAAATATACCCTGGGACGATATCAACCTAGTTATAGATGAAAATGATCCTAATTGTTCAAATTACAATGATGCTCTAGTAAAAAAACTTGATTATGTTAATAATTCTAGTGATATTCCTGCCATTAAATTTCTTGGTATTTACTTTGATCCTAATTTAAATTTTAAATATCACATTGAACAATTGAGTCTAAAGCTCTCAAAAGCATTATTTATTCTTAGAAGATCAAAAAATATACTTGATAAAACATCAATGATTTCGTTATATCACTCACTTTTTCATAGCCATCTTGTTTATGGAATTCTCATTTATTCTACTGCTGCCTCTGCCAACTTAAAACCAATTATAACTAAGCAAAAGATGGCTATTAGATGTATCATGAACTCTAAGTATAATGCTCACACTTCTCCATTGTTTAAAAGACTAAATATTTTACCATTTGATTTGCTTGTCAAATATTTTCAATTACAATTTATGTATAATTACAAAATGAATAATTTACCAAGATCTTTTTTGAACACTTGGGAAACTAATGGAGAATTTAATGATAATTATCAATTAAGAAACAATCTTGATTTTAGAATTCCTAGATTTAGAATTGGGCTTTTAAAAAGATTGCCATACTGTAATTTTCCTATAATTTGGAATGATTTTGATTGCCAAATTATCAAAAATTTAGCCAGTAAAATTCAATTTAAAAATAAACTTAAAGCACATCTAATTGAATCTATTAATATTGAATGTTCAAGACTACTCTGCCCTGTATGCCATCTAAACCTTTAAAAATTTAATGTTTTTTTTAATTTTTTCTTCATTTTTAATTTTTTCTTTCAACTGAAAGGTTTTCAGTACTAAACTTTTTTCTTTTTTAAATACACAATTCAAGTGTATAAAGGGGGGAACTACAAAGCTGCACGCGGGAAAACGGGACCTGATATAAATGTACATATGTACATTTTTCTTGCTTCAGAAACCATAGAAGTTGCCTTTTTTTTCAACAGCTAGAGACAACACCGCTCACGCGACATCTTAGCTGCCAATGTAACTGCAGAAGCAACACAAATATGAAATACTATAATTATAAATATACTTATGCTTATTTTCTCGTATATTATTTTATTGTCTTTCTTTATATTGGAAAATAAATCTACTACTACTACTACTACTACTACCGCATTACGGGGAGTGTCGCACGAATCAATTTATTATAAAACTAAGTTTTCTTACGTTTACTATATTATAAACTTAAGTTTTTCTGTTTTATGAATACAAATCAAATACATCAATCTTATTTAAATAGCAACATGAATATAAAATATACATTTATGATGCAAAAAGTAGAATAATGGGTATTTTCGTTCTGGTCAATGAGAATTTAATAGTGATAATTGAAGCACTATGAGTTTTCAGCGATATATGTTTGGGAGATTCGAGCTCATTTATAGACGTTTACTTCCTATATAGATCTGTCATGGATCTTGAAGCAATACAGCAGCCCGTTTTGTACATGATAAAAATTGGAAGATTTCATTAAATAAAAGTTGTCGCAAATATAGGTATTAAATAATATGCATATAACAAAACTGTTTTATTTTTGAGTATAGACCTACGAACTTAAACAATGCAGAGAAGCTTTGTACATGTAATTCCCTCTTTTCTGAAATTAAAAAAAATTTTATCTTGCAAAATTATATATTTTTCACACAAAGTAATCAATATATCAAACAAAATTATAATAAAATCACATTCAAACATACATTCATACTCAAGGTTAAATATACTACATATCCAAAAGAAACATTAGATGAACACAAAATATTTTGAAAACTTTGGTCAAGGAGGGTATTAGGCACCTATGAAGCAATCTCCAAAGCAGACCGATGCTTTTTTCTCCAAGAAATAAAATGATATTTCTTCATGACAAGAAATTTGAATTCCCTTTTCAAAGGATGATCAAGCTTCATATCGTTTTTATGGTGCGCTGAATCGGGGCGATTCAGAGGTGAACCGTAGGTGCGCTGATGGTGAGCCACAGCGCACCTATAAAACATTGATTTTTAAAAGATTTTCGGCGCGATGTTTTTAGATCGCTTGTGCACTCACTAAAATATCGATCCGCGCCAGTACAACTTTATTACTTAAAGCCGTGTCAGTAAGATATTTTATATAAAATGCCGTGTCAGTATGGTATTTTATATAAAACATTAATATATAATTTATTTTAAAAATAACTATAATAATGTTTTCTGGATAGTTTTGCAATAAAATATTAAAGTGATTAAAAAATATCCATTTATTACATATGATTCGCCCGGTTTAAATCACCTATAAACGATTTAAAGATCAAGCTCTGATTAATTTCTGTTAAGGGTAAATGGGTTAAATTAAGCAATACTTTTAGCTTAATAAACAAAACCACACCATATGTAATATTTATATAGGGGTAAAAAATGGGATTACAGGAACAGGAAGATAGCTTCTCTATAGATTATGGTACCAAATGCTATGTATGTCAGGCAAAATATTGTTGATAAAAATTGTACAGGATAATGATCTTCTCTTTTTCATATTTAGCTGCAAATGACTCCAGCACCTTGAAAAAATAGAGAACTATAAATAAACATGGATGACAACTTCAATAAGTGGCAAAGTACAGAAAGCATGGATGGACATTTTGGCACATGGATTCTATACAGCAGATGTTCAGTGAGGAGGAAACAGAAAAAAAATATTTAAATTATTTGAGAGTCACAAAATTAAAACAAAACAGATATAAATGACTTTTGTAGCAGGACTGAGACATAGAGACCTACAGACCAGATAAGTTGTATACTGGATCCCCTTTGGAATGGTGCAGAAAATCAGCAGTCTATCTTAAATATTAGCAGAGAAAATCACATTATCCCCATATTCTTTACTGCTTTACCTTTCCAGAAATACTCCAATCCCCATCTTAACTACAATTTTTATCATTTTACTATAAAATAAGGTAATTATATTTAAAGAGAGTGTCATTTAAGTCTTCATTTAACAATCCAATATTTCATAGTAACAATTATAAATATGATTATACCTTCATAAGAACGACAATTATGATCTGTTATATGAGGACAGGCATACAAATCTTCTTCAGTGCCTATAAAGTATAAGGCAAGCATTATAATATTAAGCTTTCTAAAAAAAGGTTTTATACTATAAATGAATTTTGTATAAGGTTACATTTATGCTATATAAAGTCTATGTAATATGTAATAAAGTCTACATATATTATTTACCTGTACATTGAAAATCATCAAATAAGATATTACTAGCAGTTCCATAAGTGCTCTGTATTGTAGCAGTTCCTAGAAAATCAAAGTTATAATTTAAAATAGTTGTAAATGTTAAGAATATATAATGATTTAGATGTAAAAGTTTTGTACATAGTACATATTGCTCTATATCTTTACCAATGGAATATCCAAGCATTCTGCAGGCAACATTTGCATCAGTACTGACAATTAAATATATATGATATCACCAACAAAAGATTATATATTTTTTAAATTTAATAAAACATTTTCCAGTATGTCTTTGAAACCGAATAATATCTAGTGGATTATAACAAGTTCTCAGATAAACTGAAAATCATGTATAAGATCTATGAAAAAAATTAATTTTAAAAGTAATAATAATAATTACTTGTCCCAAAAATCATCACAAACATGTCTGTACTCTGCTGTTGGTTCATTCCATAGAAGAACATTTCCCTGATTTCGTGTACTTCCACCTTCTAGTTTTATCCAAACTAAAATTATACAATGAGCACATATAAAGACATGCTTAAAGAGATCATGAAGGATTTTTTTAAATTGACATAAAATTAATTTACTATAGCTATTTATAATTATGACTAAAAATTATCTTAATTTGTTGTAAAGTGATGAAAAAATTCAATTTTGAGAATAGGCAATTGTTTTGCAAATCAAATACTAAGTCCAAAATGACTGAGCAAAGTGAAATAATTTGTGTCTGTCTGTATGCTTTGAACCAAATTAAATTATGAAAATTGAAGGTAAACTCTGAAAAGAATAAAATTATTGGTAATGTTTTTGTTAGCTGAAGATGCTAGTTTAAAGGTTTTTAGTTTTATGCAAAATCAATAGATGCATTTTTTTCCACAAACTGCAGCTTATTAAATACCTGGCATCCTACATACAGCTGACAGGATTCCATCACAATACAAATCATTCCAGCTATAGCTTGTTGCTTTCTTCCACTGTAAATTTTTAAAAAAATTGTGAAATATAGAAACTTTTTAAATTTAAAATTCAATGAAATTAAAACTAATTAAAAGAGTCTTACTATGATACAGTGTTCATTATTACCATAATTACTTGGTTCACCTGACGCCCAAGCTGTAAATGTAACTGAAAATAAATCAACTTTAAAGATAAATCAATTATTTGATCCTTTGTACATATTATTTGTACTATTTCTACTGTCCTGAAAATACAAAATCAATTAATAATCAGAAACATTCAATATATATAGTATTAATATCATTTATGGTTTAAGTAACTTTGGGTACTTTTATGAATCTTAATTGTTTAAAAGAAAAGAATCTTTGGGTACTTTGTGTTAAAAGAAAATAAATTAGATTAATGAATCATGTAAAAATGTATCAAAATAAGCATATAAAAATAGAAACATAATTTTCTGGAACCATAATTAAATCCTTTGTTTAGCTGGCTAAGTGCCTAAAGAAACCTACTTAATTTCCTATATACCACGCAATTTTCATACAAAAGGAACCTAAATGTACCTGATGTGTTTCAAGGTAAAGCCCCCAATACACTAGTGGCATCAATCCGCGCTCTATGACCAATGTTAGGCCCTACTTTTGTCTCCGCATATCTTCATTCTCTCAATATATAAACAGAAGTGGCTTGTCAACAGACCGCACAAAACCGTCTCTGATGATACTCTCAAGTGTACACTTACAAAGACGACATTCTTTTTGGGTTGGGATAAGGAATGGAATATGTTGCTCTTGATAAACACAAAGCTTCCTCGAAAGGAGGTTAGGACAAATTTTTAAAACGTTTGCAAGGTATTTAAACCTCCAGTCAAATACCTTAGAACCATCACAGTAAGCATTATTTAACATTGGTAAATTTACCTTCAGATCCATCAAGCCAAACATAGAATCCCTCTCTTTCTAAGTCGTTAGCTCCCATCCAAAATCCAACTTCTTCAGTGTCAACTTTTTTGATTAGATCTAAATATGAATTAATTTCTGTCTGGCTCCTATTGAAGATATATAGGTAAAGTCAACATATAAATTTTTTGGAGCATATTTAACAGTTAAGAGGGGGAGGAGTTAAAATTTTATTTTCTGTGTAATTAAAGACTTTTAAGTTTTACAAAGTAAACACAAAGTATTACACAAAACATAAAGTTGAAATTTTTTAATACCTCCATCCTGATGGGACAGGATGGCAGCAAACCAGGCAAAAAATTTTTCTATTCATAAACCTTAAAAGTCGGACCCCTTTCTACACCATAATCTTAACTAACTTTTGTCTTATTTTATAAATATTTGCGGCAATAATAAAATCATTATTTTATTTTGTTCCTCAATACTCTTTTAGTACTAACCTACTACAAAATTGTTTTCTTCGCTTGTGGTTATTTTGGCAAGACTTGAACCCCTGGCCAAAGAAGCACAAGCTGTTTTAGCTTCCTCCCAATACATATTCCCATTTAGAGTTTTGAAGCAGGAACCTAAGGGGGTAAAAAATATTAAGAACATGTATTTTAATTCAAATCAAAATAGTTTTACTTATGTCTTTATGGAAGCAGGTATAACTATACCTGTTGCAGGATAATAAGACCATCCTTCAAGACATGGATTTTCTAAAACAAATTAAATAAATTTTGATGATTTTTAACCTCAATTATATGTCTTGTGTACACTTTAGTTTGAATTGCAATTGCTGTTTTTCACCAAATAATGGCAATTAGAAATTACAGAAACAGTAGGAGTTGGAGTATGACATTTAAAAAAAACATGAATAAATTTATTGATAAAATGTAAAAACAGAAAGTTACAAAATTAAAGATCTAATTAAGTTCTTGCTTGGGATATCAACTTTAGGCTAGAAATTTATCTTTAAAAATTAGTATCATTAAAAATATGTTTGATAAAAATAACTCAAATTTACTTTTCATATTGCTTTTGTATTTAGAAGTTTGCTATTTTATACATATGATGATATACCTGTAAGCTTACATATTGCAGGACGGCTAAGGTCACAGAATAAATCATTCCATTTACCAACTACCTTCATCTATAAAATAACATTCAAAAATCCTACTTAACTGGGCCCCTTTTTGGTCCTCACTAAGGGAATATGGAAAATATTTTCTAATGAATCCAATTCTTATGCAAACATGGATGCAAAACATGATTTTTAGGAATATTTTTGTTATATGTTTACCTTAAGTAACAATTTAAATATAAATTTTCTATTTACAAAATATCTGAATTCTTATATCTAAAAAGATATTCTTATCTGTACCTCCAAACATTTTTCATTAATGGCGTTAGGTTCTCCTGTATACCAGTTTGTATAAGAATAAAACACTGAACAAAAATTTTAATAAAGAAAGTATTTAAGAAAAATAAGTCAATCAAGATTACCAATGGTATTATCTGTCCATTTCCAGGTAGTAACTACAGAAGAATCTCTTGATCCACCAATCCAAAATCCATGATTTGTTGTTGTGTGAGATTGAACAATATTGTCTAAAATATTCAATTAGCAATAGGATTATAACTTAATTTATAAAAATGAAATTTTATTAAATTTTTTTTTCTTACCATAAACAAAGTTATTTTCCAAACTTGTTCGAATTGAGGCCAATTCACCACCAAAGCTCTCACAATTACTTTTGGAAACACTCCAGCTAGCTTCATTGTCCAATGCTTTGTAGCAAAATCCTAGGCACAGAATAAGCTAACTTATGCAATTATGTTTTTGAAAATCCATAATAATATAAATTTTATCTATTATTTAGTAAATAATTTTATCAGTACCTGTATCTGGATTTCTAATCCAACTACCTGAAAAAAATATTTTTTATTTACTGGTCTTACAAAATAATCTAGAAAATTTATAAATTCCAAAAATTAATGATGTAAAGAAAAATGCTTTGTAATGATTGATAAAAAATTCATAAATTTTGATCCACTTACTTGGACAACTTGGTAGCTTACATATTGAGGGGCGGATAAAGTCACATGGTAAGTTATTCCATCTACCATCCAACCATCTCATCTATGAAACATCAATTATATATAAAAAATATATAAGTTTTTTTCTATAAATAATTCTTATTTATACCTCCATACATTTTTCAGTGTCTATGTTGTTAGGTTCTCCTGAATTCCAGTTGAAATAGGATACTAAAATATAACAAAACACTGAACCAAAATTTATATAGAAGTAGGTTATTTAACAAAAAAAGTCAACCAAGGTTACCAGTAGTATTATCTGTCCACTTCCAGCTTGTACCATCAGATGAAATACTTGATCCTCCAATCCAAAATCCATATATTGTTGTTGTAGTAGATGTAACAATATTGTCTAAAATATTTATTAATGAATAGGAGTGTAAATTAATTCAATAAATGTTTTATTAAATGTTTAAAACTTACCATAAACAAAGTTATTTTCCAAACTTGTACGCATTGAAGCCAACTCACCACCAAAACTCTCACAATTACTTTTGGAAACACTCCAGCTAGCTTCATTGCCTAATACTTTGTAGCAAAATCCTGAGAACATAATTATTTATTTCTGGCAATTATGTTTTTGAAAAATCCAAATCTTTTATGATTTGAATTTTAATCATTATAAAGTGAAGAGTGTTATTACCTGTATCTGGATTTAAAATCCAACCACCTAAAAAATAAAATAATATTTATTTTATTATATATTCCTTTTATAAAATTACCTAGAAATTTGGTAAATTCCACAAATTGATAAACAGAGAATACTTGATTCATACTATGAAAATTAAAAAATCACTTACTTGGACAACTTCGTAGAGGAGTTGTTGTTGTAGATTTAGTAGTTGTAGTGGTTGTAGTTGAAGTAGTGGTAATTGTATAGGTTGTTGTAGTAGTAGTTGTTGTGGTTGTAGTTGTAGTTGTAGTAGTTGTTGTGGTTGTGGTTGTGGTTGTAGTTGTAGTAGTAGTAGTGGTTGTAGTGGTTGTAGTTGTAGTAGTAGTACTAGAAGTTGTTGTTGTAGTAATGGTTGTAGAAGTAGTAGTCGTTGTAGTAGTGGTTGCAGTAGTTGTTGTTGTAGTAGTTGTTTTAGTAGTAGTAGTTGTGGTTGTAGTGGTAGTTGTAGTTGTAGTTGTTGTTGTTGTTGTTGTGGTTGTTGTAGAAGTTTTAGTAATAATTGTTGTAGTAGTAGTTGTTGTGGTTGTGGTTGTAGTTGTTGTAGTAGTTGTAGTTGTGGTGGGGGTTGTGGTTGTTGTAGTTGTTGTAAAAGTACTAGAAGTTGTTGTTGTAGTAGTGGTTGTAGTTGTTGTTGATGTTGTTGATATATTTGTTGTTTGAGTTGTTGTAGGTGGGCAAGTTGTAGGAGGAGGACAAGTTGTAGGAGGTGGACAAGTTGTTGTAGGTGGGCAAGTTGTAGGAGGTGGGCATGTAGTTGTTGGTGGACAGGTTGTTGGAGTCGGACATGTAGATTTGCAGTTGTGTATACCAAAGTTTGTCTTATTGTCTTCCTTTACTACAAAAATATTGAAACTTTTATAATGGAAAAGAACATTATACATTTTCATAATAGAAAATACTTACTTCTAAGCACAGAAAGCTTACAATTCTTTCTTTGTTTACTGTACTCCCACATTAAACATTTCTTCTTATCATCACAAGCCTCAGCACACTCCATAGCTGAATTACATTTTCCTAAATCTCTTTCTCTAATTTTTGGAGAACCCTTGAAAATGGCACATTTTGATCCTAAGAATAAATAATGATGTCATTTGATTATGGTTTGAGATGAATTAGCAATTACTTGAACTTTCCAGTAAAATAAATGAAATTATTGTAGTATAGAGATTGTGATAAATAACTTGTAGCTTTGAGGCTTTAAAATACCACTATTTTTAAATATTTTAAACATCAAAGAATAATGAAAAAATTAAGTGATTTATTCTGTTTTTGTAATCAGAAAGTTCTCTGTAAGTTACATATATGTAGCACTTTTAAAAAACAATGTTCAGTCAGAAACCAATTTGGCCCCTATTGCAATAATTCAGATGCACTATTGTTTATATTTTGATCTAAATATTTACCTCGTGCTTCAGTTACACTAAATGTAATGCCAATAACTGCAAGACACAAGAATAGGGCAGTATTCACCTAAATAATTTATATAATATTAATCTAATGTGAAAATAAAACAAAAAAACTTAAGGCAATTACTGTATTACAACATAAATCTGCTTTTGAAAATAAGAACATCATATCAAAAAGTTAAGACAACATGCAAGATTTACTAGATTAAAAGGCGTTCTTGTAGAAATATTTTTTTTAATTTTGAAAATTTGAGTATCCAGACCCAGACGTTGCGGCTAGGCAGGCAAGGGAGCCAAGCGCTGCATCTAGACAGGCAAGGGTGCCGAGCGCCACGGCCAGAGTTCATAGTTCTGTTGGGTGGGACGGGGGGGGGGGGGGGGGGGGTGGCATTAATAACATAAATAAATATTAACTTATTTGATATGGCTTACCTTCATTTTGAGATGGTAACAGAAACTGATACATTGCAAAATTTTTTGTTCAGTTTTATCATGATAAACAAGTGTTGTGAAAATGATATCAAATTGTACAAAAAAAATATTCATAGAAAGATCACAAAACTCCTCCTTAAAGGAAGCCTGCAAGAAATACCCCGCTTTAACTGCTGAAAGACTGCCACAAGTAGATCAAATACCCGAAATTTGAAGCCTTCAGCTTCTATAACAAAAAAGTTCTAGGCATTTTAAAATGACATTTTATGTACAATGAAAATTTTGAAAGAATTGCAATGCTCATGTTGAAAACTTTGAAATTAAACTACGTGGCCTAGAAACAAAATTATAAGCTTATTTTTGTCATAAATTTAGGTTTCCAGTAACTAATTATATTTTTACAATAAAAATACCCATTTTTATAGTCAAAATCATTAAAAAAAATTTAGTTTTACTTGCGTTGTACCGAATGTACTGTAGCCAATCAGAAGGCTGAATCAGCTTAACAACCAATCACAGCTAAGCTTGTATTAGTTTACCCCTTTGTTTCCGCTATGATTTTCGTTTAAAAATGCAATTTAAATCGAATTTTTTTCTTAGATTTTGACTATGAAATGTGGTGTTTTTATTGTAAAAATGTAATCAGTTACAGGCAATCTAAGTTTCTGACAAAGATAATGTTATAATTTTGTGTCTAGGCGACGTAATTTAATATTGTTTTTTTCTTTTATGAGCGTTGGAAATCTTTCAAAAATTCCATTGTACATAAAATGCTATTTTGAAATGCCTAGAACTTTTTTGTTATTGAAGCTGAAGGCTTTAAATTTGGGGTATTGGGTCTTCTTGTGGCAGTCTTTCAGCAGTTAAAGCGTGTTATTTCTTGCAGGCGTCCTTTAATTAACTCATAGAAAGCTTTACATTATATTTATCCTTTTAACTAGTATGTTAGGTACCTGTCCCTTTGGTACCAGCTTATAGAAAAACTTTAATCCCATCCTTTATTTTAGCTAGAAGTCAAAAAAATAATGGGGTGTTCATATTTTGGTAAATTGAATTGATCCAGTAGGATTCAAGGACAGCTTGCTGCAAAGATTGGCGGCCTAAGGAATAATCAAAGATAATAGTCATAGATCCTATTATATAAAGTTGTAAGCTTTTTTTTGTCTGTAGTGAAGGATCTTGCTAACTGTAAAAATTGAGTAACCAAAAAAGTCGTCTGTAATCAAATCAGTTCAAATGAATATATTTATTTCAGCAAAAATAATAAAACACAATGATATGATCAGAATATTTACACATAGATATATTGTTTAACATACAAATGTAGATTTAAACAAAATACACAAGAAATTTTAAAATTGTTGCCTAGAGGTAAGATCTTTAAAACAGCTATACCGAGTGAACTATCATGTTTCTGGAGGCTTTTTGTTGATAACAAATAGATTAAAACCTTTTTTTAGTTTGAAAAGAGAGGGGAGGGGGGGGGTGGGGGATTTTAAGTCGTGTTTTATAAATCTCTGAGCAATCAAGAGAAAGTGTATACATTGTAACAAGTTTGTTTAAAAAACAAGGATGACAACATTCAAAAGTAGCAAAGCTCAAAAATTATTATGGAAACCGAAAAAAATGAACTATAGAGCAGTGTCATAAAAAAACATTAAACTAAAATTTAGGAATTGTTCCAGCATACCAACCATTACATAAATCTTAATGAAACTTTGTAGAAATATGTAAAAAGGGAATTTGTTTAATCCTTGAAAATTTCAGCCGACCATCTGGAATAGGAGTCGAGAAAATCATGAAACTTTTTTAAAAACTAGGAATAGAACCCCTATCAATAAGCAAATCTCAATGAAACTCTACAGAAATATTCAGTATTTAAACTTATTCAATCCCTGACAATTTCAGCCGTCTATCCAACAAAAAACGTGGACGACCTTGGCATAAAACATTTAATATTTAAATTTGTAGCAATAAATTTTCATTAAACATACTTTTATTTGACAATTCAGAATTGTTTATATGTAATAAAAATGCCGTTTTTGTCTGATAATGAAAATAGGTTTATTATAAAAAAACACTTGTTGTCTACGTGTGTAGGTTATAATAGTACGTACATCTATTTGATAAAGTAATAGGATATCTTTCTGTTCGTTTGTCTGTCCGTCTGTTGCAATATAGTTTTCTTTCATGTATCTATTTTGATTGAGGGTTTCTCTATCCTTCCAAGAAAATCGACCCTAGAAAAAAAGACCTTCCTTCCCCCTATTGTTTTTTACTTGAAATTGTCATGCCCTTCTCTCAAGTGTCACCAAAGGGCTCTAGGAGCGAACCTGCTAGTTTGACGTACTAGCGATGGAGGGTGAGGAAACTCCCTTTTGTCATAGAGAGTTCAGAAACCTTGAAAAACTTTTATAAATAATCAATTATAGAGATGCTTTGCTATAAACAATGCATCATAGAGTTTCTTTTGTTACTAAAATTGTGAGTGTAGTAGAATTAAGCTTACGAATAAGAAAATATTATTTTCAAACTTTGGTTTGTAATAAACAGCCCAGTGTCCCCTCTCTCCTTGGAAAAGAACACTCAATTTTAATAATATTCATCACTGTGGGCTAGAATTGAATCAAGACAAAAGTAAGTGCCGAGCCCTGGGACCTATGTATGGTGAAAATAGACATAAAACCATGATGATTCCAGGTAAAACCAAAATATTTCAGCGGGGGCTTTTTGAGAAAATTAGATTTGAAAATTTCAAGTTCAATTTTCACCCGCTAGGAGTTGCCGCATAATCATGACAAGAAAAGCAAATATTATTTATTTTAAATTTTGAACAACTTTGCTTTTATGAAGTCCTTCTTAAAATTATGATGTATGATTTATTGTAGGCTGAATTTTCGTGACCTTTGCAAAGCAAGTGATAAAAATGGCCATTTATTAACTCCCTTCAGGAGAGGTTTTATGAAGAACTTTATAAAAGCAAAGTTGATCAAAATTTAAAATAAATAATATTTGCTTTTCTTATCATGATTATGCGGCATCTCCTAGGGAGTGAAAATTGAACTTGAAATTTTCAAATCTAATTTTTTTAAAAAAGCCCCCGCTGAAATATTTTGGTTTTACCTGGAATCATCATAGTTTTATGTCTTTTTTCACCATACATAGGTCCCAGGGCTCGGCACTTACTTTTGTCTTGATTCAATTCTAGCCCACAGTGTCCTGATATCTGGATCAAATTTTAAAAATATATATTATGTACCTAGATTAATTTATGACAAAAAGTTGTTTCATAATTTTCATACAAATTATTTATATTTTTTTTCCTGCAGAGGAGACGCTGAACTTATTCTTATTTAATAATTATCTGGCGCATCGTATTATAGACAGCTTTTCGCGGAAATTAAATTTAAAAATATAAGATTAAAACCAGGTTTAATCTAGTCTAAATTCAAAATGTATGGGGTTATCTCAGAAAAGACATGTATGGAGGAATCTAAAAATTAACAGTTATTTACATTTTCATATTCTGTCATAAAAAAAGATTACTATTGATATCCTAATCTTGTAGCCCTGCTGGGGAGCGGAGCTAATCGTAACATGTACCTTATCTGTTAACCATATATTGTAATAATCCTTCAGTATTTATACAATAAACATATCTTTCTATCATTTGCATTATGTTTTTCTTGGTAGCGTAACAACTACAACTTGCTACTTTGAAGTTAAGGTTATTCTTAACTTATTTTGTCCAACCAAACGTTTCATAGCCAGCGTCACTACAAAAGTATTTACTGTATCTTGTATTTATAAATTTTGCTACACATTTAGACTTAAAAATTAATGTCTTGCTCATTCATTTCTGACACTTTACAAGAGTTATTGTTCGTTTGTTCTTTCTTCCTTCTGATTTTGGAGTTTCGCTTTTGTGAATAATGTCATATATTTTAAATAAAAAAAACATTAATTACAAATAAATATTTCTGGATTGTCAAATAAAATAGCATTTTAAATGTTAGATACTATAGTATACATATTAATTAAATTAAAATTAATATTTTTGTCAGTAGGGAGCGCAATACTAAGTTCTACTAAGTGTAAACATAATCAACATTAAATATTAACACTTGGAGATGAATATTATTGTTAGAAAAACTTCTTTATAATTAGCCTTGTCTGTTTAACATCAAATTATTCAATTTGTCAATAAATTTTATGTCCTTTATTAAAGACATTAAAAATTGTTCTTATCTATGTTCCTGCTATATCTGTTGCGCTACACTAATAGTTAGGGTAGGGGGAATGCAATGGCCCATAAACAGGCGCATCTCATTACAATGCCCAGTTAGGACATCTAAACAAAGGTTGTACAATCAAAGAGCTGGTTATCTGATTGATGATACTTAACCTAAAACCCCGGGTGTTTGGACAGATAAGGAAATATTTTGCTCCCCTTAATTTTTCTTAGTTGCTGGACCTCAGTCTCGCCTGTATGAGGTAATTCATAGGTAAGATAAAAGGTTAAAAGCTGCAAGATTGATAAAATTAACCCTTAACGGTTGGGGGGGGGGGGGCATTGAACGCCCCTCCCCCTCTGGTTTTCTATCTCATTTTCTGTGTGTGAAACATAAAGAGCCCAAACTGCGTGACTTTTTAAGTATGTGGGTATGACACATAACTGAGAGTTAGAATATTTTGAATATCTCTATCCTGGCGGGCACAGGATGCCAGCAAACCTGGCAGGGTCATCCAGGTAAAGAGCAAATTTTTTTTTGACTTAAACAAAGCATTTTATCTTACCAAAATACTAAAATATCCTCTAGTAGTACAGCCTCATATGAAATACAGGTGTTCAAGTCAATTTCAGGTTCCAGATATGATCCTGCAGGTCCTGATCCTCCAGGTCTCCAGAAATCTTTAAAAGGCTCCTGTGGCCTCAATTTTTAACTTAGAGACCTCAAATTTTAAACTTAAGCTTTTCTTACATGTCTACATACTGTACTAAAATTTCATAAAGATCCGCCACCGGTTTCTAGCCAACTACCAACCGCCGACTGCGGCGGCTTGCAGCTGCCGAGTACAGATGTGGCCGCTGATATTTATATTTTAATATTTCTAATATAAAATTTACACAAAGATAAACATTTTTTTCAAAAAAATGGTTCTTCTATCTTCAAAAATAAGAAAATTACAGCCGTTTGAAATTTTGAAGTAAAAAAGAACCTAAAAACAAAGGTTGTTATATAAAAGGGTGAAGGAAGCGCAATTGAATTTGACTTAAGTCGGAAATTCATTATCAGACAGGGTACTTGCACAGAAAAAAATTAGCCCTCTAGCTCTAATAGGAACTGAGATAATAGAGGGGGTGTTGAACGCCCCCCCCCCCCAAACTGATTATGGTGTGGCAAGTGGCCCGACTGTTAAGGGTTAAGATTCAAAATCTGTCAGGAAGAGAAATTGTCAATAATGTAGGTAAAAGAAAAAACTTAAAACCTGTTTTTTAACATAATAAAGGAGTTTTTGTTTATAATTATAATTATATCACTAATCAATAAAATGGCAAAGATTGAATATTTTTGGCCATGGTATTGATTAGAAATAAAACATTTCCTCATAATATTGTTCGTCATGAATATAAAATCAAAATTATTGCTATTGTTAATTTTGGATTAGATGGGGGGTTGAAGGCAAAAATAATAGCTTTGACTGTACTCTACTCAAAAAAAAAATTTTTAAACCCAACCTTGGTCTCTATTTAGAGAACAATTAAATATTAATTAATTTTCAATTTAGTTTATTGTCCTAAAGTATAGTTAGGTTCCATTAAAGTTGGTTTAGTGTTCCCAACCTTAAAATTATAACAAAACAAGGATGACAGTATCAATAAAAGGGAAGCTCTTAAACTGAAGGACAAACGAACATGAACACTTGAAAAGTGTTAGAACTGAATAAGCAGAATATTAATGCCTAAGTCTAAACAAAATTTAAAGTAAATTGTTGCAAAACTACTGTTTGAGGACATACTCACATTTTTGACATAGACTTGATTATAGAGATGCTTCGCTTATAACATTGATACAGGAGTCAGAATTCCAAAAATCAGATTAATTGGATTATTATATTATACAAAAATTAGTGTGTTTTAAATAAACGTACTGATTTTCTGGTAATGATTGTAGAGTTGCTACGCTTCATAAATCATACTTAATTGTTATAGGAAGCATCTGCAAAGTTTTTAATCAATAGGACAATTCTAATCTGTTGATATACATGCTTTAAAATATTAAACCTTGTAGGAATAGGAATTATTGTTCCAAAAATAAGATGAATAGTATAATTATTTTTACATAAATTGTAGTCAAATAAAGTTAAAAATAAGCATGTTTTGAACGGACGTATGGGCTTTTATGGTAACGATTATAGAGTAGCTAAATGCTACGATTTCTTGATTATACCTAACTGTTACAGGAATCATTATCAAAAGATTGATATCGATAGGACTATTCTACAATGCCTAAATTAACTTAGTTACTGTGCCTTGTATAAAAGGAATAAACATAATACATCTAGATAAATCTTCTGACCCCATTTTTTGTCAAATCTAAAAAAAAATTTTTGCAGACAAAACCTTTGTTTATTTTTTGTTATATATGACAAAAATTTTTGATGCTTGAATTTTTAGAAAGCTAACTTTGTTCTATGAAATTCAACTATCAATAACTAACTTTTGAAGATGATTAAAGTCCCTCCACAGATTATGACGTCATGCAATAGAATAGCCAATGAGAGGTCAGTATACACTGTAATTGACCATTAGTAAAATTTATGTTGGCCTCTCATTGGCTAATTTATAGTATGACGTCATAATCTGATGAAGGACCCTAATCATCTTCTAACTTTTCGTATGTTTTGTCAAATGCTTCACATTATGTAAGGGAAGAAATTTTTACAAAAAATAATTTACCCCCTGAAAGCTTTATCCTAAGATACACGATGATTCATAGCTGGCTAATAATGCGAAAAAAATGTAATTTGTACCAAAATCTGTAAAATGTTTTAAACAATGACATGTCTAGAATGTACCATCACTGCTAATTTAGTGAGTATGTCTCTGAGTATCTCTATTGGTAAATATTTAGATAGATAGATTGTACATTATTATGTTGATAAATATTGAATAGATGCAATAAGAAGAAGCTGATAGATATAAATGGATAGATATATATGGAGAAGCGGAGGAAAAGATGAATAAATAGATAGATGGATATTAAAAAGATACAAACACGTATTATAAGGACGTAATAGCAGAAAACATTTGTTTTTCCATCATAGAAATGCCTTTTGTCTAGACTTTTAATTACTATTATAGTAATAAACATTTCTGATCTGTCAAATAAAAAAGAATTTTAATCATAATAAAAATATCAAAGGGGTAGTTGCACAAACTACTTTTAAACTAGAATTCTAGAATCTAAAATATTTTCCTGTTCATCATTGGTTTAAACTACATCTATAGACGATATATTTGAAAGAATTTTAATTTTCTACCATGTAGTTTTTAAAAAATATCAAGATTTGAAAATTATATTTTGTGATTTATGCAACTATTATGCCTGTCTTGTGTTCACATAATATTTTAGTGGTGCTTAATTTTGTGCCATTTATTGTAATAGAAAATGCTATATGTTAGGTGGTATTTTTGTAACTTATGTTTCCAATTATTTTTTCTAAAAATATGACTTTTCTCATTACAAATTAGACATATTTGAACATAAAACCAAAACCACCTGGAAAGGGTTAATTTTCTTTGGATTATCTTCATGGCTAACCTATATTTACCATATTCTACAAATACAATTAAAGGTTTACTACTCTAAGTACCCAAACTTATAAAATACACTTCATGCAACTATCCCCTTTTCAAATAAATAGACATTTTTATTACTGATAAACATGTCTTTAATGTCACATAAAATAGAATTTTGAATATTTTGTTAA
The DNA here is from genome assembly GCF_053477335.1 of Acartia tonsa. Classification (NCBI taxonomy): domain Eukaryota; kingdom Metazoa; phylum Arthropoda; class Copepoda; order Calanoida; family Acartiidae; genus Acartia; species Acartia tonsa. Next base: position 2,519,201 of record NC_137271.1, on the reverse strand, counting down.
CTAAAATATATCAAAATATTATCTATAGAAATATTTTCTAAATCAGCAGATGGGAGAATAGTGAAGGTATATCCCAGACCTGTCATTGGTTCAAACATTTTTAGATTTGAGTATGGAACGGCATAATTTTTTCATTTTGTACACATTATGAGTATTATTATTGTGGAAAGGTTCTTCCCTTGCATAATGTGAAGCACTTTATAAACCACATAATAAGTTAGTCATAAATAGTTGAATTTGTTAGGATAAAGTTAGCCGTTTGACGAAAAATGGGGCCATGGGGTCAGATTGAATATCTAGATATATTATATCTATTATTAATAGATATGTCAGTATGGAGTGCAATACCAAGTACTACTATGTATAAACTTGCAAACCTGACCTAGATTAATGAACAAGAATACGAAAAACTTCCCCTTATACTTTTTTTCTTTTCATGTTAATAAAAACGGGTGGGAGGTCTGTGCTTGATAAGGCTCTTTGAGGGAAATTGCAATATCTACCAGTTTTTACTTCGAATTTTGTCCCAAAATATTCTTTCAGTATAATCAAATGCATACAAGTAAGTTTAGCCAGTTAGCGAAATAAATCTAAAATAATAACTTGGGGGCTGATTAAAAGTTCGTCTTTACTAGCAAGCGTTTCCCCTAAAAATCAGCTGAAATTACTAATTTTTATCCCGAATTAAGCACATGGTTGGTTATGGCTGGTTTAGCGCTCCTAACTTTAAAATGATAACAAACAAGAACATTACAGGTTCATAACAGCATATGCAATTTAAATTTAAAGATATTGACATAAATAATTAGATCTTGCTTTATTTAACCACTATTGGATGCGCCCATATCATCAAGGGGCTATATATTCGAAGGGAAATGGAAGGAGAGAATAATAGCCTAAAACAATATCCAGACTTATTATTTAGAATTAAAAAACCATCCCAAAGCCTATAAAAAGCTTCAATGTAAAGGAGAACTATGACGGTCTAGCGGTTAGCGAGATCCTTTGCTACTGATAAAAAAAAATTATTTCTTTTTATAATAGGATTAATGTTTAATTTTTTCTTATTTTCTGTATATAAATGTATATTTCCTGTCTAAAGTTTTAATTTTTGTCGACGTTTTCATCAAAATGGACTGGAACAAACTGAATTCTGAAAAGCGAAGCTATTTTATAATTTTTGTCAGTACATTACAGTGTTTTATTTTTTTGTGTTTTGGTTATTATGACTGCTTAAAATTAAAAATAAGAAAAATAAAATTTTACCATATCGTTGCAAAACTAATTCATGTATGAATTCTTAATTCAATATGTTTTTAAAAGCGAAGCTTATATATTATTAGGGTCAGTCCGTATATTCGTCCGTCCATAACGGTTATCTTTTTTCTTTCATTTAGACACTTTAGAATTGTCCTATTGATTTCAAACTTTGCATGGTGATTCCAATAACAGGCACGGGTAACAAAACTGGTAATATTTTTATAATTTGATTAACATTTGTGGAAAATTTTTGTAGTACGATGCTATACTTGAGTTTTCAGTATAGCTTGCAGCCAGTTTTAAACCACCAGTTTCAATCAGTTTTGAAGCCATACTGGAAGAACAACTATCATTTTGCAATTACTTTATGAAGAAAGGTTTTGTGATTCTATATTCATATATTTTCCTTATTTCAATATATTTTCTCTAGCTCTCAGGCCTAAATAAAGTTTTTTTTGTCTATTTTCTTTCTTTTCTTTCTTTCCCTTCTTTTTAACATTTATTTTTTTTTCTGAAAGGAAATTAATCACAAGGACAATGATAATCTAGCCATCTTAAAATTGTCATGTAGTTTTACAATTTGAATTGAATGATGAATCTTGTGACAACTAGGTACAATCTAGAAACCATAATAGATATAAAAACAAACATTTGTAACATAAAAATAATACAACATTGAAATAATTTATTTTTATATGTTTCATTGAAATATACAGTAATATAGAATGTGTAACATTAACTTCTTAGCTTCTCTATACTTTTTAGGGTAGGTCCATTTCTACGTCTGTAACAAAAGCTCTTACTTTGGGAATATTAGAATTGTCCTTTGGTTTTCTTACGTTTCATGGTGCTTTTTCTTACTTTTTGACTACAAATTCTTATATAATATAATTATCCTTTTCATAGGATTTTGTATAATTGATTTTAAGATGATTTTAATTTATATTTGTCAGTGTTCGTTTGCTTTCATGGATGTTGTCATCCTTGTTTAACATTAAAGCATATAAATCACATAAACTTATAACTAATGATGGTAGAAACTGTTCTTTTCATTGATCTATAACCATTTTCCATATTATATAATTTATCATATTATGATAAGACACTTTCTTTGACACAATTTGATAAAAAAGTGTTTCCATGCCTTTTAGGATGTACTCAGGGACAAGGGAATGATATTCTGACAAACAACTCAAAAGGAAAATTTCCCCTACAATCTCCTTTCCCTTTTCCTCCCCTTCTCCATTAAAATAAAAAAACAAAATTACTCTCGAATTCTTTAAAGGTTTCGTGATTTTTTTTTGTAGAATTAATTGTTAGACTGGCTACCCCTGGATGTACCCAATCCACTAACTCTAAAATAATACCCCTCTTACTATATTACATTCGCCTTGATTTTAGTTTAAGGGGTTGTCAAATTTTTCAGGTGAGCTTTGCGCACACCCCTGGTAAAACCCTATGCATGCCACTGCATTTTCCTATCACTTTATCAAGATTATCTAATTGAAAAAATCTGTGTGGAAAATGGTATGTTTAATTGATAAATTACATAATTGAAGAATGGTTCCTTGTTAGAACAGATGACCCTAGAGTAAATATTAGAGGACTGCTCACTGCGTGGGTTAGGTCTTGCAGCAAACTTATCCAAAACTGACGATGCTCTAAAATAAAACATATGTTATGATACCCAGGTTCAAAGTAGTACCCCTATAAAATTCAAATCATAGACCCCCTATATGTACGTAAATATTAGAGGACTGCTCACTGCATGGGTTAGATCTTGCAGCAAACTTATCCAAAACTGACGATGCTCTAAAATAAAACATATGTTATGATACCCAGGTTCAAAGTAGTACCCCTATAAAATTCAAATCATAGACCCCCTATATGTACGTAAATATTAGAGGACTGCTCACTGCATGGGTTAGATCTTGCAGCAAACTTATCCAAAACTGACGATGCTCTAAAATAAAACATCTGTTAGATACCAGGTTTGCAATAGTACAACTATAAAATCCTCATTGTAAACCCACTATATGTATGACAGATGATCCTAGAAGAAATATTAGAGGACTGCTGCTAACTGCGTCTTACAGCAAACTTATCCAAAACTGTCAATGCTCTAAAATAAAACATCTGTTAGATACCAGGTTCAATAGTACACCTATAAAGTTCTAATTGTAGACCAACTATATGAACAACAGATGATCCTAGAAGAAATATTAGAGGACTGCTCACTGCATGGGTTAGGTCTTGGAGCAAACTTATCCAAAACTGACGATGCTCTAAAATCTAATAGATACCCAGTTATGAAATTTGGCAGACCCCAGTTTTATTATGGTACTTTCATACACTGTTTGTCTGCTTGAGTATTTTTTTGTTGCTGGAATTGGACATAAGGAGTAAGAGTAAATTTGCAAAATCTGCAAAACATCTAGACAATCAATACCTCAAATTTGCAATATAGACATTTTTATTATTAAATAAAATTGTAACATCTATAAGAATAATGATTTTAAACTTCTCACCTATTTGTTTTGGGTCCATGGTAAAGTTAAAGTAGTAGAGAGCTATTCCAATAAGTATGGTGTAACAGAAATGAAAAATACCTAAAAATTAAATATGAAATGATTATATTGTAGTTTGTAGAATGCCACTAAATAGTTATCCTAAAAACTACCAGCAGATAATAAAGTCCAATGTAAACAAAATTAAAAACAAGTTTTTTTTGGTTTGTTATTCTTCTTAGTAAGGTTTAAAGTTTGAACTCTACTGTGATACTTATGTGACAACTCTAATCAACCCCTTGTGCAATCTAAAAACAAGCCCCGAATTAATAAAAATATACCAGCTCTAACTGAAATAATATTCTGCTTCCTTTTCTCTTTCCGTTGACCACCTGTAATATAAAATTATGTATTACTTTGATTTTGGATGGCTACTGTGGCCCCTTTTATTAATACATTAAATCCTTTTTTAAGGATAGTTGCATAGTTGTTCCTTAAAAGTCAGAAAAATTTGTAATTATATGTATCTTACACACAATTAAAATAAACTTATATTAAGGGGGTGGGGTTTGTTAAACCCCCCTCCCACGGAATAGAATACCTGCCAGGGCCACATTCTGTTTGGTCTGCCCATGCAAAAACAAAAATATCCTGAAAATGATAATGGTAACATTTTATTTATCTACTGCATTGGCCATGGAAGTACAATGGATAAAACATATGTGGATATTGTGAGAGATTCTCTCATACCATTTAAAAATGTTTTTTTTTTTCAAGCTGGCTAATTTTATGTTATCCCCCTCCCACCTTAAACTTTACTCATCTCATCCCCTGACCATGAAGCAATGCATTGACCAATATCTAAGGACTATATTAGCAACATAAATTGACAACAAAATTCCCCATATTCATGGTATTTTAATTCAAACTAAGACAAAAAAAATTTAAGTGTGTTATTCAGATTTATTGGGAAAAATAAGACTTACTGTAAGTAGCAGTACATTGTGATAACATGGAATATTACAAGATATGCCCTGAAATAATAATTGTTTTAATCCTTCCACTCAGCATTACCTTGTTAATTACCAAGTTGAGACAGGATTCTTATTCAATTTCAGGGAAAAATCTAGAGAAGCCAGAGCATCATATATGTATATGTTAGGGGATGTGATACTCTTATGCTGTTGGGATATTAGGTTAATTAACATGCAGACAGACATGCAACCCATTGTCTGTAAGTCCACTGTAATGAGTTGTGCCTGTTGTTGAGTTAAAGCACTAGAAGTGTCATAAATAGCAGCAGTAGGGACCATTCTCAATGTTTTTTTGTATAGCACTTTTTGGGCCAGAATTTAACCCAACACCTCCCAAAGAGAGAGCAGATACACTAAAATTCAGGCTTTTTCCACAAGTTTTTCACTCAGATTACCAGTGGCTACTGCCGTTTTGTTCACCATTAGTTGTGCCATATTCAATGTTTTATAATAGGAGGGGAAGGATTAACATTACAACACAGATAAAAAAGATTTATCCCTTTAATTGATATTAAGTTGTTTTAATTTTTCTCAGTTTATCAGTTAACAAATAATTTTATGTAGTGATATTCTAAAATAAAGAAAATTAAAAACCACTTACGATATAACTGGATGATAATCATTAGGACCATTAACGTTTCCTGAATACACCTCATTGTTTGACCAAACTCGGTTACAAGCTGAAAATTTTTCAAGGTAAGATTTAATACAAAGTGGACTATGCACAAATGAGAGCAAGTGATGTTTTACACCTTCTGGCAGGGATGTTAAACAGGTTTTGTTGAATATACCACATTTCTATCAAAAACAGTTATAGCAATGAAAAAAAATAACAGTGGTTTTATAGGAAAAAACACTTTTATATTATAAAATTTTATATTTTTATGGTAAACCTTACATCTCTACTGGAAGGTGTATAACATCATCTACAAAGTCATTAAACTACTTAAGTTGCACACCAAATGGAACCTATGTTTTTTTACATACAGATTCTTATCTTATTTGGACTTGAAATAATACTTACCAAATACCTAATGTAAAATTATACTTAATTATAAACAGAACTTTATAAATAACCTAAACTTACCATACACAAGATTAGTAGTTGGAGTTTTAACATCTGTGTCATAAGATACTTTGAATGGAATAACATGAAGTACTTCTACTGAGACAATCAACCTAAATATTAATTGTAATAAATGGAAATTAATACCTGTCATTGGCTTTTCACAGGCTTCATTGGCTTTAAAAAAAGGCTTATTATCAATGATTTAGTATTTTTAGACACCCTTAAAATATACTAGGATTTTGGCTGCCAGGATTAATGGATCAAAAAAAAACTCTCCTAACCAATGCATATTTGTGCCATTTGAAAAGACAGAACAATTTGTAATTCTGAACCTTCCACCCAATTAAAAACTTAAGGGTGGTGATTTTAAAGCATTCCCCCTACCCCTTGAAATACCAATAAAGACCAAACTTAATTTTTAGTAAACTATTATAAACCCCCTCCCCCCTTACCCCCATCTCTGACTCAAAGAGAATACAGAAATATACATTTATGCTTACAAGATTAGATTTTGTGGTTTGTTAATCATCTTTGCATACTGAATATGAAGGGTGCCCCTGAAAAATAATAGATATTTGTGATCTATCAAAAATAGTATTCTAATTTGCACTTGATGAAAATCTAGTAGATTAGTGTCTAACTAAACTATATTACCTTACTAACCAATGTCTAATAAAACTTGTTAATGTATTATACCAATTATCAATTTCAAAATTACGATCATACACTCAAAATGTATATGGCAGTAGAGTATAATATTAGTGACTTATTAAAAAGAACACAACTAATAACCTGGGTTAAATATCCTGGATGAAAATACAGCAAACAAACTAACCTATCAACCAATATCTGGTTAAACTTGTAAAGTAACATAAACAACTATCAAATTTCATATGTGTACAACATACACTCTAAAAGTGTATGACAGTACAATATAGAAATTAGGGACTAGGACTTAGGAACTAAAAAAACACTAGTGTACAATCGTACACATAAAGATGTACAATATGATGTAGTGGACTTACATACATATAACATGTTCAACTAATAACCTGGGTCCAAATAACTGTAAAAAATTACTTTATTAACCAATATCTGGTCAAACTTGTCAATGTGTCATAAACAACCTGGCTCAACTGAAATAAAATCAAGTAACTAACATAAATTTAAAAAATTCTTAAGATTTTAGTTATTGATTGCAAAGATAACAAAGAATATAAATGAATTTCCCTGCTCTTTTTTATTATTTAAATTTAATTTAAATTTATTAATATGTATTTCTATATTCAGAAATTTCAGAGAAAATTCTAATTGCTTAAAAAACTATCTACATTTCCCCACAAAACACTGGCATTCAGTAGGTAACAACCATCCTCTAGATCATTTTGAACACTCATATCTGTCAGGTTTAAACTTCCAAGATTAGAGCCTGAAAAATAACATTTTAAGAATGTCTATGTAAATAAAGTGAAACTTTCAGGACTTGGTTGTAAGAACCAACTGTGCATGGTAATGAGTTGCACCTGATTTGGAACAAGGCATTCCTCCTACTCTGTCTATTAATGTTGAATATCTGAGTGACTTAGCAGCAGTAGGAACCATTAATAACCCCTTAAGTTATAAAGCGGTGTTGATCCCTCATGATATACTAATGCGCTATATGTTACCCCAAGGTCACAAGTTCTTAAGGACTAGAAGGAAATAGAAGCTAGGATTATTAAGTCTATATCTAATACAGGAAGTGCAATTTTGGAAAAAAAATTTAATAAAAAATAATCATTTAAATAAAATTTGACTGTATATATATAATTGTACATAATATTCCTTTAACTCATTTATTATTGTTTTTTTTATATATGTTCACCCAAAAATGATAAATCTAATCTTATCACCTCTTAAAACATAATTTCTCCAAGGGGCAAGAAGACAGCAGTAAACCATTCTATAGAAAATTAATCATAAAGAAATTATCTAAATTTTAAAATTTTTCCCTTGAGTCTATTTGATTGACAAAGGAAGGTGGATACCCTCCCCTAGAGACAAGGGTCTACATACATCCTCCTGGTACACCCCCCTAAATCATCCAAGGGTGGTGTCAAAGAAAATATCACAACCACCTTAAACTTAGAGGAGTATGAAAAAATGTATGCGTTTTGTTTTGCTAAAAATTCCGTCACTTATCTTGAATAGCAACTGACGGACAGACGCTTACTGGTTGATAGACAAAGTAAATTATAGAGTAGCCTGGGTAATAGTCCCTTTCGTGGCAATGCATCTTAAGGGGCGATTTGATGTATTTTTAAAATAGCTTTTTAGAAATTATTTTAGGTTAGGTTAGGTTATATTTTGGATTAGGAAACTGCCCCACAGAGTTAGAGCCCCCCGCAGGGACTAGAAATAAAAGAAAAGCTACTGTGAAAAATACGAAGAATCGCCCCTTGAGGTGCATTGCCACGAAAGGGACTATACCCGTAGCTTCACTGCTAGCAAAGAGGAATATAAATGAGAAAGACAGCAGCACAAGGCTAAAAATATTCAAGTTCCCCATATTTTATAACTATATTTGGCTAGTCATATCCCATTTAACACAACACAACATGTATTCACTAAGGAATAGGAGAGTGGAGCACTCCATAGTTAGGGAGTGGGGACAAAGCTCCTGATTTAAAAATACCTAATTTTAAAAATGTCTATATGACAAAAAACCGAATTAAAATTTTTCCTAATTTGACGCTGAATTACCAGAGAGGACCAGAGGAGACATTGGACTGTCTAGTACAGTTGTCTCCAAAGTTTTATATTACGATTTCTTATTCTTTGGCTCAACAACTTTGGGGACTTTTATTGAATTTTGATTGGTTGGATCATTCCATTTCAAAAACGTTTCCACCACTAATTGTTACCTACAGAAGTGGTAATTTTGTCTTCATTGGGGATGTACATCAATTTATCAGCTATCTATTGTCTTATCCCTTTAGATTATAATTACAGTATCAAAGTCTGAAATTCAGAATGACAGACAAACACTTATAGAGTGGCTTCACTACTAAATATGAAATTAATAAATAGTTTACCTGTAGAATAACTGTATAAAAGCAAATAAGTTGATAGCTGAATGGAAATTTGTTCTTTCTTTGTAAGCTACAAGAACCTGGAATAACAAGGATGACAACATCCATAAAAGCGAAGACAGTATAATAAACAAACACAAACATTGGAGAGTGTCAGAACTGAATAATAGGAATATAAATGTATTAAAGTCGAAATAAAATTGTAAGTAAATTTAAAAAAAAAACTGCTTAAATACAGGATGTTTAAGGACATTCATACATTTTTAGGGTTTCATTATAAAGATGCTTCGCTTTTAGCAGTGTACTTTGTTGTCCTAGGAATCAGTATTCCAAAAATCTGATTATTTTACAATTATATCACATAAAAATTTGTTGTTAAAAGTTGAGAATTAATATGTTTAAAATGAACGTACGGATATTCTGGTAACGATTATAGAGTTGCTACGCTTTCTAAATCATACCTAACTACAACAGGAATAACCATGCAAATTTTAAAATCGATAGTACAATTCTAATATATAAAAAATCAACCAAAAGAGCTTTCTTTTCCTGACGGACGCACGGACCGACCTAAATTATAGAAAAGCTTTGCCTTTAACATTTAAAAATAAATATGTGAGCATCTTAAATAATGTTTTTGTTTACTAAATAAATATTTACATCCCAAGGTATTAAATGATGGAACGAAGAATAATATTCCAATTAAAAAAAAATATATCCTAATCTTTGCTAAATTTATGTTTGATTTAAGTTTGAAGTTTTTTTTCTTTTCTAAAAAAAGTAAATTCGAAAAATATATAGTCAAAATGCCCGTAAAAGAACTCTTTTCACTAAAATTTGCCAAAATAAAGTATAAAAGAAAGAAATAAATAATTTATATTACTGATAAAAATCTTAAACAGATAATCCTCACACCAAATGTTGAAATGAGATGTCTTTTTTGACAATAATGCAAATTTTCATTCTAACAGTCCTTAACCATGTAGTGAAATAAGTTACACACATATCTTTAAGGACGCCGTATTTCCCGTTCCCCCCCCCCCTTATATACTCTGAATATTTATGTAAGCCTAACATATCAAAAGTAGGACTCATTAGTTTACCCGATATACATGATTTTTAGGTATGGTTGAGAACCAAGGACCTATGAGAAGCTACACTGTAAAGAAGGAATATATCAGTTCTGCCGTTTGCAAGATCCTTTGGAACAGACAGACAGATACAGATCCTGTTACTTTTGTGTACTGATTAAATTTATGAAAGTGTATTGACAGGGAAGCTGTTCATGTGTCCTTTGTGTCGTGTACAATTGTGAAAAGTCCTATGCCCATTAATCCTTACTCCGGAGGTGGTGACGACGACATCTCTCAACCACCAGAGAATTGTGGCATTGCTAGCGAGACGCGCATTTGGCTCCGTTGAAACAGAAAGAATAGAATACTTACAATATATCCATTGAAAAGTAGCCCTATGAAACAAATGCAATCATTCATGTACCACCAGTTTGGATCTATAACAGAGAATATGTAAGTATTGCATCGTATTATAGACAGCAATTTACAAATATTAAAATAAAAAAAATAATTTAAACTGGATTTAAACCAGTTTTGTTAGACCCGAGGAATAAAACTTGTTTTAGTTTTATAATTTTTATTTTAATAGTCCTGAAAAATTGTCTGTAATATGATGCTATACATAATTTTTCAGTATGACAGAGAAACGGTTCTAATTCAACGAATATTAATCAATTTCAAAGCAAGTTGAAAAAGTTTTTAATGAAACAAGATAAAAATATTTTTGTATGTATTGTTAAATTTAATTAGCTTTGCAAATTTTTTTTTAATAAGATACTTCCCTAAAAAAAATTTAGCCTTAAATAGAAGCTAATAGGATAAAATTTCCCCTAAAACGTTACAGTCGGACAAATCAACAGACATATATACATTTAAAGTTGTAGAGTGGCTTCGCTACTAAAAGACTCACCCATATAAGTAGAATCATCCTGGAGTACATCAATAAAAGTATCAGAAAAAACATCACTTGAGCTAAATAAGTGTTTTATGTTGTCCATAATACCTTCAATAAACATTTTTTTTTATTTTCTAAAAAACAACAATTATTTTTTAAAATTTACTATTAAGGAAGAAATACACCCAGGGAGGGCAAATTGGGCTGTTTATTACACTAGTCCAAAAGTCTTATGATAACATTTGTTGCTTTAACAACCATGGAGACTTTTATTTTGAATTTTGATTGGTTGAATCATTTAGTTGAGTGTGGAAACGTTTAAAACACTAATTTTAATCTCCAAAAGGGGTAATTTGTGTATCATCATTGTGGATGTACATAAATTTATCGGACATTGTCTTATCCCTTTAGATCCCTTCCCCCCTCAAAAAAAATAAAAATAAAACATTACATTACTGGCACATAAAAAGATAAGGGTTGGCTTATTGGTAGTTAATGTATATTTTTTAAACTTCCCCCTCCCCCTGCTGATTTTTGTCTTTTGCTAAAAAAATCCCTTCTTTTATATATTTAACACTCAGCTAAACTTCAAGGTTGATCATATTATTTAAAAAAGATTCCTTTACAAGCAACATTTTCTGCCTTTATAGTTTTACAAATTTCTTTATTTTTACTTATCTTGTAATATGTAAATTAAATTAATGTGATTTAGACTAAAGAGGGGGATGCTATAATCACCGAAATAATGATAAATAACTAAGAAGTATCAAAGACTTTTTACACTCAGCAAATTTATCATGTATTTAACTAAATATCTTAAATAATAGGATGTCTATACTCTGATAAGGTTTAAAGACTAATGGTCTGAAAATAATTTATAAATATTCTCTATTTTGAATTTAATAAACAAGGATGGCAAAATCCATACAAGCAATGCTCTAAAATCAAATGAAGGACAAACAAATAATAGGTAAGTCTTGTAGGGTTTTAGAATAAGCAGAACATCAATTTGTAAGTCTAAACAAAATTGTACATTATTTTGTTGCAAAATTACGTAATTGCAGGCTACTGTATACGGACATACTTTTATATTTAGGATTAAACTATAGAGATGCTTAGCTTATGATATTGAACCTTGATGTCTTAAGAATCATAATTCTAAAAATTAGATGAATGGGAAAATTATATCATACAAAAAGTTGAAAATTAGCATTTGAAATTGACGTACTGACTTTTTGGTAACAATTATAGAGTTGTTATGGTCCTAAGTGGTACCTTACTGATATAGGAAACATCATGCAAAGTTTGAAATCAATAGGAAAATTCTAACACGTTCAATATTATCTGTTACGCATGGACAGGCAGACATAAGGCGGACCAACTCTAATTATAGAAAAGCTTTGCTTTAAAAAATATAAAAAATATCAAATATCAAATATTTAAAAAAAAATATACATGTAATTAACAATATAGGTACATCAATATTTTTTATGTACACATTTTGAACAACAATTTCTCAGTTTTTTTGATAAAAAAATATGCTTAATTGCTTCCACAGCTTAAAAACAAAATTCTTCAGGTTTTAGGTAGTATATACTTTTAATATAGTCTATGTATCAGGGAGAAAGGGAGGGAACAATGGATCAAATATTTAATATTTTTGAGTCTCAAACCTTAGGTACCAGCTTCGTGAAGGATTTAGACTGAATTTAGGGACTTTGGGTACTGGCGCACTATTGCCGCGGAATTTGTTATTAATCTAGCAGACAAAAGTTAAAAAAAACAATTAACACAATTTCTAACAGACAAGAAATTTATATAGTATAAAATTATTTCTGCTGGTTCTAACAAATATTTTTTCTAGAAATTCTACTGTTATATTTGTGTAATAAACAATCTAAGAACACTTCATGATTTCCTGAATTTTGGTGGAAGTCAATAATATAGGAGAAGGGATGTAGAAGTTGTAAAAGCATTTTTTTAGTGAATAATTACAGAATGTTTACTTCATTGTGATGTACTGATAGACTAATTTATAAGTAGATGCTTTTTTTCTCTTTCTTGTTTAGAGTTTTCTAATTTAGATAATCATAAATACTTTACAATTTTATTCAAAATTTCTGGATAAATCTGGTTTTCATGGCCTTTTAGTGAGCACTCTTAAAGTGAATTAATTGCCCATTGCACCATCCCTTCCTCCCTGAACTTATACAGAGTGAAGCAATAAAATCAGACGGTAGGCAAAACGAATATATATATAACACTTTTTATCTCTTTATTTAATTTATTTCAGTACAAATATAAATAACACGAAAAAAACTATAATATTTTTGGAATTTTTTATAGTATAAAAATATAGTAAAATATTCCACTTAATAAAATAATATGGGATCATGGAAAGAAAACAAAGTCATTCCTAATTAGGACAGAAGTCACTGGAAATTGGTCTAAGGAAGGCTACTTATGTCCTTCATCTAACAAAATCTAACTTAAGGGAGGTGACTTATGTCCTTTGTCTGACAAATTCTTACATTAGGAAGGCTGCTTATGTCCTTCAAGTTGCAAAACTTAGCTTTTATGTCCTTCACATAGCAAAACCTCACAAAATATAGCATTTCTGTCATTCACATAGCAAATTCTTGCAAAACATAGCATTTATGTCCTTCACATAGCAAATTCTTGCAAAACATAGCAAATTCTTGCAAAACATAGCAAATTCTTGCAAAACATAGCAAATTCTTGCAAAACATAGCATTTATGTCCTTCACATAGCAAATTCTTGCAAAACATAGCATTTATGTCCTTCACATAGCAAATTCTTGCAAAACATAGCAAATATTCTTGCAAAACATAGCAAATTCTTGCAAAACATAGCATTTCTGTCCTTCACATAGCAAATTCTTGCAAAACATAGCAAATTCTTGCAAAACATAGCATTTATGTCCTTCACATAGCAAATTCTTGCAAAACATAGCAAATTCTTGCAAAACATAGCATTTTTGTCCTTCACATAGCAAATTCTTGCAAAACATAGCAAATTCTTGGAAAACTTAGCATTTCTGTCCTTCACATAGCATTTTGGTCCTTCACATAGCAAAATCTCACAAAACATAGGTTTTTCTGACCTTTTTCTACCAGGAGATCAGAACTAAATCAGAACACACATAACAAGAGTTTTTACATAATACATTAAGATTATCTATTATGCATTTAACTCTGCATAAATTATGATAATTCATTATTATTACCCCTCCCCCCCCCCCTATTTAAAATTTACCCCTGCATAAATTATGATAATTTATGCTGAGTTAAATGTACTGTTTGAACTTCTATCTAACAGGATATGAGAACTTAATTAGAACACACATAACAAGAGTGTTTACATGGGAGGTTGTGACACAAAAGAGGCCAGCTATGGTGCCATATGTAGGAAAAGTGGCATTGCATTCTAGGGCCTAAAAGGCTGGCCCCTTTTCAGTCCATCATATGACATGGGAAGGAGGTTGAGGAGCATTTTATGCAGTCTAAATTTCCAAGAATGCAATGCCACTTTCCCTACATGGCACCACCTCCCATGTCATAAGATGGACACAAAAGAGGCCAGCTATGACGCCTTTTAGGAAAAGGGGCATAGCATAGTGGAATTTAGGCTGCTTAAAATGCTCCTAAACCTCCTTCCCAAGTCAAATGATGGACTGTAAAGGGGCCAATTGAATAATTGTTAATCTGAATGTACTATGTAAACACTCTTGTTATGTGTGTTCTGATTAAGTTCTCATATCCTGTTAGATAGAAGTTCAAACAGTACAGTTAACTCAGCATAAATTATCATAATTTATGCAGGGGTAAATTTTAAATAGGGGGGGGGGAGGGGTAATAATAATGATTTATCATAATTTATGCAGAGTTAAATGCATAATTGATAATCTTTATGTATTATGTAAAAACTCTTGTTATGTGTGTTCTGATTTAGTTCTGATCTCCTGGTAGAAAAAGGTCAGAAAAACCTATGTTTTGTGAGATTTTGCTATGTGAAGGACCAAAATGCTATGTTAAGGACAGAAATGCTAAGTTTTCCAAGAATTTCCTATGTTTTGCAAGAATTTGCTATGTGAAGGACAGAAATGCTATGTTTTGCAAGAATTTGCTATGTTTTGCAAGAATTTGCTATGTTTTGCAAGAATTTGCTATGTGAAGGCCATAAATGCTATGTTTTGCAAGAATTTGCTATGTGAAGGACATAAATGCTATGTTTTGCAAGAATTTGCTATGTTTTGCAAGAATTTGCTATGTTTTGCAAGAATTTGCTATGTGAAGGACATAAATGCTATGTTTTGCAAGAATTTGCTATGTGAAGGACATAAATGCTATGTTTTGCAAGAATTTGCTATGTTTTGCAAGAATTTGCTATATGAAGGACATAAATGCTATGTTTTGCAAGAATTTGCTATGTGAAGGACAGATAAACTATTTTATGCAAGATTTTGCTATGTGAAGGACCAAAAAGCTAGGTTTTGTGTGGTGAAGGGAGGCTACTTATGTCCTTCATCTTGCAAAATCTTTGTTAAGGGAGACAAGTTATGCCCTTCATCTAACAAATTCTAACATAAGGGAAGCTACTTATGTCCTTCCTAGGAAGGTGACTTCTGTCCTAATTAAGGAATGACTTTGTTTTCTTTCCGTGATCCATAATATGTATAATATTTTGCTTTGGTTTCAAAAGTTTAAAAAGAAATATTTATATTATGGGAAAAAAACAAACATTTTTAGGTTTGAAAGTAAGTAATATTATCTTTATATTTCAAAAGAAAATTCAGACATTCAGAAGCAGTGTTAATATATAATCAATTTTTTTCTAATTTTTTTTGGCAAATTGGGCAACAACATAGAGAAAAAATAAAAGAGAGGAATCGAAGCAACTAGAATTTGAAAATAGGCAGTGGGCCCAGAGGCCTAATCAGCGCTGTTGCCACACTAAACTTTATTGCTATCACACCTCTTTTCAAATGGGAGGATTACAAAATTAATATGTAAAGTTTTAATAGTTAGAATATAATATTTGAATTAAAAAAAAAATTGGTTATTAAATATAAATATATAATGTTTTAATTAAAAATTACATATAATTTTATTTTAAAAAAAATTGTGCATGAAAGATGAATCCTTCCATTTCTAAAAAGGGGGAACTTTTTTCATAATAAATATTCAGCTGATTCTTACCACTCTCGGCTGTTTGCTAAATATCGCTTTTCTTTTTGTTTACATTATTATTTTTGATTCACATACAAAAAGCCCTGTGCGGTTTTTGCTTTTCGTCTGCAAAATTTTCTTTAAAAATTTAGGGATGGGGAAGTAGTATTTTACCATGAAAAGGGGGTGAGTATTCATCCTCTTATCCTTTTTCCTTATGGGCAACAAAAAGTGTTTGAGAATAGCAATTATTAACAGTCCATTTTTGTATATCTTCGTCCTTGCTAGCTTTTAATGCTCTGTATTTGGCTACTAAAATGATTGTTGAAATTTGAAGAAAATCTTTATCATTGAATAATAACATAATGATAATTTTAAAAATTGAAAGAAAATTGTGTGTTAATTTGTTGCAAACTTAATTACTTAAATGATAGGTAAAATTGTTTAAGGACTTTCACTTTTAGAATTTGATTACAAAAATGCTTCGCTTGTTATCCAGATATTGTACCTTTAAAAATTGTTGTCAAACTCAAAAGTAAAACTCAGAATGTTTGAAATGGACGTACATATTTTTTTTGTAACAATTATAGAGTTGATATGCTTTCTAAATCGTACCTAACTGCTACAGGAATCATTATTTCAAGTTTGAAATTCATATTACAATTCTACCATGCCTAAATTATTAAAAAGAGTTATTAGTTACTGATAGGGTTGGTTTGGATGTCTGGCTAACGCCCGATATCCGGCAAATTACCGGATATCCGGCAAGATAAGCCGATATCCGGCATTAAAAATCACCTATATATCCGGTATCAGGATAGTTTCAATATCCGGTATCCGGCCGAATATCCGGCCCAACCGGATATCCAGCCCAACCCTAGTTACTGACGAACTCAATGACTTACGGACAGACCCTAATCATATAAAAGCGAAGCCAATAAAATTTACATTAAGATTTGCGAGATAGAGATTTAAAAGGTTTTATCTTTAATATTTTTAGACATAAAAGCGGATAATAAGCCTCTTTTTCGGTCAGCTGAATTTGAGTTGCCAATTGTGTACACAGTTTCCTCGGTGTTTCGTCATCCTATCTCAATATTTGCTACAATATTTGTTAAAAAAGATTCAAACTTTAATATTTTCAAAATTTGGATTGTATAAACAATTTATACATTCAAATTTTGATTTTTCTTTGAGATGAGGAAAAACCTAGGAAACTGTGTACACAATCGGCAACCCAAATTCAAATGACCTCTTTTTAAACCTTTATACAATAGATATACAAGATCTAGATGGTAAATCTGATAAGGGTTTCTTAGCACACACATTGTTTTCTTAATTTTTTTCTAGGGGCGATTTCTCTGGAGAGGGTGGTGGTACCCTTCCCCAAAATAGTTATAAATCTTTCGGGACCTATGAGAAGCTACCCTGTTGAGGAGAATCCGATTGGTTGAGCGGTTAGCGAGATACTTTGATACAAACACACAGACAAACAGAGAGACATCCGGTTACTTTAGTATAAGGCTACGATTCACTCCATCAATAAAAGTAAGTATTGTATAATCTAGGCAACTACCTGGCCCAAGTGGTGGAAACACTTTTCTTCTGCTAGCAAATTGCTTTCTGTTCTTTTGTAGGGACTCTGCTGTGTTTATATAGATAGATAGATAGATAAATAAATAGATAGATAGATGGATAGATAGATGGATAGATAGATAGATAGATAGATAGATAGATAGATAGATAGATAGATAGATAGATAGATAGATAGATAGATAGATAGATAGATAGATAGATAGATAGATAGATAGATAGATAGATAGATAGATAAATAGATAGATAGATGGATAGATAGATAGATAAATAAATAGATAGATAGATGGATAGATAGATAGATAGATAGATAGATAGGTAGATAGATAGATAGATAGATAGATAGATAGATAGATAGATAGATAGATAGATAGATAGATAGATAGATAGATAGATAGATAGATAGATAGATAGATAGATAGATAGATAGATAGATAGATAGATAGATAGATAGATAGATAGATAGATAGATAGATAGATAGATAGATAGATAGATAGATAGATAGATAGATAGATAGATAGATAGATAGATAGATAGATAGATAGATAGATAGATAGATAGATAGATAGATAGATAGATAGATAGATAGATAGATAGATAGATAGATAGATAGATAGATAGATAGATAGATAGATAGATAGATAGATAGATAGATAGATAGATAGATAGATAGATAGATAGATAGATAGATAGATAGATAGATAGATAGATAGATAGATAGATAGATAGATAGATAAATAGATAGATAGATAGATAGATCATGCCCAATCTATTCTCTTACTTTTAATATTCAAATAATGCGAGTGACGAAATGTTTTTGCTTGGGGATTTCGCAAAGCTCCTCCTAAAGTTTTGACGGGGGGTGTAAATAAAAATCGATAGTTGGCGTGGGGGGGGGGGGTTGCTGTATTACAGACAACAAGAGGGATATATTGTAAACAAGGATGACAACATCCATAAAAGCGAAGCTCTAAAATGGAAGAACTTGTAGAGTGTTAGAACTGGATAAACTAAACATTTATGCATAAGTCAATACAAAATTGTAAGTAAATTTGTTAAATTGATTAAATACATGATACTGTTTAAGGACATGCTGACGTTTTTAACACTTGATTATAAAGATTTTTTGCTTATAACATTGTACCTTGATGTAATAGGAATCAGTATGCAATAAATCAGATGAATAGGATAATTTTAACATACATATTTGTTGTCAAAAAAATAAAAAAATCAGCTTGTTTTAAATGGCTGTACGGACATTCTGGTAACGATTATAGAGTTGCTACGCTTTCTAAATCGTACCTAATTACTACAAAAATCATCGTGCAAAGTTTGAAATCGATAGGACAATTCTAACATGCCTAAATTAACGAAAAAAAGCTATCCGTTACTGACTGACCGACCCTAATTATATAAAAGCCTCGCTTTTAATAAGGTGGATAAAACCCCCTTAAATTAAAGTGGGTTGTGACTTTCAAACCTTGATACTTGATACCTTTGCCGTTTGGAGGGGTGTATCAGGGGGGTGTATTCAGGTTAGGAACCCCCTGCACCCCTCTTCTGGACGCTCCCTGTTTGACAGTTTCTATTGTCCTATCCCTGCACAAGCATATATTGGCATGCACAGCGATTTCCCAAGGGGGTGTAAGTAAAACCATTAGGGGATGAGAAAAGGGGATGCGAAGGCCTTTCCTATTTCAATTTTGAAAGTGATGTTTGCAACCCCCCCCCCCCCCCCCCCCCCCTTCTTCCACTAACTACCACACGCCGGCCCCTTTCGCTAAGAAAGGAATAGACATCGTATTATAGACAGCTTTCCGCTGATATAAAAATGACAAATTATTGCCCTGAGAGGCCGAAGGCACAGGGTCACAAAACAAACAAAAAATAATTATTTTAGGGTGTCAGAACTGAATAAGCAAAATATAAATGTATAAGTTTTAAATCATACCTAACTTTTATGGGAATCATTATGCAAAGTTTGAAATCGATAGGACAATTCTATCATGTCTAAATTAAAGATAAGAGCGAACTATCACCTTACCGTTACGGACGGACCGACCGACCCTTATTATAGATATATAAGTGTACAACACTTACAAATTATTTATGTCGATCCCGAGTGCATTTTAAGTTCATAGCATACGTACTTTTTATACCAGTTCAAAATATACACAGCTAAGGCTACTAAAATGTTTTCTTTTTCACATAATACTGATTTGTTTTCTTTTAAGTACTATACTATACTTTAGCTGTATATAAACTAATGTTATTCTTTAATAATTCTTGTTAGACAGAAATTTCATTTCAGTTCAGTTAAAACGTTTGTGAATTTAAAGAAAATATCTTTTTAAAAAGTATCATCGTATGATATATTGTTGTAAAGTTTTTTTTGTTAGTCCGTTAACCACTGAACCGATTGAGTTCTCCAATTTATGAAATCTTCCCATAGAGTCATGCATGGAAGATTAATTTGTCCCAGGGAGGGAAGGGACATTGGACTGTTTATTATACAAGTCCCCAAAATTTTTAATAATCTTTTCTTGTTCGTTGCTCAACAACTGTTAAGACTATTATCAAAATTTTATAGGTTGGTTCATTAAGTTAAGAATCCAAACGTTTTTACCATTATTTTTATTGTTCAGAAGGGGCAATTTTGGGGATGTACATTGTACATCAGGTTATCGCCCATTAACTTATTCCTTAATTTTTTTTTATCAATTTAAGTCTTTTAGTGATTTAGGCTATTTTTTTGCCCCCTCTCCCTTTGCAATACAATTTTTAAAGAAGATATAATTTTTCTATAATTAGGATCGGTCCGTCCGTAATGGAGTTTTCTATCGATAATTTAGGCATGTTAGAATTTCCTATCGATTTCAAACTTGGCATGGTGATTTCTTTAGTAGTTAGGTATAATTTAGAAAGTGTATCAACTCTATTTTCGATACCTGAATGTCCGTACGTACATTAAAAAAAATTTCATGTGACATAATTATTCGTTTTATCTGATTTTTGAAATACTGATTCCTAGGACAACATAGTACAATTTTATAAGCTAATCTTAAAAAGTTTTTGTTTGTCCTACTATTTCAGAACTGCGACCATATTGATGTTGTCATCCTTGTTAATATTTTAACAAAATCAAAATATAAATACGATGCACGCACATTAAATCCATATCAAATTTGCCAAAAAATCAGTCATTTTCTTACGCCTCATTAGCTAATTCTTTTAGTCTTAAATAGTCTGCTAATATTCCATTTTATTAAAAGCGAAGCTTTTATATAATAGGGTTCGGTCCGTCCATCTGTCCGTTAGTCCGTCACGGTTGGCTCTTTTCGTTAATTTAGGCATGTTAGAATTATCCTATCGATTTCAAACTTTGCATGGTGATTGCTGTAGTAGTTAGGTACTATTTAGAAGGCGTAGCAACTCTATAATTATTACCAAAACGTCCGTATGTCCATTTTAAACATGTTGATGTTTTACTTTTTTGACATCAAATTTTCCGATTCATCTGACTTTTGGAATACTGATTCCTATTACATCAAGGTACAATGTTATAAGCAAAGCATCTATATAATCAAGTCCTAAAGATGTGAATATGTCCTTAAACAGTATTATGTATATTTGCAGTTATTCAGTTCTGACACTCTACAAATGTTTTTTTGTCCTTCAATTTCAGAGCTTCGCTTTTATTGATGTTGTCATCCTTGTTAAATCTTTATTTTACATTATAAATTTACATAATTTTTAATATTACATTTTGAATTTTAAAATTACTTTTAAACGTTTTAAATTTTTAAGGAATATATTTTTCTACTTATCAGCGCATCTACTCTAAAATTATGAAAATTACATACGCTAGCAAAATCAAATTTTAAAGAAATATTTACATCTTTAATACTAATTTAATAACATCTATTCATCGAATCGTATTATAGACAGCTTTCTGCTGATATTAAAATAAAAGTTTTATTTTAATAATCATGGAAAATTGTCAGTACAACGATGCTATGCATGTTTTTTCAGTATGGCCGAGAACATTTTGTAATCCAGCAGATATTAATCGGATTCAAGGCAAGTATCACCAAAATTGACTTTAAAGTACTTTTTTTACATTAAAATAATGTTCAATATTTCCACATTAATAAACCTATAAATCTAAATATTCAATATTTTTAAGATTGAAAAATTCTAATATTTAAATTTGTAAACTGCAATTTTACATTAAAGACAATCACGTTTTAAAATATTTGATACAATATACCTGTACTCTAGCGGCTACGCCCCTAGAGGCCTCTAGTGGCACTTAAAGTGTTTTTTATATTTAAAATATGTCTATGTTGCGTTGACGTGTATGTTGCGTAAAATCGAGAAACGTAATTTTTTTTTGATTTTTTGTGAGTTCTCTTGGAAGGGTGGTGATACCCTCCCCCAAAATAATTATAAACCGTCCCGAACCTATGAGTAGCTACCCAGTTAGGGAAAACCCGATCGATTTAGCGGTTAGCGAGATCTTTCGGTACAAACAAACGGACAAACACACATCCTTTTAATTTATTATAAGAATTACAAGATATATTTTTATAATCTAAGCTTTTTAAAAACGAAGCTTTTCTATAATTAGGGTCGGTCCGTCCATACGTCCGTCCGTCCGTACGTCCGTCCGAGATTGATAGCTTTTATTCGTTAATTTAGGCATGTTAGAATTGTCCAATTGATTTCAAACTTTGCATGATGATTCCTCTAGTAGTTAGGTACGATTTAGAAAGCGTAGCAACTCTATAATCATTTCCAGAATGTCCGTACGTCCATTTCAAACATGTTGATTTTTCTACTTTTTTAACAACAAATTTTTATGTGATCTAAATATCCGTTTGATCTGATTTTTGGTATATTGATTCCTGGGACAACAAAAAACAATATTATAAGCAAAGCAACTCTATTATCAAGTCCTAAGAATGTAAGTATGTCCAAACACATTATCCTGTATCAAGCAGTTTTTCAACAAATTTACTTACAATTTTGCTTCGACTATTATACTTTTATATTCTGATTATTCAGTTCAGACACTATAAAAGTGTTAATGTCTGTTTGTCCTACCGTTTCAGTGCTTCGCTTTATAATAAGGGCATGTGCGTGCGTAACGGTTAGCTCTTTTAGTTAATTTAGACATGTTAAAATTATCCTTTTTGCTGATGATTTATCTATATAATCTATGGATATAAATTAAACAAGGTCCATTTAAAACATACTGATTTTAACTTTTTTGACAACGATTTTTTGGATGATATAATTATCTCCTTCGTCTGATTTTTGGAACAATGATTCCTATGACAATACTTAATGGGAAACATTTCTATTAAGAAATGATAGAACATTTATAAATTTTGTTACAAATACAATTTACAGTCCAATGTCCCCTCCCTACCTGCCTGCATTTGTTGTCACTTTAGTATCAAAGGCTGAATTTTGCATTTATCATGCATTGATAGTAAGATTAATTCTTTATTGTCATATTCCTGTATCCTTAGCCTTTCAAGGTTGTGAAGGAGTGTTTGCCCCTCACAAACATCTCATTTCATCCCCCTAAAAAAAATTGAGGGCATATCGGGCTATTTATTACATAAGACCCCAAAGTTTTATTTACGTTTTCTTATTCGTTGATTGAACAACTTTGGGGACTGTTATTCAATCTTGATTGGTTAGTTCATTAAGTTGAGTGTCAACATGTAATGTTTCAACCACTAATTAGTTGAAAGGGGGTAATTTTGTGTATCATCAATGGGGATGATTTTGGGATCAATTTATCGGCCATAGTCTTATCCAACGATGTTTTGAATTTTAACATTTCAAGATAAATAAAAATGAAGTCCTCCCCCTCAACTGTGTTTATAACTGGCTGCAACCGTGGCATCGGTCTTGAACTTGTCAAGCAATTCCTTGGCTCGGAAAAAGGCCCAAAACATTTGTTTGCCACCTGTAGGAAGGTTTCTGATGAACTCAAGGTGGGCACAGATAGATAGATAGATAGATAGATAGATAGATGGATAGAAAGATAGGTAGGTAGATAGATAGATAGATAGATAGATAGATATATAGATAGATAGATATATAGATAGATAGATAGATAGATAGGTAGATAGATAGATAGATAGATAGATAGATAGATAGATAGATAGATAGATAGATAGATAGATAGATAGATAGATAGATAGATAGATAGATAGATAGATATATATATAGATAGATAGATAGATAGATAGATAGATAGATAGATAGATAGATAGATAGATAGATAGATAGATAGATAGATAGATAGATAGATAGATAGATAGATAGATAGATAGATAGATAGATGTTTTGATAGATAGATACTTGTTTTGATATATAATTAGATAGATAGATAGATAGAAAGATAGATAAATAGATAGATAAATAGATAGATAACTAGATAGATAGGTAGGTAGATAGATAGATAGATAGATAGTTGGTTTGATAGTTAGATAGATAGATATATTATAACTCTTGTAATATAATATTATCTTAAGCTATATTTAAGGAGCTGGAATCTAAGAATAAGAATCTTAATATTATAACTTTTTAAATATAATATTATATTTATATTTAAGGAGCTGGAATCTAAGAATAAGAATCTTAATATTATAACTTTTTAAATATAATATTATATTTATATTTAAGGAGCTGGAATCTAAGAATAAGAATCTTAATATTATAACTTTTTAAATATAATATTATAATTATATTTAAGGAGCTGGAATCTAAGAATACAAATCTTCATATTATAATTCTTGTAATATAATATTATATTTATATTTAAGGAGCTGGAATCTAAGAATACAAATCTTCATATTATAATTCTTGTAATATAATATTATATTTATATTTAAGGAGCTGGAATCTAAGAATAAAAATCATCATATTATAATTCTTGTAATATAATATTATATTTATATTTAAGGAGCTGGAATCTAAGAATAAAAATCTTCATATTATAACTCTTGTAATATAATATTATATTTATATTTAAGGAGCTGGAATCTAAGAATAAAAATCTTCATATTATAATTCTTGTAATATAATATTATAATTATATTTAAGGAGCTGGAATCTAAGAATACAAATCTTCATATTATAATTCTTGTAATATAATATTATATTTATATTTAAGGAGCTGGAATCTAAGAATAAAAATCATCATATTATAATTCTTGTAATATAATATTATATTTATATTTAAGGAGCTGGAATCTAAGAATAAAAATCTTCATATTATAACTCTTGTAATATAATATTATATTTATATTTAAGGAGCTGGAATCTAAGAATAAAAATCTTCATATAATAATTCTTGTAATATAATATTATAATTATATTTAAGGAGCTGGAATCTAAGAATACAAATCTTCATATTATAATTCTTGTAATATAATATTATATTTATATTTAAGGAGCTGGAATCTAAGAATAAAAATCATCATATTATAATTCTTGTAATATAATATTATATTTATATTTAAGGAGCTGGAATCTAAGAATAAAAATCTTCATATTATAATTCTTGTAATATAATATTATATTTATATTTAAGGAGGATTCTAAGAAAAAGAATTATAACTTTTTTAATATAATATTATCTTAATTTATGTTTAAGGAGCTGGAATCTAAGAATAAAAATCTTTATATTATAATTCTTGTAATATAATATTATAATTCTATTTAAGGGGCTGGAATCAAAGAATAAAAATCTTCATATTATAATTCTTGTAATATAATATTATATTTATATTTAAGGAGCTGGAATCTAAGAATAAAAATCTTTATATTATAATTCTTGTAATATAATATTATAATTATATTTAAGGAGCTGGAATCTAAGAATACAAATCTTCATATTATAATTCTTGTAATATAATATTATATTTATATTTAAGGAGCTGGAATCTAAGAATAAAAATCTTCATATTATAATTCTTGTAATATAATATTATATTTATATTTAAGGAGCTGGAATCAAAGAATAAAAATCTTCATATTATAATTCTTGTAATATATTATATTTATATTTAAGGAGCTAGAATCTAAGAATAAAAATCTTCATATTATAACTCTTGTAATATAATATTATATTTATATTTAAGGAGCTAGAATCTAAGAATAAAAATCTTCCTATTATAACTCTTGTAATATAATATTATATTTATATTTAAGGAGTTGGAATCTAAGAATAAAAATCTTCATATTATAATTCTTGAAGTGACAGATTATGATTCTTTCCCAAAAGTTGTAAAACAGGTATTATTGAAAAATTAATATTTTTAAAGAATATATAATAAACAAAGATGTCATCATTTATAATTAGCGAATTGTATTATCAAATTTGATTGAGATCTTATTGACCGCCCAGCTAAGTAGAGATATTATTATACTGGATACCAAAGTTTTATTAACTATCATTAACTTGCTTGTAAAAACTAAAAATCTCTAAAGTTGTTAACAAATGGACGGACTTTATGATTTATAGAGCAGATACTAATTTAACAGAAATGCTCCCAAAAGTTTGCAAAAGTCTTCTTCTTATGACTTACATTTTTTCCATAAAATTTTATTTTTATAACACTAGCAGTATCCAAAATTGTTAATCTGGTAAGCCGAGCGTTCTCGGCCCACGGGGTAACAAGTTCGGATTCAACGAGCCCTAGCCTTTAATTATTCTACCAAACAAACAAGCAGGATTCAATCATACAGAAATTATATATTTAAACTGAATAATATTTACAAGTTATGTTTACTATATATATACAACAGATTATAACAATGGTTAGGTTTGAAGGGGGTGTGGGGCGCTAGGGCTTAGCTCCCGACGGTAGACAGGCTGTGGGGGCAGCGGTGGTAAAAGGGGAGGCAACGCCTCCCGGTTATATAAGCGCGTGAGGAACTCGTGATAGTTGCATGTTTGAGTCCCCTCCCCACATTTAGGCAGGTCAGTTTGACCGCTGGGTGCGGGGTCAACAGCGGTCATGAGATAGATGGTGATATAATAAGATTAGTGCAGGGGGTTTGTTATCATAAGTCACAGCGAAGCAACTCTGTAAACGGCCTGTCCGTCTGGGTGTCGTATTACCACAACCTCCCCTTCAAGGGTTGCGTGGCTCCCGAGCCACCAGGCCTTGAACCTGGGGATACGACAGCCTATGCCGACGCAGGACAGGCTCTTCTTGGGGCACCGCTCGATGGAGGACAGCTCGGGCTACACAGGCTCCCCGGGACACTCGTTGCTCGGTCTGACTGTGGTTGGATATCAGCATTGTCAGCTCCTGGTTGGCCTCTAGGCGTGGGTTGGCTACGGCCAAGCCCCGCCGCTGGAAATTTTGCCTCGTCTGCAGGATTAGCTCGGCCTCAGCTGGTAACTGGACACGGAGGCCTAGGCTGACTCTGGTGGTTCCTAAGGGGGGGATGACGATGGCAGAGGGCGCATAGAACTCCATGGGGGCGCCTGCTTGGTTCAGGTTGCTTGGTCTCCTAGCTCCTACCCGGATGGGGATGGCTGTCATCAACAGGGGGCACATGGCTTCAGCTTCGTCTTCTGGGGCGGCCTCTTCCATCGCAGTGGCTGGTTCTTCTCCTACAGGCTCGCTGCTGGCTGGCAGGTTCTCCATGTCCGCGTCAGGATTCCAGATGGCATCTCTGGGTGGCTCTGGAGCAGGCGGCGGCGGCGGTGGTTCGTTGGGCGGCTCCTTCAGGTTCTCTTCTACTGGGTCACGATCCTGGCCGCTAGGCTGTGGGGCGGCTGCGGCTGGCTGGTGTACTGGGAACTGTCCTGGGTCGCTAGCTGCGGGCGCCGCCGCTCCAACTGGCAGCTCGGTGGCATCCTCGTCGCCGTCCATATCAACTTGGATGTCTGCTGGGATCTGGTGGGCAGTCACATCTCCAGTGTATTTGCGCAGTCGGCCTACATGCGCGGTAACTTCTGAGATCCTGGCGACTGGGGAGGCAGGTTTGATGACATAATGTACTTCTGTAGCTTGCCTCACTACTTTCCAGGGGCCAGTCCATCTCTTGGTAATCTTGGCTGCCTTCCCTGGCACCAGGCGGGGGGCCAGGTACCAGACCAAGTCTCCAACTTCATACTTGGCCGTGCCTTCGTAAGCTGCCGCGCTCCTCCGGATGGCTCCCTCCTCCTTCTGCTGGATGGCATCATACACTGCATAGTAGCGCTGCAGGATAGCTTGGACGTTGGCTGGAACTGACGCATATTCGGTATCTGGCAGCCGTAGTACCATGTCCACTGGAAGTTTGGCCTCTCTCCCAAAGAAGGCCAGGAACGGGGTCACGCCAGTGGATCTGCAGGCCTTGGTGTTGTAGGCGAAGGCGATGGCAGGCAGATGGGGCTCCCAGTTGTTATCGTCTCTGTCTAGGAACAGGCGCATGCCTGTGTTGAGCGTCCTATGAAACCTTTCCACTCGGTTGGACTGAGGGTTGTAGGGTGGTGGATGTGTCAGGCCAATCTCAAGCCTGGAGGCCAGTTCCTGGAATACCTGGCCGGTAAACTCCATTCCATTGTCGGAATGGATCTTCAGGGGGCATCCGAACGTGGCCAGGTGGCGGTGCAACAGGGCTTCAGCCACCGTGAGGGTGCGCTTGTTGGGGATGGCGTAGAGGCTGACAAACCAGCTGAATCCATCTTGGCAGGTGAGGATGTAGCGGTTCCCAGCTGGGGTCTCTGGCAGTGGCCCCACCAGGTCGATGAATAGGACTTGCTGTGGATACCCCTGGCGGGAGGGCACGTGGATCCCCTGCTTCAGCCTCTCCTTGGTAACTTTCTGGACACACTCAGGGCAGGTTTGTACCATCAGACGGACGTCACGGGCCAGGTTGGGCCACCAGAAGTGCATGGCAACGCGGGCGATAGTTGCGTCCATCCCAAAGTGCCCAGCCATGGGGGTCCCATGGGCTAGAAAGAACGCGTCCTGCTGGAGGGCCGAAGGCAGCAGGTATCTTGTCCTCTCTCCTGTCAGAGTCTGGTCAGTGGTGGTGAGGCAGCCATGCTCGTCAAGCCCCAGGGCTGGGAAGCGGCTGGCGTACTGCTGCTCGTCTCGTTCCTTGCCACGCAGCTCAGCCTTGGTTGGGGCTTTGCCATCAGCCACCCATTGGCGGACACGGAGCAGGAGGGGGTCCTGTGTCTGGGCCTCCAATACTCTAGCTGGATCCAGTCGGGCGGCAGGAGGCCGGCTAGCTGCGGACTCCCCTAGCTGGCAAAGGTTGTGGATATACTCAGCCTGCTCTGCTAATTCTTCGGCGCTAGCCGTTGGCATGTTGGCATCTTCCCGGCGGCTGAGGGCGTCGGCGTTGGTATTCTGGGTGCCAGGCCTGTGGCAGACGTTAAAGTCTAAGGCCGCTAGTTCCTCCTGCCAGCGGGCCACCATCCCTGTGGATGTGTTCAGTGATTTCATCTGTAGCAAGGCAGAGGAATCAGTGTTGATCTGGAAGCTGCGGTAGGACAAGATGCCGTGGAATTTTCGGATCCCATACATAATGGCGGCCATCTCTCCCTTCCAGGACGGGTAGCGCGTCTCAGGGTCGGTTGTCTTGCGCCCCACGGCGGCAATCAGCCTCTCCTTGCCATCCTGACATTGACTCAGTATGGCAGAGATGGCGCTGAAATCTGTGGTGAGCTGGAACACCGCTGGCAAATCAAACCTGGGCGGCGCTCGGATGGGGGCCTTGCGGAACTTGTCCTTGAGTTGCAGCAGCTGGGCTTCCATCTCAGGCGTCCAGGTTAGGGCCTTGGCCGTCTTCTGTCGATTCATCTCGTAGGTGAGGTCTGCATACTCTGGGATGAACAGGCGGTAGTATCCAAAGAACCCCAGCAGCGCCAGCAAATCCTTGGGGGTGCTAGGGGCTGGCCAGTCCAAGATACGGTCAATATAGTCCTCTTGCATGGCTATCCCCTCACGGCTGAGGGTGTGGCCCAGATAATCTACCTTGGATCGGAACAGCTTGGTCTTGGATGGCTTGAGGCGGATCCCTCCCCTGCGGTGGGCTTCCAAGACCTCTCGGAGCCTGGCCAGGTGGGCCCAGGTATCCTGGTGGAAGGTCAGGACGTCGTCAAGGTATGACTGGAGGTTGGCTGTGCCTAGGGGGTTTAGGACCCCTGCAATAAACCTGGAATAGACAGACGGTGCCGTAGCCAGGCCAAAGGGCATCCTTTTCCATTGATACAAGCCCTTGGGGGTGGTGAAGGCGGTGCAGGGCCGGCTGTCCTCGGACACACGGATGGTGTAGTATGCGGCCACCGCGTCTAAAGCACTGTAGACACGGTGCCCGCCAGCTCGTTCCACCAACTGCTGGATCCTAGGCAGGGGGTAGCTGTCCAGTTCCAGACACTTGTTGAGGGCTCTGTAGTCGACGGCCCAGCGGGTGCTCCCGTCCTTCTTCTTGATGGGCACCAGGGGGCTGCTCCAGGCGGAGTCTGACGGCTCTATAACTCCCTCCTGTAGCCAGGTGTCCAGTTGTTTCTCCAGTTCAGCCTCTTGCCGCGGGTTCAGATCCCTAAATCTCTGGCGGATCGGCTGGGTCCCTGGCTTGAGGCGCAGCTGCAACTCAACCACATCTGTGCAGCCGGGGGTAGAATTGGAGAAGACGTCCCTGTATTCTGACAACATAGTCCAGACCTCCTTCTTGAGCAAGGGGTCCTTGCGTAGGAACTCATTGTCTTCCATCTCCAGGGCCTCCCACAACTCCTGCATGTCTATAGGCTCAGCAGGTTCTTGGAACGAGTGGAGACGCGGGGGAGGCGTATCAGAGACCTCTAGAATGTCAGGTTTGACCAGCTCCCCTGCCACTGGGAGGCCAGCATCCAGCAAGAGGGGCACCTCCCCTTCATTGACCACCAGTACTCTAAACACAGTGGCAGAGCCAGGCCTGTGGGCATACAGGCCCTCTGGAATAACAAGATCCTCCCCAAACCTCTGTTCTGGGGCAGCTAGTTGGATGGCATCCTTGGTGCGATGGCCTACTAGCTCAACAGGGACCGCCATAACCCCGCGGCCAGGCAGGACCACCTGCTTGGCTGTGCGGAGCTGGGGTGGCTGGCCATCAGTTGGAGTGACAGCGCTTAGCCTATACGTGGCTGGTGCGGGGTCAGCTTTGGCTCCGGGACCCACCGGCCGCGACTTGACGGGCTCGGCCTCTGGAGGGGCTGACGTGTCGGAGCCAGGCGTGGCTCCGAGGGCGTCCGGCCACGATTTGACGGGCTCGGCGCTGGGAGAGGCCAAAGTGCTGGGTCCAGCTTTGGCTCCGTGGGCGTCCGGCCGCGACTTGACGGGCACGGCGCCGGGAGAGGCCGGGGCCTGAGAGTTGAGTGTGGCTCCGGGTACATCAGACCGCGACTTGACGGGTCTGGACTCGGGCTTGGCTGGTGGACTGGCTGGAGGTCCCAGGTAGAGGGGGCCAGGTGGACACGTCTGGCCATTGATAAAGGTGTCGGCGGAGAAGATTGGTTCTGGAGGGCTGGCAATCTCAGGAAACGTTGTTGGCAGGCTCTCCCTCGGCACCTTGGGCACTGGGGGCAACCCCATGGCTAGCAGGTTAGCTCCCTTGTGTGCGTTGAGCTCAGCGTCCACCCAGTGTGTGCCTTTCTCAACCACACGCGGCTGCTCAGGCAGGGGGCCTGGCAGGGGCCCCTCATAACTTAGCTCTCTCTCGGCTGTCTCCCGGTCAATGGGGACGCCACGGAGTGGGATAAACTCCCCACGCACCCACAAGCAAGGTGGTTGCATGTCGAAACAGAGCCTAGTTCCGAACTCCTTGAGAAAATACCCTCCTAGGTTCAGAGGGTGTGAGAGGTTCCGGACCACAGTCACGTGGTATAGATGGAGTATAAGAGTGTGTGAGACTGCCATATATAATTCTTTTAACTTTCCGATTACCTGGAGGGGCTGGCCTTCCTCATTAGCAGTCAGGATCTGGGTGTTGTCCGGAATCAACATGCGTTGCACGCCCATTGCGTGCATGAGGTGCTCAGAAATTACAGCAGACCCTGGTACACGGTTGCCAGAATCAATCATGGCATCAACCTGTACATGCTGGGCAGGGTCAGGGGTAGGAAACCTCACCCTGACATGGCAGGGGAAGTGGAGGTCCTGCCCTTGAGACAAGGGGGCCTCTCGTTCGGCTGGGGTTGGCAGAAACTTTGGTGGTGGCCGAACCGCAGCTATGGTGGTATCGCTTACCATGGTGGCTTAGACTGTAGCTTCGAATCACTAGAGCTTATTAATTATCACTTGGTCAACAATTTTATATTTATTTTTATCACTTGGTTGACATCTATACACACTTATGTGTTGTTATCACTAGGAGCTCTAGGTGTGATTCTGGAAGCACTGGCAGCAGGGAATGTCCGTCCTGCAAGGTTTAGAGGGGTGACGGCGGTAGGGAATGACCCGTCCTACAGCGCCGCTGGTTCGAATCCCGAAAATGGCGGCAGGGAATGGCCCGTCCTGCAGCGCCTCGGGTTCGAATCCTGGGAGGCAGCGGCAGGGAATGTCCCGTCCTGCCGTGCCTGTGGCTCAAAATCTGCTATCCGTCGCAGTGGTAGGGCTTACTTGTGTGCTGAAGCTTTGCAGCCACACATTGCCTTCTTAGGGAGACCAGCACCCAGCTGTCTGTCTCGTAGATTTGGCCTGGGTGTCCTGGGGCTTGTCCCAGCTACACTTGCCAATTTAGACTCAGTTCTGTAGCCGTCTGAGCTAAATTATCCGATTGCCGTGGCTGCGCACCTAGCGCTACTCCTACACGACACGGAAAAAGCGTCTTAACTGGCGCTTTTAGCAGGCTAAATCTGCTTGCCGTAGGCCAGAGGCCCACATATTGCGTTCAAAATGATGGAAATTCGACCTAAAAAGGCCGTCTCACGGGTCAGTTGGCGGCTGATTGTCCCCTTACTTGCCAAAGGGTCCAATCAGAGGTAGAATAGGCTAGTTTCTGTAAGGCTCGATTGAAACACGCTGACACCAAGTTCTGGTAAGCCGAGCGTTCTCGGCCCACGGGGTAACGAGTTCGGATTCAACGAGCCCTAGCCTTTAATTATTCTACCAAACAAACAAGCAGGATTCAATCATACAGAAATTATATATTTAAACTGAATAATATTTACAAGTTATGTTTACTATATATATACAACAGATTATAACAATGGTTAGGTTTGAAGGGGGTGTGGGGCGCTAGGGCTTAGCTCCCGACGGTAGACAGGCTGTGGGGGCAGCGGTGGTAAAAGGGGAGGCAACGCCTCCCGGTTATATAAGCGCGTGAGGAACTCGTGATAGTTGCATGTTTGAGTCCCCTCCCCACATTTAGGCAGGTCAGTTTGACCGCTGGGTGCGGGGTCAACAGCGGTCATGAGATAGATGGTGATATAATAAGATTAGTGCAGGGGGTTTGTTATCATAAGTCACAGCGAAGCAACTCTGTAAACGGCCTGTCCGTCTGGGTGTCGTATTACCACATTAACACATGGACGGACTTTATGATTTAATTTAACAGAAATGCTCCCAAAAGTCTTCTTCATTTGAATTAAATTTTATTTTGCAAAGGAAGACGAAGGGGGAGTGGGAAAGGAAACCCCTAAAAAAGAGATGGATAATCTCTCATTTTTATGACGTCACATGCTGATTTTTTGGGCGACTTTCTCCGTCTTCTGCAAAAGTCATGGATGTATAAATTATGTACACGTTATTTTAAAGGGACAAATCTAGTTATTGAGTAGCTTTCCTACTAAAAAAATATCAAAAATCAATTGAGATTATTTTGTTTTCAATGTTTTCTTATTTAATTGTTTTGTACTTCTTATTTCGCTCGGCAGCCGCGTGAAAACTTTAGTAAAATCGTTGCTTTAAATTTAGGTGATTGTATATTGTATAAACCTGAGGTGGATTCTTAAAAAAAGTTTGCCCCACTAATCGCTTAGTGGGGCAAAATTGTTTTCGTGATAAATCCTTTAAAATCACATAAAAAATCTACAAAAATTAAATAAAATCTTATTTTAATAACCCATCTATGATTTTTTGTTGTTGTAGATTTTTGATGTAATTTTGGAGGATTTTTCACGAAAACAATTTTGCCTCACTAATCGATTAGTACGTGGGGTAATTTTTTTTTAAAGAATCCACCTCTGTTCATAAACAGATAATCCATCTTTTTGGAAGTTTTTTTTTGCACACAATAGGGTTTAAATTTGAGGCTTATGCGCGGATGAGTCGCAGTTGTAACTATAATTATATATACAATTTTTATATCTTAAAATATTTTAAAATTTGAATAGATTTACATGGAAATGTTAAAGATGATGTACATTTTCCCATATTATTAAAGAAAGAATGTTATTTCAATGGTACCTATCCTATCTATAATACAATGTAGAACGAAGTCTGCTTGTCTGTCTGTCCGTTTGAAGCTTAAGATCTCAGTAACCCCTTAACCGATTGGGCTCTACTCTTCAGGGAATATACCTACTGGTCCTGTTGTGGTTTTAGGCTATTTTCTGGAAGAGGGAACACCCCCAACCCCCCAAAAAATGAAAATTTCCCCATCCACCCCTAAAAATTGTTTTTAGGCAGTTACTTCACAAAAAATGGTAGCACCAGAAATATTTCATCTTTATAAAAATTACCTCTTCGGGTAAAGCCCCTAGAGGCTAGGGGCGAAGCTGCTAGTGTAAAATATTGCAATAAAAACTGTCTTATTCGGCTTGTCAAATGATGCAGGGAATAAGGGGTGCATCCAGCTGTTTATTACACTAGTCCCCAAAGTTTTATAATAACATTTTCTTATTTGTAAGCTTAAAATCTTTGGGTAGTTTAAGTTATTTTTGATGATTTGTTCATTAAGTTGAGTGACCAAACGTTTTAACCACTTATTATAATCCTGAGAAGGAATAATTGTTTGTATCATCATTAGAGATGTACATTAGTTAATCGGCCATTGTCTAATCCCAAATGTTGAATAAGATTTGAAGAAGGAAAAAAAGGCGTTTTTTCTATTTATCAATCCCTAAAATTTTTGCAAATTAATTCTTATTTGCAAGCTTGAACCTAGTAAAAGTGTCTGACTCTGATTATGACGCAAAAAAAATTAGCCAATGAGAGGCCACTATAAATTTTACCATTGGTCAATTACAGTGTATACTGGCCTCTCAATGGCTATTTTTTTTACGTCATAATTAGAGTCAGACACTTTTACTGGGTTCTGCAAGCTTTATACAAATATTTTCAAGTATTTTATAATTGATTTCAATAATTGCATATGCTATTGTACAAAATATGCAAAAATAACTAATTTTAAAAAAAGCAAAGCTTTCTATAAATAGGTTCGGAACGTACGTCCGTCCGTCCGCCCTTAATGATTAGCTCTTCTGATTTTTTAAATAATGATTCCTATTACAATTTTATAAGAGAAGCATCTCTCTTAAAAAGATATCCTCTATTTAAGAAGTTTTGCAATAAATATACTTACAATTTAGTTTAGACTTAAACATTTATATTTTGTTCAGTTATGTTCGTTTGTTATATCGTTTCAGAGACTGCTTTTATGGATGTTGTCATCCTTGTTTCTCAGACAATTTTTTGCTATTTTAATAATTTGAACATGGATTACATTATCCTTATAATTTTTCACATAAATATAAGAACAGCAAAACGTTTCATAGAGAATGCTCTTTTTTCAAGAAATCTTCACAAAAAAATTAACAGTTGAGAAAATCACATTTATCCGTCGATTTTTTTCATTCAGCATTTTGTAAGGTAAGACAGAAGGACGGACGAGTTTATTTGTTTTTGAATGTTTTTGATTTGTATTTGATCTAAAGGGATAAGGCAATGGTCGATGAATTTATATAAATCCACAATAATGATACATAAATAAACCCTTCTGTAGATAACAATTAGTTATTGAAACACTCAGCTAAATCAACCAACCAATCAAAATTCTATAATAGCTTCCAAGGTTGTTAAGTCAACGAATAAGAAAACGTTATCATAAGACTTTAGGAACTAGTGTAATAAATAGCCCAATGTCCCCTCCCTCCCTAGTTTTTTGAACAAACCAAACAAACACTTAATTGCTTAGGTTGAAGAAATAGTTGGTGAAGATGGTCTTAA
This sequence comes from Acartia tonsa, assembly GCF_053477335.1. Lineage (NCBI taxonomy): Eukaryota > Metazoa > Arthropoda > Copepoda > Calanoida > Acartiidae > Acartia > Acartia tonsa. The sequence goes on along the minus strand of NC_137271.1, from coordinate 2,483,329 downwards.
TCTTCTGATCAACAATGCCGGTATGATTCCAGCAGATAGGGATCTGAAATCAGTCACACCAGAGGCCATGCGACAGGGAATCAGCTTATAGTGCCTATGAAAACAGTACAAATGACCAATGAAAGGCCAGTATACATTTTAACACTGGTCCATTAATGCCATTAGAGTAAAATACTAGAGGGAGAAAGGTTAAATAACCGTATCTCCCCATCAAAATGTACTTGTGCCGACTATCAATTGGGTCATTTAAAATCAACCTATGGTGTCGAATAATATCACCACAGCCAAGTAGCAGAAAAATTTGTTAGCAGACGAAAAAGGCTATTGAAAAAGGGAGGGAGGTAGTTATCTGTATATACATATATAATATAGATCTGTACATAAATGATGCCATACAATACAAATGACCAATGCTAGGCCAGTATTCATGTTACAATTGGTCAATTAAACATGTACTGTCCTATTTTTATATATGAAAATCATCCAATGGTATCGGGGATATTAACACAGCCAAGTAGCAGAAACATTTGTTAGCAGACGAAAAAGGTCATTAAAAAAAGGGAGGGAGGTAGTTATTTGTCTATACATCTATCCTATAGATCTGTATATAAAAAATGACGTCATACAATACAAATGACCGATGATAGGCCAGTATACATTTTAACATAGGTCAATTAAAATATATACTAGCCTATCATTGGTAAGTTGTATTGTATGACGTAGGTACTATAAGCTGCTTCTGCGACAGGCGTTTGAGATCAATTGTGTTGCTCCGCTGATGTTGAGCCGGGCGCTGCTGCCGCTGTTTGATAAAGCAGCTGCCAAGGCTGGGAATAAGACGGCTAGAAATGCTCACAGAGCTGCAATTGTACAGGTAAGAATTAAGGATTGGATCTTGTGTATGTACAAAAACCGGATCCTTAATTATAAAAGTGTAGTGAGACCATCAATAATATAAAAAAAATATGTATTGTAACCCCTTTTTAAATAAACTTTTTTGTAGTGGGACAAAGTGACTCAAAAATCAGCAACGTGACGTAATAAAAATGAGAGAGATGAGAGGAGAAGTGGGAAAGAAAACCCCTTAAAATAGATGGATAATCCCTCATTTTTATGTCGTCTTATAGCTGATTTTTGTGTCACTTTGTCCCACTACATAAACGTTCATTTAAAAAGGGGTTACAATACATATTTTTTTTGTCATTATTGATGGTAACTATATTCTAAAGTGTCTAAAAAATCAGCCATTTGATATTTTTAAAAGCGAAGCTTTTCTATAATTAGGATTACAATTAGCTATTTTCGTTAATTTAAACAGGTTAAAAATATCTTATTCATCTGGTTTTTTAAAATACTGATAACTAATACAACAAGGTATAGTGTTATAAGCGAAGCATCTCTATAATCAAGTCCTAAAAATGTAAGTATGTCCATAAACAGTATCATCTATTTATGCAGTTTTGCAACAAATTTACTTACTATATTGATTGTACTGATGCATTAATATTCTGCTAATTTAGTTCTTGCAATCTACAAGTGTTAATGCCCTTTTGTCCTTTTATGATTTTATGGATGTTGTTATCCTAGATGTCCACAGCCGTCGCTAGTATTGCAGAAAATGAATTTGGAAGTTATTACCCCTACAGGGCCTCCAAAACTGCCCTAAACCAGTGCATGAAAAGCATGTCCATTGACCTTAAAGACAGAGGTAAATAAATTTATCTATCAATCAATCTATCTAGCTCTATCTATCTATCCATATATCTATATATCTATCTAATAATTTATCTATCTATCTATCTATCTATCTATCTATCTATCTATCTATCTATCTATCTATCTATCTATCTATCTATCTATCTATCTATCTATCTATCTATCTATTTATCTATCTATCTATCTATCTATCTATCTATCTATCTATTTATCTATCTATCTATCTATCTATCTATCTATCTATCTATCTATCTATCTATCTATCTATCTATCTATCTATCTATCTATCTATCTATCTATCTATCTATCTATCTATCTATCTATCTATCTATCTATCTATCTATCTATCTATCTATCTATCTATCTATCTATCTATCTATCTATCTATCTATCTATCTATCTATCTATCTATCTATCTATCTATCTATCTATCTATCTATCTATCTATCTATCTATCTATCTTTGTGTCTATCTATCTATCTATCTATCTATCTATCTATCTTTGTGTCTATCTATCTATATATCTATCTATCTATCTATCTATTTATCTATTTTTGTGTCTATCTATCTATCTATCTATCTAGGTATCCTAACTATGGCTATACACCCCGGATGGGTACAGACAGATATGGGGGGACCTAACGCCAAGATAACAACACAAACTTGTGTCTCAGGTTTATTTAATACCTGTATTTGCGACGACCTTTATTTAATATAGAATCTTCCAATTTTAAACAACTACAAAAACCCCACCTCTCTCGGAGAGAATCAAACCCGCAACATGCTAAGATCACAACACAAATTTGTTTCTCAGGTCCAAATTTTTCCTTGTCAATTGATTCTTTCACTCAAACATATTTCTTGACATCTGAACATCCCCCCCTTTTTTATTTTTGAAAATCAATTTCTAGATTTTAACCTTTATGACTCTTATAGGTTAAGGCATTCCAGGTAAATTTATAATAAAAATAACAGAACAAAAAGTTACGAATATTGGGTATTTTAGTTTCATACCTAATTACAAAGTTTAGTTTTAAGATCAAACAATCAATAACAAAAGTATTTAGAAAAATTATAAGAGTGGAATTTTCAGAATAAAACTCACTTCTATAGATTTTCTGAAAATGTTAAATATTTGTTATTTATTCACTATAACTTCAATACAAATTGTTATATAAATCAATCCAATAACACAATTTTTTGAGATAAAAATGTTTGTTGCTAAGTTCATAATGTTCTATTATAATCATCAGGATCAAAGTGTTAATTGAATGGAAGTAAGGAAGTTTTTTTTAGAAAATGCTATAGTAAACTGTGGATGATATTTGTATGTCCATATATAAAACTAGCGGCTACGCCCCTAGAGGCCTCTAGTGGCATTTAATTTATTTTTATTTTAAATATCTAATTTAAGAAATAATTTGTCTATGGTCAATCAGCTGTTAATTTCATGTCTTTACGCAGCGCCACTACGCTTGCGACACTATGCGGCGGGAATATTACATTTTTTTCAATTTTATTGTGATTTCTCTTCGGGGGTGGTGGTACCCTCCACCATAATAGATATTAACCTTCCCAGGATCTATGTTAACCCGATCGGTTCAGCGGTTAGCAAGATCCTTCAATACAGACACAAAGACAAACATCCTGTTACTTTAGTATAAGGATAATAATACTGGATATTTTATTCAATTGTGCTTTCTAATGCCTGTTTATCAGGAATCTTATGGGATAAGACAATAGACGATAATTTGATATACAACATCTCAAAGATGAAAAATAACATTACGCCTGATTTTTGGTTGAAAAGTTTGGACACTACTAGATTTGAAAAACAAAACAAATTCAATAAAAGTTTCCAAAGTTTTTAAGCTAACTTATGAGTGGTAATAAAACATTGGGTACTAGTCAGGGGCGTCCAAGCTTTTTTACTTGGGGGGTAAAATTTTGAAAATAAAAATTTTGGGGGTGCCCCCAAGCTCATTTTTTTTTTTTGGGGGGGGGGGGGGGATAATCTTTATTTCATAAAAGGCAATTTTTTTATTAGTGTAATTTTTAGTCCCAAGTCTCCTCCCTCACTGCTTTTCCTATAATACTAAAAATGGATTTTAGCTGAGCTGGATCTTTAAATCATATTAGTGGTGAGCCAGATTGGGGTGAGCCAACTTTCCACCAATGAGAGCACAGCATTTTATGAAATGCCGCGCTGTGATTGGCTGAAATTCGGCTCAACCCCGATCTGGCTCACCACTAAAAGATCCAGCTCAGGATGTTTTTCTCAATGGAAGAAAACGAATTAGCAGGTTCCGTCGTATTTTTACAGTAGCTATTCTCGTTTTTCTAGCCCCTGAGGGGGGCTCCAATCATTCGGGGCCTATTTCCTAACACTGCGGGGCTTATATCCAAACCCAAAATTATTAACATTTACCCAACATAACCTAACTTAAAATAACCTATCAAAAGCCAATGTAAAATTATGACGAAACCCGATATTTCTTTTTTTTCCATGATCCGATGATTTTAATGTGTTAAATACTTTTACTTTCACTAGATCATTTTTCAATTTTTAAAGCTTAAATATTTGTAAATTTTTATCTTTACTGATGTAAGATTCCTGAAGATCTGATGATCTCAAATTTTATTTCAAATTGATCCCTCTGATCTCTTTATAATTATTTATGGAATAATACACAGCAACGTTGTTGAAAAGAGACTATCCAAGTAAAAACACACAGCTCAATATAATTATTTAATATGATCTAATTATATCGGAATTTTGGTAGCAAATCTACTCTTCAAATAAAGTAACAGGATGTCTGTCTGTATGTATGTTTGTTTGTACCGAAGGATCTTGCTAAACGCTGAACCGATATAATATGGTTCTACTTTACAAGGTAGCTTCTCTTAAATCGGCACTACAAAAAATTACCCAACCCTGCACAAAGAAAAACTTTTTTTTTCTTTTTAAATCTCAAAAAACATTGTTTTATCGAATCCACGTGCCCCTAGCCTAGGGGTGTAGCCGCTAATTATATAATATAATGACAAATTTTTAGCTTTTAGCGTTGGATAAAAGTAGTCATAACTGGAAATATATTGTTTTTTTCTAATAATATTAAAATGGTTCGCACTGCTGCTCTGTCAGATGCGCGACATAAATATTTAAAGTAGGAGGAATGCCTTGGCCCATAAAAACGCGAACTCGTTACCATGCACTGTTAGTACTTCTCAGATAAAGGTCGTGCAATCAAATGGTTGGTTGTCTGTTGGATATAACTTAACCTAATATCCTTGGGTGTTAAGGTATTGCATCCCATTTGTAAGCGGATTATTTATCGGCCATTGTCTTATCCCTTTAGATCCCTGGTAAATGATCTTTTACTATCTTTGTACATAATTGTCTCTGTGCTTCTCTGTTTCTATGATGCTAAAAGAACTTAATTGGTTAAATAAAACAGTTTTATAAACTATTTTATTATTGCTTGCGTAAGAAACCCAAATTAAGGGGCACAGCAACAATTTATCTACGTCTTTTCTGGGTTTTTCCATATTAAAGTTTTTGTTTTTGTTGCAAAGCTTTTTAAAATTAGATTTACAAGGCTGATATATGAAATAGCTTTTTAAATATTCTTCTGAGCTGGACCATTAAATCATCACAGCGCGGCATTTCATAAAATGCCGTGCTCTCATTGGTGGAAAGTTGGCTCACCCCGATCTGGCTCACCACTAAAATGATTTAAAGATCCAGCTCTGGTCAATGAGTATCTTCTTTTTAGCTTACTCAGTCAGTTCGTCTGTCATGTCACATTGTGGAAGATAGGATGTTATGTTTGTTATCAGAATTTTTTCCCTTTGCTAAATTATAAACTAGAGCTGGATCTTTAAATCATTTTAGTGGTGAGCCAGATCGGAGTGAGCCGAACCGATCTGGCTCACCACTAAAATGGTTTAAAGATCCAGCTTATTATAGATTGTAATATATATTTTAAGAATAACGTTCTTTTAATTCCGCTTCATACCCTTTGCGTTTCTTGTCACATACATAAATTTTAAGGGGGAGGGGGGGACTCTTCACAAATTTAGATACCCTCGTTAAATCAAAATCAAGGAGGGGGGGTTTCATTTTTTGCCCCTCCCCCCCCTTTATGGGTGTTTTAGGGTAAAACCCTCATTAATTTTGCCAGGGGCTGGGAGGGTTAGTCTGTACTGATATTTAGATATTTTAAGAGAATTCACATTCCACACATAGAGAACCATAGGGCTCTGTACTGGTGTTTTGATAATATCATACATATGCGGAATTGAATTCCCAAATAATTTAAGTACAAATATTCAAATATTATTAATTCTTAAGTATTTGTTGACGCTATATAATACCACAATTGATATATTATTACTTGGACGTTGCACCAGATTTTCATGAACTCTAACAAATTGATGCTTACAGCTGGTTAAAATAACGATACCCACCATCCATAAACAGTTAGGACTTTCATTGAAAAAGAGTTTTTTCATATGACACCTTAAATTCTAGACAATTCTAATGTATTTTGACTCAATGTAATTTCTAGATCAATCCTTATAATAAAGTAAAAGGATCTTTGTCAGTGTGTCTGTACCAAAGGATCTTGCTAACGACTGAACTTATATGGTTCTCCTTTATATGGGGTTATAACTTTTTTTGGAGGAGGGTACCACCACCCTCCCAACATATTTTAAACTAATGTAAAAAAATGAATAGATTCAACCTCCTCCGCCCCCCCCCCCCCCCTCCTGGAGGCTTCTATGTTGATCCAATTAAAGATCCTAAATTAACAGGAAATGTTTATTTTAGAAATGTTGAAGACCATCGACCAACTAGATGACAAAGATCATGGCGCATTTTTGAGATATAACAATACACCAATCCCCTGGTAACTCAATCTTATGTAGCTGTGTTTAGTGCCCTAGGAAAATGGAGATAGATGTCACAGCTTTTAGCCTACCTATGCTATTGACGTCATAGTAGAGGGAAAGAAAAAGGGAAGAGGGAAAGAAACCCCCCTAGAAAAGAGATGGTGTATTGGGTATTTCCTGATGTCAATAGAATAGGTAGCAGTGACATCTATCCCCATTTTGCTAGGGCAATATAGACAGCTACATTTTATGGGTAATGTATTGTGTATGCCTATCTTCAACTGTATTGTAAAGTATATGTGTTTAAATTAAAGATAGTTAATTATTATATTGTATTAGAGACAGCTTTCCGCAGACAGTAAATTAAAAAATCATGAGATTAATTCTGTTTTGTTAGACCTAAAGGGCCCAAGGCCTGGGCTAACAAATTTGGTATTAATTTTAAGGTTTTTCATTTCAATAAGGTGAAATTTCAAATTAAATAGGTACACTATAGGCACACACATTAAAATTTTGTGATTTTTTTAAAATTGTAATAAAACTTCAAATTAAGTAAATAAATTTTTTTTGTATGTATTTTAGTAATATTTTGATATTTATTAAAAAGATTATTTTATTTGAATATTTTGAAAGACCAATGAGTGGGTATTTTTAAAAATATACATTATACAGCCAAATAAACAAATTCTTATGAAATCAAGGAGGAAAGGGATAGGAGGATGATTGTAAATTAAATTGCTAACCAAAGTTTTCTAACCCTATTATCTCAAAAACTTTTGGTTTTACATTTTGACAGTTTCGTCCCAAGTTAGTAGTGTCCAAAGATTTAAACCAATATGTTTTAACCGCAGAAGGGTTAATTTTGTTATTTATTAACCATATATTGTCCCTAAAGATCCCTGGGTATAACTCTACACTTGTTTGTTTACAAAAATAAGACCATAAAGAAAAAATTAAAGAGGTACAAAAAAACTAGGAGAATGTAGAATATTTGTTAAGGTACTGTAGTGGCTAGAAAATTTAGGCTATTTGCGCTACTTTGCAATGTATTATTCTTGTTGGTAAATATTTTGAATAATTCATATAATTGATTTCTTAAATACAAACCAAAAGGAATCTGTATGTTTAAGCCAGCTTAACCCACCCTAACAGTGTGATGGGATTATTGGCTAGCATGTACCTGTTGTTTAGATGTTGATCACATATTGTCATATTTTTTTAGTATTTGGTTTACTTTTGTTAAATAAATACATAAGTTATTCAAACCACCTGTGTTCATATACACAATCTTTTCATTGGTTGGTTCAGTAATCCAAATAAATTCAAATTCAAATGTTGTCTTTTATAGTGAAATTGAATAATAATTTTTTAGGTTTTAAAATGTATTTTTCTATGTTTAAAAGTAAAAACAAAAAAATATATTTACAGAAAATTATAAAATCATATGATGTTTCTTTTTATTCAACCTAGAACTTTGATGTCACCAACTAATATCCCTTACTTTGTATTATTCTATAGCTTAGAAGCTCTGTAACATGCAATTATTAAGCAAAGCCTTTCTGCAATTAACCTTGTCCAACCGAACGTTTCAAAAGATCTGATGACCGTCCCGCTACAGTACTAAAGAATTCGCTACATCCATGTCACATCCATAAGTAGCAGAAACAGACAAACGGTCTTTGTTTGGTAGTTACAAAAAAAGAAAATAAAGATAGAGGATATGCTATAAATCATAAAAATCACAAAACCTTTAGAAATAGGAGTTTTGTGTCTTTAAAGCATAACCAACAGACGTACAGACCAATTGAATTCTAATATGAATGCTCAAAATTTCATCTGTCTATTGCAAATAGCAGCCAAGAAAATCACATTACCCCCATACAGTTACAGACTGACAGACAAAGTAGATTAAAGAGAAGTTTTGCTAATAAAATAAAAGAGTGTTTTACCTCTTATTTTCATTACTTATGAATAATATCGATATTTTCCTAATTAAATTTTTACATATTTAGTATTTAATCTCATATTTAAATGTTTATAATATAGATAAATGCTATATAAAAGGTCTCCTTAACAACTTTATAACAAACAAGAGAATTTATATTTCAATTTCCCATTTACATCAAAATAATAATTAAAAAAAAAGATAATTCTTAAATTTCTTCCAATTTCTATTGTTAAAAAAAACTTTGGTTTAAGCTATTTTTTAGAAGATTTTAGAATGTTTTTCAGTAAAATGTTAAAAAAGCACTTTTCACTAATTAATACAACTGGGGATTGCAAGGACGTCCAAGCTTTTTATTTATTTTATTTGGGAGGAAAATTAAAAATTTTATAGTGGGGGAGGGGCTAGTTTTCATTTATTTGGAGGGTGGGAGTAGGGTTGTTTAACCTCCCAATAACAAATTTGGGTTCTCAAGAAATACTTTTATAGAGGGGGGGGGGGGGGGCAATGCAATATTTTTTTGGATAAAAATACAATAAAATATAGCTTGAAATTTAATATCTGTATGATGATAAAAAGAGAGAGTCACTTTACTTTAGAAGTATATTGTTTATGTGGAAAATAAGATTGTACCAAAAAAAATTCCAACTTAGTATGATAATTTTAGTTAGAAGATTGAGACTCACTGAATCATTCTATTGACATTCATTCTCTCCAGATTAAGTCATCCTTACGGCATCTAATTAGAGTGTTAAGAACTGATTCACTTGAATATGTTATAATTTAATTTACAAAAATTGACATTTTGGATTAAATTCTGCATTTTTTATTCTAAGAATGCAATTGTGAATATTGTATAATATCATCAGAAGTATAGTTTATTAGTGATGAAAATCTTAATCTAAATAAACATTTTAACAAAAAGTTGACAGTTTTAATTTTCAAATAACAGAACAAAAATTTATCAGTGATGAAATTCAGGAATTATCCAGGTAAATCCTGGATCACTCCACTCCTAGTTGTCACCATAGTAGTTGTGAGTATGCCCATAATCCCAACCTCCATCCATGTGATTGGTAGTGTCATCCTGAGCATCATTGCACTGGCCTCTTGTAAACTCATTTATCTGTTCTATGCTAACTTACCTGCACCAAAGGCAAAGAAATCTAGTTTTAATGACAAATTTACTCTATAACTATAGGAATGTCTTTTGTATTATTATTTAAATTTTAGTTACTGGTGGTTTCATATTTCCATGTTCTAATAGAGAGTATTTACCAATAAATGTTTTGAGTCAATTCATTAAAGACAATTTTTAACAGGGCTCAGCAGCTGCACGTTTGCCTCTTGTAAGCCTCAGTGATATTGTCATATTATAACTTTAAAAATCAGCTTGATGTCTAAACTTGTTCCTAAAAATACAATCCATATTAAATAATTGTTTTTGTCATACTAGGAAATTTAAATTTTAGGCTTACATATAGCTGAGGCGTGGCTGCTGAGTCCTGATTCTTTGTCTAAGCTTTAAAAACAAATTGAAAAATCAAGGAATTAATTCAAAGGATCTTTAGATTCTGTGTAGAAAACAATTAAGACATAATATATGTTTATATGTATATGCATTATAAGAGACTATCTGTGACCAAAATACATACAAATATTATAGAGTAGATGATCCTATCAAATCTTCCAAACTAGATTATCTTTTCTGACAGGAAACAATATTAGTGCACCTTATGAAGTTTCTAATGATCAATGCAAGTGTGGTCATAGTCCATGCAGTTACTTTTGGTATCCTCTTCAACTTATTTCCTCAAGTCATCCAATGGGGACTAGATAGATTTCCTAACTTAACTTGCAGCATAACTGTGAATGAAATGTATACTGTTCTAATGAGTTATTGTTTCTTGGCCATCTTGGTATTCAAGGCATTGGCTGTCTTCTATCCAGCTTATTATCTGAGCATGAATCATGTCAAAATGTGGAAATGGACCTCTATTACCATTAGTGTTTTGTGGGTTTTTGAATATTTGCTCATTTTATCAAGTTACAAAACTTTGTGTACCAAACACAACAAATATAATATGATAACCTTTCGTAATCTTTCTGTTAACAGCAGTGACACCGATATGAATGAGAAACCACCAACCTTTATTCTTCACTCAGCTGCAATAGTTGTTCTAAGAATGTTTATTTCTCTAGCAGTTTTGTATAAGAAGAGTTCGGTGGTCAAGATTTTTTACAAGATTCATCCTTCTAACAATAGAGTTGCTCCTTCACAGAGGATTGCTGTTATCAAAGAAAGAAACTATGAAATCAATGATCAGAGATCCTCACACAATAATCCTAAAAATACAGATGATTCTAGCAAAGATAAATATAGAATAGATGCAGATATTGATGTGGTTGAGGTTCTATCAGAGCTTAATATTCAAGTTGATCCACTACCAAAACCTATTCTAGTCAAGGAGTTTGACTCTTCTGATTCAGTTGTCTTAGATATTGATCTTGTTCAAGCATTAACAGAGTGTAATACTCATGAGGTATCAAGAGAGAGTGGTGATGAAGCTCCCAAACTAAAAGATCTTTTAAATAAAGACAAATCAGAACATTGTACCTTGAATTTAACAAATAATCATATCATAGAAAGAGATCCAAAAGACTTAAACAATCCAGAAGAAACTGCAGATCCAAATAAAATAAAGATCATTTTTAATACAAATGCTCAGGATGGCTTAAACCACAACCTTACAAAAATATAGCTGAATCTCTTACAAATAATCAAAATTTCAGACAACTCTTATTGAACACTGACATAGCAATATGGATTGGAACCTTAGGATTAGTCCTTGCAATCTTTACAGTATTTATCAACAGTCACAACAAGAGTGTGATCATCATCCATCTCATTATTGGTAAAGTTTTCTTTCTGGCACTGCCGCCATATTGGATTTTGAGATCTGAGGATAAGACAATGTTTGCTCTCAGAAGATTGAAAAGACTTTTTAATTGGCATAGTGACTACTGTTTGTAAAGTAACATTGTATGTAAATTTGTTTTAGAGTATTTGATGTTAACCAAAAATAAATCTATTTTAGTATTTTTAAAATAATTGTTTATATTATATATCAAACATGTAAAAAAAACCGGCAATTATGATAGAAAAAGCCATTACATAACATAAGTATAGAAATTTCGATTCAGACTTCTATATGTTAAGTTATGATTTTGATGCAGTTGTCATCCTTTTTATTACACAAATTCTTGTGTTTAATAAAAGGAAGTTTGATATTCTTATCAACTTAGCTTTAATGATTGAATTTAGTCTAGTATTATAAACTGTTACATAATCATTACAATTATTTATTGCTTTGCTTGGCGATTTCTCTCATATTCCTTAATTTTGTTTTTGTAATAAACTGAAATGAGAAGGGTTTTTGTGTTTTTTTTTATTTAGGTCAGGTTACGTAAGGTCATATGGGTACAGGTACATAGACGTCCAAGGGGGGGGGGGGGGGCGGGTAAAGTGGCAATTGCCCCCCCCCCTCAACGAATTTGGGGGTGCCGTAGGTAATTTTTTTGGGGGTAAATACCCCCCCCCCCTCTAAAAAATAAAAAAAAAATTTGCGCTCTTCGCGCACATTTTTAATACTAAATATTTAATAAAATTTAAATTACCCCCCCCCCACAAAATTTTTTTCCGGGGGTAAATTTTGGTGAGGGGTAAACAAAATTTACCCTTGCCAATAGATTTCAGGGGGGCAAATTACCCCCCCCAAAGCAAATTTTACCCCTCAGGTAAAATTTTTTTGGGGGGGGTAAAAAAATTTGCGGCACGCTTTGCGCGCCATTTTACCCCCCCCAAAAAAACGAATCACCCCCCCTTAAAAAAATTCTCCCCCCCCCCCAAAAAAAAAAGCTTGGACGCCCCTGTACAGGTACCCTACAGGGTTAGGACACCTAATGTAAATGCCCAGCAGTGGTTAAGAATATATATCAAAAAACTCAGGGATCAAAAGGAATAAGATAATATCAATGATTGATTTACAATTCCAATGATGATACATAAAATCAGCCGAACTGTAGATTACAAATAATGGTTAAAACGATGGACACCCCAATTAATAAACCAAACAATCAAAATTCATTTAAGTCTCTGAAGTTGTTAAGCCAATGAATAAGAAAATGTTATTATAAAACTTTGGGGACTAGTGTTATAAATAGTCCAATGTCCTCTTCCTCAAAGGAAAAAATTAACTCCTTCCCTTACTTTCAATTTATTTCCAAAATATGTAATGGAGGGTTCAGTGCTTGCTAAGCAGACAGAAAGCACATTCTTCTGAAAGAGGAAATGGTGGAGGATTGATGTTTCCTTAAATCAACGAATAGCCTTAAACCTGCCATGGTTAATAGTACACTTTTATTAAATTTTTGGATGATCAATTCAGCCGTTTACATGATTTTTATGGATTTACACACAACTGACTTATAGTGTTCTTTAAGGTACTGTTTTTCTTAGAAAAGTAATTATAAAAAAAACCAAGAGCCGATCAATGTCATCAAAAACATAAAAAAAAAATTATAAGCAGGTGGATAGACTGAAGTGATTATAGGTTATTGATCAGAGAAATCTTTAGTTTTTCTATCTTTAATAGCAGCTAACAGCAAACATATCAGAAGCTTTATGATTATAGAACAAAAGAATCATAACAAAATGATATTAACATCTGCCTCTTAAACTGAACTGAAAATTATATTTTATTTAAAAAAAAAATAAAATCAAAATTACTTTTAAATTTATGGTTACCTTAATTTATATAGAAAGTATAGAAAATGGACAATGGCGGAGCAACCGCTGGACCCTCTCTAACAGGGTATGTTATTCATCTCAATGAATAATCCAATCATATTGAGCTTTTATGTAATACTAGTGGCTATGCCCCTAAAGACCTCTAGGGTCACTTGATGGGGAAGCTTGTATTCGATTACCCATTTTTTCATTTTAAAATTAAAAAGAAAATGTGAAATCTATTTTTTGGGGGGTAATTTTTTCTAGGAGCAATTTATCTTGGGGGGTGATGGTTGTACCCTCCCCCAAAACAGTTAAAAACCCTGTAAAGGGGGACTAGCAAGATAATTTCAGACAGAGAGACACACAGAGATCCTTTTACTTTATGATTATTGACTATTGGCTGCACCCTTAGCATCTAGAGTCTCATCCTCCAAAGAGGCAAGAAGCGTTTAACATAAAAGCCTTAATCCATCTCAAGGTTAAATATGAAAATAAATAGTCTAAAATTATATCAGTACCTATGAGAAACTCAAGGAGAATTCAATCAAATCAGTAGTTATTGAAATCTTAAGTAACTTGTTCAATTTTATTACACAATACAGCGTATGATATAATTTTGGATACCAATGCAAAAATTTGATAACATGCTTTTTCTGTGGAACTAAAAGTTTCTTAAAAGATGTTGAAAAAAATTCAACTTACTAATATCATCAGAATAAAGAAATTCAATTATATTTTTAGCCCTGAAACTTCATTGATTACAAAAGTCCGTGACTACTTTACCAAAAAGAGGAAAGGCACATCCAGGAATTTTAATCGGGCAAGCAGAGTTTTAGAGATAGTAGCTGAAGCTACTGGTATTTCTCCCATCAAGGCCTTTAGCTTGGCATTCAAAGAAGCTGCTGCTTACCTCACAAAGAAAGAAAGAAAGGTAAGGAAATATAGAAAAGAAAGTGTCCTAACTTTTGTGATTTCTTTTTAACCCAAAGTTCAAAGTTTTGATTCATCGGGATTAAAAAAAAATAGATTTTTTACAATAATTACTCAACAGAATATAAAAAGTAAGGTGTCAAATTAAAGATCTTACTATTTTTGTTTATTTTCTTCTTTTTTTGTAGCATTTTAGTACCTTAAAACCAACTTAATTAAAAAAAACTTAAATTACTTAAAAAATAAGAGGTCTACAAAAAAACGATTAAATATCTAATATCTATAGATCATTTTATATCTACTACTTACTGAAAGCACCGACTAGCTAGGACACATTCTTTAAAAAAAACTACATTTCTTTCAATGATCTAGAGACTTCAGTAAGATAAATCCCCATAATAATGTTACAGGATGTTTGTATGTCTGTCTGCCTGTACCAAAGGATCTTGCTAACTGCTAAACTAGTATGTTTTCCTTTACAGGATAGCTTCTCATAAGTACTGGGAATGTTTTTAATTATTTTGGAGGAGGGTACCATCACAATCCCAAGAGAAATCGCCTATAAAAAAATTGGGTTATCAAATTCATCTCCCCCCTTTAAGTGCTCCTGGAGACCTCTAGGGGCGTAGCCACTAGTTAATTTTAATGTACAAATTGAATTATATTTTTAGGAATTAAAAAAGAAAGTTAAACACCGCTTCAAAGAATATTTTAAAAATAACAAGAAAACTTCAGATTTCCAGGAAAGTACATTAATAAAGTTTTATGATCTTTATCAAAAAGTTTTAAACATTATTTATAGTTATATGGGTTCTTTCCTAAACAGAAAGGTAATAAGTAATATCTGTTGTAAAGTTAATTATCTTATACTATAAAGAAGTGAGCTTTTTTTTGTCTTTTTGATAAGATTTTGCCAAACACTGAACAGATACTGTTCTACATCTCAGGGAATTTTCATGTAGGTTTTTATCTGTTTGTTTTTTAATTGATCAGATGATTGGTGTGCTGCCAATAGTATACTTTATCGTAGTAAGGTGTGAAATGGTTAGACTGAAGGTTTCTCAATTTTAAGGGAAGATCGGTATTAGTTTAGTCCAGGTTTTAGACTATTTGGAGTAGATTGTGTCATCCCCCTTAGAGATTTGAACTAATATAAAATAACTAGCCTACAGCTCACGTTGTTCGCTGGTCTGTAATGCTCTTAAGAATATTAAATATCCGTACTGGAAAGGTAGAAGGCTAATGCAATTATTAAGATATGACAAGCGGCCTCAGGCCGCCTTAGGGTCCGAGTTATTAGGAAAAGATTACTTCAAGTTCAACTACTTACGTTAGAATTTCTGTCCGGCTGATTTTAGTTATTTATTTTATCATAAAAGCCTTTGGTACTATGAACGTATTAACATTCTGCCTTAGCGTTTTTTTTTTTTTTTTTAAAACCTCTCTCTAACTTGCTTTTTCTTCCATTTTCTTTTGATTTCTTAATTTAATCTTCAAATACGTATTTATAATAAAGCCATTTTCATTCTTTCAAAAATGCAATTTAAATTACGGAATTTATTTTCCAATATATATTTTTTTATAACCGTCAGGAAAGGGTTAAAATGTTTTTAATTTTTGTTTCAAAATTTGGACACATTAGGGAGGGGCACTAGAATCAACTCATTTTAAAACTAAGTTTTCTTAAATTTACTATATTATGAATTTAAATTTTCTTTTTTAAGAATAGTGATAAAATACTTCAATATTATGTAAATAGCAAGATGAAATAAAAAAAAAATAATTTATTCTTAATAAAGTAAAATATTGGGTTTTATTGTTCTGGGCAATGAGAGTTTATTATGGATTATTGGAGCACTATGAGTTTTAAACATTTATTCCTTGGAAAACTTGAGCTCGTTTATAGACATTTATTTCCTATATAGATCTGACATGGATCTTGAAGCAATAAAGCAGGCTGTTTTGTAAATGTTTAAAATTGGAAAAATCTATTAAATAAAAGTAATCGCAAATATACTTAGTAAATAACCACTTATTAGAGAAAAAGATTTTATTTAGCAATATTCAAATATCAATCTCTCTAACTGGGTTTCTTGGCTAATTCTTAAAATTAATGAAACACATACTAAACAGGAACTTATAGCTGAAGAGGAGGAGAATGAGATTCTCAATAAACTTGGTTTAACTCGGGAAGATATTAGTACAAAATCTGAATTTCTTGATTTAAAGAAAGAATTGGATGATTTGCAGGTACTTTGTACTTCCCATATGCATTAAAACTTAGTTTGAAGACTAGATTTAATGTTACCAAATGTCCTTTATAGGAAAAAGTTGATAGATTGTTGGACATGGTTTCAGATATGAAATTTATCAGCGGCTGCAGAAGAATTCAAGAAAAGTTTAGAGCTATGGCTCTGAGGGCTGAAAAGAATTTATCTGAATGGGTCAATGAGTTCTATAAAAATAAGGATAATTTTAGTGAGGCTTTGTTTGACTTCAGCAAAAAGAATGTTTGTGATTACTTAAACTATGTCTATGAGATGAAATGTTCTGAAAACATGCAGCCTATGTTTGAAGCTTTCAGGTCCTAATGCTAAGAATAATCTGTAAATTTAATTGTAAATTTTATTATCCATCTAATAACCAATTTTTTTTCAGGTTCCTATTGCATTCTAGAACTTTGTATATGCTTATTTTGACAACTTACTATGCAAACATCACTGAACTTGTGTTCCATGAAAATCCAAATCTAGTTCCAGAAGAACAGATCTTAACAGAGATAGAACAATGTGAATCAGATATTGAAGAAATTGAAAAAGCGGCAGACAGTGTTGTTGGTGGATGTTTCATGGCAATCATCAATTCTAAGGCTAACTTGGGTAGGTAGATTCATTTCGTTATCATAACTATTTACTTCAATATGGCACAATTATTTCAAATTCAGGTTATGTTCCCCGATTCCAAGACATATCGGACAGGAACTATGTTGGTAACTTCAGTCAAAAAGACCTAGCTATTGCTCCCATGGATATAAATACTGAATATGAAATATTTGCAAGTGAAGGCTTTGAAGCTTTATACTCACAAAAATCAACTTTCATCAAATGCAAATCTACTACTAATAATTATGAAAGAATAGTTTCTGTTAAAGAAGGAGTTGTTGACCATGGAGGCTTTAGAACAAAGTTTAAAAATGGTTCTGAATGCCTGGGAAATGTAACAGCTATTAAGGCCATAATTTTGTACATGGATATTAAGAATAGAATTTACATCTTTGACAATGGTAATGTGATGCAGTGGAATAATAATTTACAATGGGAAGAGAACAAGTGAGTATTTAAATAAAGCTTATTGTTTCTAGATAATATTAGCTTTATTATTCTCTAGGTCCTCCTCCACATTTATGTTATTTTTCATTGCTATATTTTAAAAATAGTCTAAAACCTGCACTGTTCTTATTCTCTTATCTACTATTTAAATTTATTTTCTTATAAAGGGAAGAAAAGAAGTTTTATACATCTGAATGGTTCAAAGAAACTCCTGAATATTATATAATAAATCCAAAAGGTAAAACACAGACAAACTAATTTAGAACATCTTTTCTCGTATTCATTCGAATCCGGAGGATAGGAACCGGTTCTCATCCATACAAAAAAACTATGTCTAGCATCGTATTATATCCAGTTTTCTACGAATATAGAAATGTACAATCATAAGATTAAAACTAGTTTTTTTAGCTGGTGCCTTCGGCACCACGGGGCTAAAAAAACTAGTTTTAATCTTATAATTGTACATTAGACTGGCCCAAAAAAACATGAATTTTTAAATCTTTACCATATCAATTTGCGGTTACCTTGAAGTTGTTACTGGCTCAAATGTAGACCTTTTAGTGAAAACTAGACTTCTCTACAATGAAAATTGATCTCGAAATTTCAATCTTAAGCTTTTTATCAAAAACTTCATATTTTCATGATTTTAAAAAGAAATAATTAAAGAACTGCCAACCTAAAATAATGTAACAAGAGTTCAAATATGAAGCAATTATAAAAAGTAGTCAGAACCGCCATTCCTGCCGAATAATTCCGAAAAAACGTCTAAAAACATTGTTTTATTTAAATTGATAATTTGTGTAAGAAATTGAACTAAAACAGTAGCTATTAGTCTTATTAGAAGAAAAATGATGAAAAACTCTAAAAAATATACATTTTAAAGACATAAAATAGGAAAAAAGTGTTTTTAATAAATTTCATGGCTCAACAGACATTGTCGCCAATAAAGAGACAATTTACTAAAATAAAAAATTAAATGAAGGTAAAAAAATATGTAATATACTAATTCTCATATTCAACTTTAAAAAAAAGCATACTGATAAAAAAATAAATATTGCAAAAAATAATTTGATTGATTTTTATTAAACCAGGAATAAAGAGTAAGGCGTATCTTTAATTATTTTTCTTCAATGATTTTGCAGTATGAATTAGCTTTCCCAAATTATTGTAACTGTACAAAAATAAATTTTTATACTTTATTTCTTCATATGTTTATTCCTGGTGATATTAATATTTTATTTCAATGTTTGTAAACAAACAGACAGAAAATTTAATGTTTTGCTTTATATCTGGTGTAAGGCATTCATAATTTGGGGAGAAGAAGGTGAAAATAAATATGCATATGACGAGATAGCGATAGATTTTTTCTTAAAATCAATTATAGGGCTAAAATCTACAAACAATACATAACCTATTTTTACATTCCGCACATTGAAAAGCGATTTAGACCTTCATTTGGGCCACACTATTGTACATTCTATATCCGCGGAAAGCCGTTTATAATACTATACGAGAAATAACTATTCCTGTATTGCTTAATAACAGATTATTATCCGGTAGATTAGAACTGGTTCTCAGCCATAATGAAAAATCATGTTTAGCATTGTATTATGTCCAGTTTTCTATAAATATAAAAATGTACAAGCATAAGATTAAAACTAATTTTTTTAGCCCATTACTTTGGCATCTTGGAGTAAAAAACTCGTTTTAATCTTATAATTGTACATTTTATAACCGCGGAAAGCTGTTTATTATATGATGCCAGTAAAAACTATGATAACACAAGTAGAGTAGCTTTGCTTTTTATCACAATTATTAAATAATAAATCTCTCAATATCTACAACTTACATCTAAATATCTATGTTTAGAAAAAGTACCTGAGAGAAGGCCTACAATGCATAAGAAATTTGGGATTTATCCTGGAGCCAATGTGAAAATCAACTATATATTAACAAGTTTTTATTTTCTTTTTTTAAAATTCAATAAACTAAAATTACTTACTATATATGTAGACTAGCAGCCATTCCCCTTGAGGCCTCTAGGGGATCAGAAGAGGTGGATGCTACGCCCATTATCAATTTTAGATGGGTAATTTAATTCTATGGGTAATTTCTCTTTGAAGGGTGGTGGTACCCTCTCCCAAAATAGTTATAAACCTTCCCTTGACCTATTAGCAGTTGCAAGATCCTTTGGTACAGACAAACAGACATCCTGTTACTTTTTAATAAGGATAATATAAGATTGTATAATTATACAATAGTATCTAATCATTACACTGACACTCTTTAAAGGTTTTACTCCACTTATGAGGGCTATCCAGTCTGGAAAATTAGATGATGTCAAATATTTGCTGAGATATGGAGCCAATGTGAATGATAAAGATAAATATGGTACAGAAATAAAAAAATGTATATAAATCTTGATATGTTCTAGTCCTGAATCTTTTTGATGCAGTCTTTTTTAAGTTTTAAAATTGCATCTTGAAAATATTTTTTTTTATGAAGAGTGATTCTCAACAACAAAAGATTATAATATTGGTTATATGTCTTTTAATGAACAGAAAAAAGTGTTCTATCATACCTAAAACCATTCCCGGGCATAATTAAAGCTTCTCTGAAAAGTACAACCTATTCTAAAAACGATTTCAAAGATCATTAGCTTCAGATAAAACTTTACTACTTTATGTTATAGGATAGGTTGATTTGTTGTATAGGGACAAAATGGATATCATTACTTGGATCTTATACCAGATTTTTATGTTCTTTTATAAAGTTAACTCTGTAGCGGGATAAAATTATGATCTCCTCTATCCCCCTCCTACTGGATAAACCGCTCGACCAATAAATGCAAAGGGATTTTGCAACCTAAATTGACAACAATGTTTCTCCTATTATAATATCAACGCATATTCTATTAGGGACAACTCCATTGATGTATGCTGCTGGGAATGGCCATGAAGAGATTGTGAAAACCCTGACAGAACATGGAGCAAATGTAAATTACAAGAATAATATTGGTGATCCTCTTTTCTTAAATTTTAATTTTACACATAATCAAATATTGTTTAAACTTTACAAATCTAACAATCGATCGAAGTTGATGACTGACATTCCTGATATTACATATATACTTCAGTAATTTTAATACTCTTCCCTACCTTTTCATAAAAGAACTACTGATGTAAATATGTAAGGTACTGAAGTAATTACATTATAGGTTAACCACTCTTATAACATGTATAGTTAGGATATCTAAACAAAGGTCATTCAATCAAAGGATTAGTTGTCTGGTGAATGTTATGTAATAATATCCAAGTGAATTGCATCACATTACAAGCAGATGATCTCTAGCTGCTCTAATTAAATTACATGAAATTGAAAGAGAATCCCACTCTTTAGGTAATGCCACTTATTTTGAATAATACTGTCAATTATTTTGCAAATTATCTATAAAATTGTGTGTTGGCATTCAGTCAAATGCACTCATTAAGTCAAACTATTTCTAATATTGACCAAATGTATACATATGAAATGGTTTAAATTAAGAACAGTTTGACTCTAAGAGCATTTGACTAAACACTAAAGTAATGACCCTCTTTGTATAGGGGACAATGCATTAATGTGGGCTACCAAGAGAGGACATGCAGAAATTGTTAAATATTTATTAGTACATGGTGCAAGTGTGAATGATAAGAATGATAATGGTAAGTAATTTTCTATAACAATTTACTATTAAGGTTTTTTTTTACAAAGGATCTTGCTAACCACTGAACCGATATGGATCTCCTTTGCTATGTAGCTTTGTATAGGTCTTGGAAGGTCTATAACTATTTTGGAGGAGGGTACCAATAATCCTCACAAGAGAAATTGCCCCAGGAAACAAATGATTCCCTCTATTTTTTTTCTTTTACTTTAAAAAAATACAATTAAAACAGGGATAGGGGTCGAATTAAATTTTTTTTAAGGTTTTAAGCTATTTTTTTATAGGATTTACTGGATTGATGCTTGCAGCTAGAGGTGGATATTCTGAGATTGTGCAATACCTCATTGAATATGGTGCAAACTTGAATGACAAGAATTGTGATGGTATGTTTATTATATTAATAGAAGGGGGGAGGGAGGGGGTTACCCCCACAAACTTAAAAAGAACCTCAATTGACCCCCCCCGTAAATAAAAAAAGAAACTTTAGTCGTCCCCCCTTAAACCTTAAAAATTCCTTATTATATCCTTCTCAAGATTTAAAAAATAAATAAGATTAACCCCCTTAAACATTTGAAATCCCTCAATTTAACCCCCTTAAATAAAAAACTTGGACGTCCTTAATCATATTTATTTATTTTTTCTATATTTGACAAAATATAATTAAAATAAAATTAAATATCTTTTAATTAAAATGTAACTTATTTTCTTAAAACTGTAATACTAATATTTTTAGGATATTCAGCAGTGAATTTGGCGTACAGAGAAGGTTACAATGAGGTTGCTCAACTCATAAGAGCCAACAATGTTAAACAAAATATGTAATTTTAAAAGCTATTGATCCATCTCAATCCAAGACTATTTTAGCAAACTAACATCTTTGTACAGACTAAATATATAAATATGTATAAGTATTTCACTAATACATGATAAATAACGTATATCAAAAATTTATATTCTTCTGTAGAAATAACAGGATGCCTGTTTGTCTGTATCTAAGGAATTTGCAAAACGCTGAACCAATACATGGTTTTTCTCTACAATTCAGCCTAGGTCCTGGGAAGGTTTATAACTATTTTTTGGGAGGGTCTGAATTTCAAGATGGATGTAACTTTTTTACTTAACACCCCCCCCCTAGCTGCATTAGTGGGCTGTGTATCAGGTGTGTAGACCCATGTTGAAAGGGGGTATAGAAAGGTTTAGGGTTGTGAATATGGAGGGGAGTAATCCACCCACCTTTATTTTGTCATGGGGGATGATACATCCCCCTCAGCATACTTCTATGTAAGGGCGATCCAAATTAATTCAAGTTAAAAGAAAAAGATTAACCCAAATCGATTAAGATAGCCCTTGAGAGAATCATCCTTGTTTTTATGAGGTAAAATAAAACAAAAAACAAGGATGACAACATCCATAAAAGCGAAGCTCTGAAACAGTAGGACAAACGGACATTAACACTTGTATAGTGTCAGAATTGAACAAGCAGAATGTAAATGTATTAGAGTCGAAGCAAAATTGTGAGTAAATTTTTTGAAAAATTGCTTAGACCAGTTCACAAAAGACAAAGGTCTACCTATAGAAGCTTTAGGTTGACTGAATTTATAAAGGCATTTGTTATTTGTACTTGTTTAGGTTGACCTACAGAATAAATCGGTCGACCTTTAAACGTTATTTATGAACTGGGCATTAGATACAGGATAATGTATGGAGATACTTACATTTTTAGTAATTGATTATAGATAATTAGATCACATAAAATTTTGTTGTAAAAAAAGGAAAAAATCAACATGTTTAAAATGGACGTATGGACATGATTACAGAGTTGCTACGATTTCTAAATATTATACCAAACTACTACAGGAATCACCATGCAAAGTTTGAAATCGACAAGACAAAAAAGCTTCGCTCTTAAAAATAAATAGTATGAAAAACAAGGAACAAAATATCTATAAAAACGAAGCTAAAAAACAGACAACTAACTATACATTTACATGTATAAAATTATTATGCATGCAATATTCAACAGTGTCTAACTCCTGACCGAAATGCTTTTCATATCTATTACATTTTATTACTGACAGTTTTCCGCGGATATTAAGAAATATAGTACCCAAATTTAAATAATTACAATTTTACCAAAACTTGTACTAAACTTGGAAAGATTTGGTGTTTTTTAAATGTTAAATAAATACTCGTTCCCTCTTTGATTTTATTGCCCCTCGTTAGTAGTTGAATATTTTTAATAAAATTTATTATCCTAAAATCTATTCGAAGTTGGGAGATTTGTAATAAAGGGTTAGAAATTGAAAAAAGGGGAATATCTAGAGTAATAAAATCTTGGACAGTTTTTTTTAATATTTTTACTTGGCCAAAATATAAAAGATTCTTTCCAAATTCACACCTCCCTAAATATTAATATTTTAATGGTAATTGATACCTTCACATTATTTTCTATTAAAATTCTACCCAGGGTATGGTGATACAATTATCCTGTTAATCTTATTTTTGTATGATGATTCCTATTAAAACAAGGTATAATGTTTTAAGCTAAACATATATAATTAAGCCCTAAAATGTAAGTATGTCATTAAAGTAATTTTTTTAAACACATTAATCGGTCAAGGAAGGGAGAGGGCGTCCACCCCCCCCCCCCCATAGTGAATTTAAAAAAAAAATAAAATTAAATAAGGAGTTGATTTTTCGATTCACCCTCCTCCCATCAAGTGCCCCTAGAAGTCTCAAATGGTGTAGCTGCTTTTAGGTATATACTTAACAATTATCTAGATTTTATAAATGATAAAAAAATGGTTTATCATTATTGTTTTTTTTTGTCTAAAATTTAAATATCTATTCTATACCAATATTTAGGATGGCGTGAATTAGTGGATGCTTTGGTTTTGTCAGACCCTTACGGACCGAAGGACTGGGCTAACAAAATTTGTATTTATCTTAGAATTTTTCATTTAATATTCGTAGAAAATTGTCTATAATACTGTAGGATACATGATTTTTCAGTATGACTGAAAACTGGTTTTAATCCAGAGGATATTAACTGATTTTGAAGCCATTCAGGGTAGTTATTTCTCGCATTGCATTATAAACAGCTTTCCACAGATAGTAAATGAACAATTTAAACAATTTTTTAGCCCCAAGATGCCGTATGAATACAAGAAATTTGATTCTATAGTGGATTGGATGTGTAACAAGGATGACAACATCCATAAGTAGCAAAGCATAAAAAATAACGGATAAGAATACAGACAAAGGATTTAAAGGGCATTTGATAAAATTAAGATTATTGAATAAATATCACAAAACCTTTTTATATATTTTCTCTATATTTAAAAAAAATTTTATTATAAATGATGACTGACAGAGTGATGGTCAAAGTAAATTACACACTGAATGTTTAGAACAACAGGAAATTCCATTTTTATACTTTTATCCAC
The DNA here is from genome assembly GCF_053477335.1 of Acartia tonsa. Taxonomy (NCBI): domain Eukaryota; kingdom Metazoa; phylum Arthropoda; class Copepoda; order Calanoida; family Acartiidae; genus Acartia; species Acartia tonsa. The sequence continues at coordinate 2,458,572 of NC_137271.1, read as the reverse complement.
AAAAACTTTGAAAATCGGACCAAAAACACCAAAGATAAGGGAAAATATACAAAAAAAAAACAATAAAAGCTACCTGTCCTTTCATCTTTGGAAACAAAAATACCTCAGAACAACAGGAAATTAAATTTTGATACTGTCATTAAAAAATATTTAAAATCGATTAAAAGACACCCAAGATATGGAGAAATATGTGAAAAATATAAAATAGCAAAAAAAATTGCCTAAAAGCAGTATGACAACCTTGGACGTTGTATACTTAATCATGCTCCATATTAATGAAAATCTTGACAAAAAGATTCAGCCATCTATGTTTTATCTGAGCTAAGATAATCACGTTTCTACAAAAAACATTGAAAAATATAAAAATAACTAAAAACCTGCCTTAAAACTGACTTGGATGTTTTATACTTAATTATGCTCCATATTAATGGGAATGTTGACAAGAAGTTTCAGCCTTCTATCTTTTATAGCAGCGGAGAAAATCACGTTTCTCCCACTGTGTCTCAGACAGACGGACGGACGGACATTTCGAATTATAGAGTAGCTTTACTACTAATAATGATATTACAATGCAATGGATAAAAAAATCAACAATTTTTCTGAATATTTTTTAATAAATTTTTACCCTTCCTCTTTTTAAAAAAATCATGTAAAGTGTGTTTTGTTTTCAGCTCTACTTAACAACTAAGTTTTAAAAGCGAAGCTTTTCTAAAATTAAGGTCGGTCCGTACGTCCGTCAATTCGTAATCAATAGCTTTTTTCGTCAATTTAGGCATGTTAGAATTGTCCTATCGATTTCAATCTTTGAATGGGGTATTCCTATCCAGTTTTTTGTGTAGAAATGAATATTTTTTACCCGAGGGAATAAATGATGGACCGATAGGTCATCATAAATTTGTAATGACGACCTTTTTATCAACTCTCTAAAAATCATTTGAAATATATTTCTCTTGTCGGCTATACCTTACTTCTGATTTATGTTTAGTTACTTGTAAATAGAAAACTTTTTTTGACCTGACATCCCTTATCATTAGTTGAGTAATTCTGTATTAGTGAGTTTAAGATTAGTCTCAAAAGTAAAATATAATGAAAGCACTACACCTCTATTTAAGGAACATAATATACTTCCAATAATGCAACAAATAGAATATTCATCTCTTATGACTATGCATGACTACTTAAATGAAACTCTTTCTCTTTCTTTTTATCCAACCTGGATTAGAAATAATCACCTAAATGGTAATTACAATCTTAGAAATGGCAATGATATTCATATAAGGCCTCATAGATATGAATATCTTAAAAAACATCCAATTTTCAACTTTTGCATTCTTTGGAATAATCTAAGTGATGAACTTAAATCTATTGAAGATAGAAACCTTTTTGCTAAATCTATCAAGTCTAAACTAATTAATACCTTGCAATAGCTAATTTTATCAAATAATCTAAATCTCCAGCTCTGTAAATTTTGTAATTTTTTTTTATGTTATTTTTATTTTGGCGATACTACCTAGGTTCTATAAGTTTAAAGGGATCCAGGATACCTTTGTTTAATATATTTTGGGCAAAGTAGACAGATCCTTAGTGATCTATTCATGGTTACCCGGGCAGAACTGATTAGGATTTAGGTTGTTTTATTGTTATAGTAATTTGAATTGTGTTTTATATTTTGTTTTTTATTTTATGACTATGTTTAATTTTTATGCCCAAATAAATATGTTTATGTTTATGTTTAGTAGTGATATTGTGATAATTATCTTCATAAATCAATATCTAAATTCAAATAGATTATTTAATTTTTTAGCAGCAAAAACACATGTATAAGTTAAAATTCTGTTTAAATTCTTGTGAAAAAATACGGTACAAAAATTTTAATTAAATTTTTTTATTAAAATAATCTTATTAAAGTAGATAATGGAAAAAATCATTTTATTCTATTTCTTAGTCTGTAGTGAAGGAATTTGCTATGGTTTTCCTTTACAATGTAGCTGATCATAGTTCTTGGAGGGTTAATTAATATTTTTGTGTGTGTTTTTGTGTGTGTGTGGGGGGGGGGGGGGCTGGGAGAAACCACCTTCCCAATTGAAATCGCCCCTAAACAAATTTTAAAAATCTTTCTTTGTAAAACTCATTTGCCACTAGAGGCCTCTAGGGGCGTAGCCGCTAGTGATTTATAAAACAGTGAAAGATAAGAACAACTGCGGAGTATTACAAGATAAAGAAACAAGGAGGATTTCATCAAGTAGTAAGAAATAGTGAGAGAGGGAACAATTGTCTCCATTGTTTTAAAATAACGTTTTTGTATTCGCTGTCTTAACAACTTTGGGGACTTTTATTAAGTTGAGTGTCCAATCGTTTCAACCACTGAATCTAATATACAGAAGGGGCAATTTTGTGTATCATCATTGGGGATGTACAATAATTTATCGGCCATTGTCTTATCCCTTGAGATCCACGAGTAAAAAAGCCTTATAGCGGGCTAGTCTAACTGGCCTTAACATAAACTCTGCTTAGATAATTCATGGTTATTAAATGCAATACTATTTTATAGTTCCATTCTTTCCCCTTAATATATAAAGTGAAGGAATCAACTGTAATCCTGTTTAACCCATCCTAAATCTGCAAATATTTAAATCAGTATTATTTGTCTGTTTATAAATAAACTTGTGTGGGGATTGAAGCGAAGCTTTTTTACAGTTAAAAATGAGTAATGTCCGTCCGCCGTGTCCGCCCTTCAAGCTCCAAACTATAGAGTAGGTGCACAAATAAATTAATACATATTTCAAGATGTGATATTAACCTTATCTTTCATTGTTTACTTTATACAAGCTGGCAGGAAATACTAGCTCTAACTTTTAAATATTAGTTTACTCATTTTACTGCCAGGATTTTATGTTCAGACACATTAGTTAAACTTAATTTTGACTGTGAAAAGCGGTGTTTTTATTTTAAAATTGTAATCAGTTACTTAAATTCTACATTTGTGTCCCAAATAGGATTAACATTTTCCTCCTAGTGGTGAAATTAAACATTGGCGTGCGCAGGGTTTGACGCCCAAAGTGCACAAATTTTACACACTTCTCTTAAATTTAAGGGGTGTGTTACTTTTTTACCTTGACAATCCTTTTGCTGGTATTAGGGGGATATTTCAGGGGGTTGTAATAGACCCTAGTTAAGAGGTTTGAATACACACCACATATGCACATTCCTGTATATGTATTAAGATATATAAGTTGGAAAGTTTTTTAATGTTAGAGGTAAATTTGAAATCTGCATCAAAATTTAAGGATTTTTAAAAAAAATTGTTTTTTGAATAATTTTTTCTCTAAAAGCGCAAATACAATTTAAGTTAATTAATTTTGTCATCTGTTATGGTGGATTGAAAACTATCTGTGCTCTGATTGAAAAAGTTTAAGTGTCGTACATCATTCAACAAATTAGAGTGCAGGTAGTTTTCAATCCACCTATCACTGATGTCACAATTAATTAACCTAAATTGTATTTGCGCTTTTGAATAAAGAATTTTACAAAACAACGAATTTTATTAAAAATTCTTTAGAATTTTATTCAGATTTCAAATCTACCTCTAACATTAAAATTCTTTCCAACTTGTATATCTTAAAATGCATACATATATAATAGTATTTCCTGAACTAAAATACATTTTAAAATGTGGATTTATGGCCTTTTATAGTGAGCAGGAGACACCAGGTACTAGAAACTTTTGGTGTCAAGTATACTTGACAACAGCCAATTTGAGTTTAAAATTTGGCTTTATTATTGACTTTAATTCAATGTTACATAGTTTATACCTGGATTTTGGATGGCTAATGTAGTCATAAGGATTGATGGATACAAATTCTCCTGACTTTCGTCAATCGCAGCTAGAGTATTGGGTCAGGCCAGCTCTTCAAATTATACAACAATGCAAAATAGTAATTTTAATAATTTTCCCATGGTTGACTTGACCAATTAGTTCTGTCCTTTTTATGTGAAACTTATAAACTTATTGTTTTGAAGGCCTTCATTCGTTAATATCTTAGTCTTGTAAAAAAAATGATTGAACTTGTATAAAATGTCTTATTATAAATCAATGTTTTTAATCTTGTTAAACAAGATCATATATGTGTTATAATAGTTATTTCTCGCATGGTATTATAAACGGCTTTCCGCGGATATAGAATGTACAATTAAAAGATTAAAACTTGTTTTTTTAGCCCCGAGGTGCCGGAGGCACCGTCTAAAAAAACTGGTTTTAATCTTTTGATTGTACATTTTTATATTCGTAGAAAGCTGGATATAATACGATGCTAGACATAGTTTTTTCGTATGGATGAGAACCGGTTCCTATCCACCGGATTCGAATGAATACGAGAAAAGATATTTTGAAGATTTTCTTATTATTCAGATCCAAAATAACAACACATTTTTTTAAAAAACGCCATTAACATGGCCGAGGCCAACGATGAGAGTATGGTATCAGTGGAGGACAGCGGGAATCTGGGAGTAGATGTTGCCACCTTGGTTCTAACTTGTGGGTGTCTTATTATAAGGTAAGAGTGTTCCTTTGTTATTATTTTACTTATAAGCTACTTTCGGATATTTTCATCCTTGTTTACTTGATATAAGGGGGGGGGGGGGTTTAATGCAACCATCTCGCAATCAGTGAGCAAATGACACTTAGAATTCGAATTTCGATCTGAACTTTTGCATGAGTAATCCTTGGTAGGTCTATTTTCCCTAAATTGAACGAAAAGTTGGAAAAGTAACGGCTAGCGGCTCAGCCGTTCAGCCATTTTTTGCTTATTTTTAGTGTAAATCCATCATCAATTACGTAGGAATCGACTTTTAAAACATATTTTTGGTTTAATTCATGTTAAATGATAGCAATAACCAATTTTAAAACTTCTAGTACCAACAGCTACCGTCTAGAACCGTTTGATAGCGTTTTGGAGTAGAAAAGTGTATTATGTTGAGAGAGGTTTCGTGACTAATTTGCAGTATAAATATCAAAAAAATAACAAAATAGCTGAGCCGCCAGTCGTTAGCCGTTACTTTTCCAACTTTTTGTTCGATTTAGGGAAAATAGACCTACCAAGGATTACTCATGCAAAATTATAGATGGAAATTCGAATTCTAAGTGCCATTTGCTCACTGATTACGAGATGGTTGCATTAAACCCCCCCCCCCTTATAATGTTATCCCCTTCTTTTAATAGTACTTACTTAAGAATAATAAGCGTATTAGCCTGTAGTATCTTACAAGAAATATTCTAAAAAATTGTCTTAAGAAGTATTCTAAAACTTTTTCTTGGGATAGAGGATTTTGTATATAATAAGAAAATTAAAGAAAATTTTTCGAGAAAGAAAACGTATTTGTGATGGTTTAATAAAAATTACTTTAAAATTTTCACACAAAGAAACCAAAAAAACTATATATAAAGGCCCCCTTTTTTTGTTTAGTCTCCCAGTTGTTCTCGGCTACTTTAGAGAATGGGTCCTGTTTTTTTATCGCACTCTTTGCGAATATCTTCGCAGTATGTCAAATATGTAAGTTTCTTTTTTTTTGGTCAGCCATAGAAGCAGGTTTTCAATTTAGTTTTCTTTATTTTATAGATTTTAATAATAATTCGAACAATTTTTTTATTTGTGATTTTAAAAATTTAACATTCCTAAACTTAAACTTTTATTATATAATTTTTCATATTATATGTTTAAAAAAATCTTTTGCATCTATGTTTGTCCATGAAAAAAAATATTTTATTTATGTAGGCTGGTTTATTTTTATTTTACCTGAGTTTGTATAAAACTTCATTATACTTGAATGATCCATGGCTTCAAGTGTTCTTGATAACAAGGTTATGATTATAACTAAATGTAATCTGCCCCTTATATAATATAGTTTTGTTTATTTTCTCATTGGCTATCTATTTAGGTTTTTTTTATAATTAGTACACTAAGTGCAGAGTTTGTGAGGATAAGACAATAACGATACCCACTATAGATGCAACAAACAAAAAACGGTAAAAAAAAAAGACTTTATTACCACAGGGCGTTAAAAATTGATAGGAAATATCTGTAGAGCGCAATCGCGAGGAATATATATAATAAACAATCCCTTAGGATATTGTAACCTGAATGTTGGATTTAAGAAAAAACCAGCCTGCATCCTGTTGAATAAAGTTAATAGAAGTCTTAATTCAAAAATGTAATTTTGTTTATATGACAGGGGCGTGAAAGTATTAAATAGAAATGTCATATCCATTAATAATAAAAGTAATTTTGAGATGTCTATTAACCCTTAACGGTCAAGGGGAGGGGGGGGCGTTAAACGCCCCCCCTTCCGATTTTTTCTATCTCATTTTATGTGTGTGAAAGACAAAGAGCACAAACTGTGTGATTTTTTAAGTATGGGTATGACACATAACTGAGAGTTGGAATTTTTTGAATATCTCCATCCTGGCGGGCACAGGATGCCAGCAATCCTGGCAGGGTCATCCAGGTAAAGAGCAAAAATATTTTTTTGACTAAAACAAAGCATTTTATCATACCAAAATACTAAAATATCCTCTAGTAGTACATCCTTATATGAAATACAGGTGTTCAAGTCACTTTCAGGTTCCAGGTATAATCCTGCAGGTCCTGATTCTCCAGGTCTCCAGAAATCTTTAAAAGGCTCCTGGGGCCGCAATTTTTGACTTAGAGACTTCAAATTTTAAACTTGAGCTTTTCTTACATGTCTACATAACGTATTAAAATTTCATAAAGATCCGCCGCCGTTTTCCCGAAACTGCCGACTGCGGCGGCTGGCAGCTGCCAAGTACAGCTGCGGCCGCTGAAATTTATATTTTGATATTTCTAATGTAAAATTTAGGTAAAGATAAACATTTTCTGGAAAAAAATTGTTCTTTTAGCTTTAAAAATAAGAAAATTACAGCCGTTTGAAATTTTTAAGTAAAAAAAGACCTAAAAACAAAGGTTGTTAAATAAAAGGGTGAAGGAAGCGAAAATTGACTTAGACTTATAAAAGGTCGGAAATTCATTATCAAACAGGGGAATTTAGCCCTTTAGCTCTAATAGGAACTGAGATAATAGGGGGGGGGGGGCGTTGAACGTCCCCTTTCCCCGACCAATTAAGGTGCAGCAAGGGGCCCGACTGTAATGGGTTAAAGTAAATAATATGAAGCTGTGATGCAAAAAGGACTAAATCATAATTTTTTTAAAAAATATGTTATATTACTCCCCTTGAGCGAATAGAATACCTCATTTTACCACATGCAAAGTAAAAAGCTTGGGCGTACTTGTGTTAACATTAGTTTACAATTTGCTTTTTGTTCTTTTGCCAGCATCCGGCTGGATTTACATTTTTTAAAATTCAGCTGATCTCAAAGACCCAACCCAAAGTAGGTAGAAGCCCTTTGAAAAGGGGTGATTGTTACATATACTACTTATTGCTCTATATATCATGAATTATATATATATTAATTGTATTTAGTTGGGCTGAGAAGAATATGGCTGATCATCCAGAAACTTCTGTCTGCAAATGTGGCCTTGAATTTGGAGTCTTTTCATTATCAAAAACAGATTCACAAACTTCTTTGTTAAATAAGGAATAATTCATCAACTTCCATGGCCCTGCTGGAAAGTACAATTTAATCAAAGTGAAAGAAAAGGCTGAAGAGATTAAAAAAAATGTTTCCAATTACTATTTAGATCCAGACTGCAAAGTTATTGCTATTCCCTACTATCCTGTGATCCCAGAGAAACCAACTGTGGTTGGTAAGGAGGGTAGAGAAACACAAGATGCCCAACTTTTGGACAATCTTTATGAACAACTGCTACACCATGGGCTTGTTCAGGCAGCAAGAAATTCAAAGATAGAATGTTTAATTATAAACAATTTTCAGGGAGGCGACTGTGTCCAACAGTTAATTAAGAAAGGAAAAGATACTAGACAAGATAAATTTGCTGAATTTAATAAATATGAGAAACAAGTTATGGAGATCTTTGGTATTGAAAAAATTACAGATGAGGAACTTGATTCTTGCATTGATGAACATTTTAAATGGAAGCAAAAAGAAATTGTAGATTTTAAGAACGAGTTATTTAAACAGGAATGATTATATTTCATAATAACTCTATGAATACATCAAGAAATCAATGTTTAGCTTTAAATAGTATCTATGTCAACAATTTCTCACTTAAAATATATCTTTGAGTATGAACACACATAGACTCTTCAACAGACACACATACTTTTAATTTTACATCAGAATTTTCTTCATAATATTGATGTATTATTGTAGGCATTATTAGGGCTATGTAAATAATTCCTTGTGCTGAAAAAGGATATTTTTTCTTCACTGTAATCACCATGATGGTTACATATAAATTTTATTTCCAGTGTAATTACATTAAAAAAGTCACTTAATTATAGCTTTGAATCAGTGGCGTGCGAACCGAAGGGGGCATTTGGGGCAATCGCCCCCCCCTAGCGACCAAGGGGCCAATTGCCTAACCCTGCAGGGAAATCACCTGACCTAACTTAACCTAGAATAACCTACTTAAAGCTACTATGAAAATACGACAAAATGCCCCTTAACCCTTAACAGTCGGGCCCCTTGCCGCACCTTAATCAGTCGGGGGGGGGGGGGGGGGGCGTTCAACGCCCCCCCTCATTATCTCAGTTCCTATTAGAGCTAGAGGGCTAATATTTTTTGTGCAAGTCCCCTGTGTTATGGTGAATTTCCGACCTTAAGTAAGTCAAGGTCAATTTCCGCTTCCTTCACCCTTTTATTTAACAACCTTTGTTTTTAGGTCCTTTTTTACTTAAAAATTTCAAACGGCTGTAATTTTTTTATTTTTAAAGCTAGAAGAAAATTTTTTTTGCAGAAAATGTTTATTTTATTTAAATTTTATATTTGAAATATCAAAACATAAGTTTCAGCGGCCGCAGCTGTACTTGGCAGCTGCCAGCCGCCGCAGTTGGCGGTCGGCGGGAAAACGGCGGCGGATCTTTATGAAATTGTAATACATTATGTAGAAATGTAAGAAAAGCTTAAGTTTAAAATTTGAAGTCTTTAAGTCAAAAATTGCGGCCACAGGAGCATTTTAAAGATTTCTGGAGACCTGGAGGATCAGGACCTGCAGGATCATACCTGGAACCTGAAATTGACTTGAACACCTGTATTTAATATGAGGATGTACTACTAGAGGATATTTTAGTATTTTGGTAAGATAAAATGCTTTGTTTAAATCAAAAACAAATTTTTGTTCTTTATCTGGATGACCCTGCCAGGTTTGCTGGCATCCTGTGCCCGCCAGGATGGAGATATTCAAAAAATTCCAACTCTCAGTTATGTGTCATACCCATACTTAAAAAAGTCAAGCAGTTTGGGCTCTTTATCTTTCACACACAGAAAATGAGATAGAAAAAACCGGATGGGGGGGCGTTCAACCCCTCTCCCCCCCCCCCCCCCCGACCGTTAAGGGTTAAGAGGTGTTGCCACAATAGAGACTATACCCCAAAGTTTTCCATATTTATAAGAAATTTTTATATCTGTAGATGAAAGGACAAGTAATTTTTTTTATTTTTTACATAGTTCTTTATATCTTTGTTTTTTATGGTACGATAAATTTTGTTGTGGATCATAATATTAAAAAAAATAAAATTTCTCGCTGTTTCGAGCATCTAGTATTTAATTTACTTTGACTGTCATCACACAACATACAGGAAAAAAGATTTGTGACTTTTTCTACTTAAAATTTATATTTATTTCAACAGATGCTCTTTAAATCTACTTGTTTGTACTATTCTTATTAATGATTTTTAGTGCTACTTAAAGATGTTGTCATACAATAAAGAAATATTTAAAATCAGTTTTACATAGTAGGTTAATTTTTGGTAAATTATTTCCAAAATGAGTGTTTTTATCTTCCCCCCCCCCAAATTTTTTTTAATGGGGTTATTCATCCTTCCTGCTGAGATTTTATAACATCCCCTTCCACCCATAAAAAATGTTTTGTGGTGGGGGGGGGGGAGGTTAAATTATCTTCTGTTCTTTTTTTTCGAAAATGCTTTCTAGCTCCCTTCCCTTCGGTCATTGCAGGGTGGGGAGAAGTGATGGGGGCGAAGAGATGGGGGGGGGGGGAAGGGATGTGGGATATAAATGGGAAATAGGGTTGGGGGAAGGGATGGGATGGGAAAGAAGGGATAAGAATTAGAAGGCCCATAATCATATATATTCCCACCCCTTAAAACGCCTTTATTTAAAATTAGTATATATATTCAAAATGCCCGGGGCACTTTGCTTTAGGGGGGGGCAAAATTTTACAAAATCTTCAAAATGCCCCCCCCCCTAGACAAAGTGCTTCGCACGCCACTGCTTTGAATTCTTTTTACACACAGAAAATATGTTATAGAAAAATATTTCTGAAACTAGTCTATTGTTTAATCTTATTTTAACATCTTGTAATCTAGACAAATCTAAGACATGAAAATGTTCTTCAAATTAACTGAAATATACAATAAATTTTTTAACCATATATAATTAGCCATTTTTATTTAACAAATAGGCAGGGTAACATTTGATTAAATTAATTTTTGTTCATTAAAGGGTCTTGTTTGCACTCTAGCCATAATTATTTTTTGCATTCCATCAAAATGAGTTTTGTTACCATTTCCTTTAATTTGTTTCATAAATTCGCCTAAAAAATTTTTGTCAAATTTTTGAAATATTCACATGACAATTGGCAGGTGTTTAAGAATCAGATAGGAAATAAAAACAAGAAAAAATCAAGGCTAAATCAGCAAAACATTACACCAGTTAATCAGAAAAGAAATAAAAACAAGAAAAAAAGGCCAGATCAGCAAAACATTGCACCAGCTAATCAAAATACAGTTTTAGAAACCCCAAATGTAGATCAAAGTTCTGATCAAAGCCCCAACCAGTTTGATGATAATATTGAAGATACTTTTTTATACAATATCTCTGATGATAAATTGAAAAGCTATTATAGGTATCAACATTACATTTTTACACTGCAAGAAATGAAAACTGAATGGGATACACTGATTATATATCCTGAGTGTCGTGCTATAATAAATATAGAAGTCAAACTTGGCCCTAAAGATGAAGGTAATAAGATTCAGCTCCTCAAAGATGCTTCTATTCAAACTAAAAAACATTTGGATTTTATGCAAAAGGTATTTGGCAATGTGCTTTCCAAAGATTGGGTTTTTGTAAAAGCTGCATGTGTGCCATATTTGAAAATTGAAAAGAAAAATAATCAGCCATGTGCCAACTGTAGACAATACATACTAAGTGAATCTGATATTTCAGACATTACTCCTTGGTGTCATAAATTAATTAAAGAGAAACTTGCAACATCTAGAGTAGACTATCAGGAAGAGTATGGAAATCTTGTAGCTGAACTGATATATAGCATATCAATTAAAGAGTCAAGTATCCTGAACAAGGCAATGTTAGATCCTTTGGATTTATCCAGGGAGACTGAAATAGCTTTAACTGGCGAAATAAGAGGAATATCAGGTGAAATTAATGCCCCTAAATACATGCTCAGCAAAGAACAGTTAAATGCTAAACATTCCAATGGGTCATTCCTTATACTGGGAGGTGATTACGGAACAGGTAAAACATATGTTCTGAAGGAAAGGTTAAAGACATGTGCAGAAATGAAACAAAATAGCAATATTTTGTATATTGATCTAACAGGGCTAACCAAGTTGCAGATTTTTACAAAGAATATATCTATGAAACAAAGTAGCAGTGTTTTGTATATTGATCCACCAGGCTTAATTTACAAAGAAGGGTTTCATATGAAACAAAGTAGCAGTGTTTTGTATATTGATCAACCAGGCGTAACCAAGTTGCAGATTTTTACAAAGAATATATCTATCATGGAAGAGATTGCCAAATCAGAGTTTGAGTCTTATGATAATGTTAAAGTGGTTACAGTTTCTGATTTATTGCCAGATGCAACAAATGAACAAAATTTAGAAGAACATATTAGCAACAAAATTTACTCTTATCTGGTATCCAACCCATATGATCATTTATTTATTGATGAAATGATGTTCACTGGAGATTTTATATTTCCTGATACAATAGAGACAATTTGCTTGACACTTAAAGTTGATGATGAGAATGATATCAATGCAAAAAAGTTAGAAGAATTAAAACTGAAGCATAAACTACAATACATTCACCTTAATGTAAATATGAGAAATTCTTCCCAGGTAATTTCACTATCTCAATCATTTGATGGTAGATCTATTAACCAAAATCTTTTTAATGGTTATTCTCATCATAATATCATAGGATCTCACACTTTCTACTATATTGACTATATACACTATAGTGACTATATTGAACCTGGTAAATTAGCTGTTGGTGCTGTAAACAAGTATTTCGCTCAAACACCACAGGAAAGTGTTGTTGTGATGAATAGCAGCAAGAAAGACATGGAAAATATATTTATGACACTTAAGAAATGCTTTTCAACAACACACACAGTAATTTATTCTGAAGAATCAAGCGATTTTGTAACTTATTTGCAAAAACCTGAAGGAATATTTGTGACTAGTATTCTGAATTTTCAAGGCGCCCAAGCAAGAAATGTAATACTCATAATTGATGAAACCCATACTAGTATAATAAGAAATTGTATTCTAAGAACCATGGCATTTGCCTTTGTTATAGTAAAAGATACTGTCAAAATCAATTCTGATGACAATCTAAAAGTTTCAACAACAGAAGATGAAAATCTTCATAAATACATTGATCAATATTGATATACATGAATATATTGATACTGATGATATTTGATGATGATGATTAGAAACAACCTAGCCAAAATTGACATCTATTGATATCCCAGAATTATCCTAAACTTCTCACGCAGTCATCATACAGAACCCAGAATTTTTTTCTGAATTTATGGAGAGGCTAAATATTGTTAGTGATGATCCAACCACACCATTACTATCGAAATCAAAATTCTCAGAATCACCATAATGTTTTAACACCTTGCAGAGATATCAGGAAAACTACAATTTATTCCCAATCCTCTTTTGCAAAATCAAGAGGAATACATACCTAAACATACTGTACAATCTGTATCAACTTCTGTAATTACCCCTGAATTTTCTCAAACTGCTTTCAAACTGACCCCAGCACTTACAGAAATATTTTCTTTGAGGATAAACTAAGTATTATCATGGATGAAAATAATATACCACCACCATTAACATAATATCAAACATCAGATTTCTTTTCTCTGCTTGGATCAAATCCATAAATTGAAATTGTTGCTTCAAAGTCATTATCAATATTTTCAAAGTTTACTGAATCATCTTAGCACTAAGAACAAACAATATCCAACATTTTAAACTCTTGCATTTAGGTTGTAGACAAATAAAAAAAAGGTAAAAATAAAAAAAATCTGAATTTAATGAGATAAAAAGCAAACTTTTATATTATTATGATTGATTATTTTTGTTTTAATTCTATTGTAAATATCCATATTTTCTTTTTAAAACAGAAATCAAATAATAAATATTATGTATAAATTTAAATATCTTTTTTTACAAAAAAAAAGAAATAAATCAGATTTTTGAATTATATTATAAATTTTGAATGAAAATTTTTATGATTTGCTTGTTTTGTATCAAATATATTTTTTAATAAATTATATGTTTTGATGAATATTTTATCATAAATTAACGTTATTCAGTGCTACTCTATAATCAGAAAATGTTCACAAATCCATCACACTCTTAAAATTATAAAGTAAAAAATAATTATTACCATTGGTGAAAAGTAAAAATAAAATTGCCAAAAATCTTCTTATGCTATATTGAAATGAGTATTTGCACAATTTTAAAGATTGTATTAAAAGTCGTCTTTTGTACTAAAATTGAGATTTTCTATCAACTTTTAAAAGATTAAACAGTTATTATTATTTAGTATTGCAAGGTACTTTACGTAGTTTGCTTGATTGTTAAAATTCTCCCTTTTTTGTACGTTTTGTTGATAAATATTTAAAAAACAAGGATGACAACATCCATAAAAGCGAAGCACTGAAACGGTAGGACAAACGGACATTAACACTTGTATAGTATCTGAACTGAAAAATCGGAACATAAATGTATAAATGTCGAATCAAAAATGTAAGTAAATTTGTTGAAAAACTGCTTAAAAACAGGATAATGTTTATGGACATACTTACATTTTGGACTTGATTATAGAGTTGCTTTGCTTATAATATTGTTCTTTGTTGTCCCAGGAATCAATATACCAAAAATCAGATCAAACGGATAAATAGAACACTTGAAAATTTGTTGTTAAAAAAGTAAAAAAATTAACATGTTTAAAATGGACGTACGGACATTTTGGTAATGATTATAGAGTTGCTACGCTTTCTAAATCGTACCCAACTACTAGAGGAATCATCATGCAAAGTTTGAAATCGATAGGACAATTCTAACATGCCTAAATTAACGAATAAAAGCTATCTATCTCGGACGGACGGACGTACGGACCGACCCTAATTATAGAAAAGCTTCGCTTTTAAAAAGGTTTGTAAACCTTGAGAAAACTATAGTACAAAATCGTCCACAAAATTCAACTGTCGTCGATGTAAAATCTATCTACAATTTTCAGAAATTTTCAATTATGGGATGTTTAAGGTTGTAACAAGGTCGATCAAGTCCAAAAGTAGAAATTTTAGACCTTTTTCTGTCTTTCCTTCCTTCTTTCCGATTTTTTGCTTTTTAAAATTTCCATAAAGTTTTTTCTTGTATGAAGCTAGATTGTCAATAACTACTGAAATTATTGAGTTTTACTTTTTCATGAAGCTTAATAAATGTACGTCCCTTTGTGGTTTTAGGCTATTTTGATTTTAAATTAAAGTCTTAGGATGGAGTTATGATTAGAAAAAAGAGCACCTACTTGGTAGGGGCGCAGCCGATAGTGGATTAAATATTATGTTACGACAGGGATGACAACATCCATAAAACGAAGCTCTGAAACAGTATGACAGACGAACATTAACTCTTGTGGAGTGTCAGAGCTGAATATACAAAATATAACTATATAAGTTTTGACAAAATTATATGTAAATTTGTTGCAAAAGTTCTTAAATTCAGAATACTTTTTAAGGACATACTTACATTTTTCAGGCTTGATTATAGCGTTGCTTCTTTTATAATATTGTACCTTATTGTAAAAAGAATCAGTGCTATAAAAGTTAGATCAATCGGATGATTATATCACATAAAATTTTAAAAAGTCAAAAATCATCATGTTTAAAATGGACGTAAGGACATTCTGGTAAGGATTATAGAGTTGCTACGCTTTCTAAATCGTACCTAACTACTACTTGAATCTTAATGCAAAGTTTGAAATTGATAAGACAATTTTAACAGGCCTAAATTAACGAAAAAATTGTTACAAACGGACGTTTGGACGTACGGACGGACCGACCATAATTATAGAAAAGCTTCGCTTAAAAAAAATTTCATATGATATAAATAACAAGGATGACATTGACAGCCATATCTATAGCGAAGCACAAAATATGTCGGACAAACGGACATAGTTTAATATAAAGCAGAAGCTCAGTGATAATAAAAGGAAAAAACATTTAAAGCATCTTAACCGACAGACAGACGAGTAAAATAAGGGATAATCCTACTTTAGGAGTGGAGATACCCGGTATCATGTAAATTAAACCCCCCCCTGGGGGTATCTTCAATTTTGACACCCGGTATGTGTCAAAATGGATACCCCCCCGGTATGCATCATTTTTGACACCCGGTATATGTCAAAATGGACACCCCACAGTATATTGACCCCCCCCCCCCCCATATGTGTCAGTTTTGATACCCGGTATGTATCAAAACAGACACCCCCCTTCATGTATGGAGGGGTGTGTCCGTTTTGACATTTACTGGGTGTCAAAATCCACACATACAGGGGGGGGTCAATATGGGGGGGATGTCCGTTGTGACACTTACCGGGTGTCAAAACTGACACATACAGGGGGGGGGGAGTCAATATAGAAGGGGGTCAAAATGGACCCTATCGATATTTACCCTTTGATTGGGAGGTGTCCTTGGAGGTCCTTCGTCGCGCGAATTTCCTCTAGACTAATAATTATCTTTAACCCCAAATCTATTTCAAAGAGGGGAAAGGGTTAGTTAGGAGTGGTTAATACCTTGTTAAGAACTAGATAGAAGTAGCAGGAGGCTCTGATCACATATAAAAGATGATTAAAATGATAAAAGTATAGGATAAAATAGTTTGGCCTTTGTTTATATATGTTTGTTATATGTTTTTAATGCCTGTATGGTCATATTGTTATTTGGCAAGTCTAAGTTTCCTTAAAACTTGGAGACATCTATGTGTGAATTTTTAAACTAAACAGATATTTTAACTTTTTCTTGATTTTACTCCCAATAGATGTAAGTCCCTAGATAGAGAATTAATACAGACCAATAGGTGAATAAAAAAACGTAATTTTTAACATTTTTTTTAATATACTTTTAAAGTAATGTAATGGCTATAGAATAACGGCCTTTTTTGCCGTTTTCAACGTTGTTTTAACGTTAAAATCGTCAAATTTAACGCTATTTTTAAGCTAATTTAATAGGTACAGATAAAAACCAGTTTTGAGAGAGTTTATAATGCTGTTTTCTTATCGTTTTTAGTGCCTTTTTTACGAAAGCGATAACTTTTTTCGTATTGCTTTGATATTAATAAAATTTTTTGTGTGTACTAGGAACTACTTAAACTAACTATGTTTAAAATTTCATTGATTTACGATGAAAAACTACCGATTTAGGGCCATTCAAAGGGGGATCGTGATTTGAGGAGATATTTTTAGTGTCGTTTAGTACCTACGGACAAACATTGCATAATTAAAGGATTTTAAAGTTAAAAATCGAACACAAAGCATAAAATAGCGGCGATTCTCATTTGTTTGAGGAATCTACACAAAAATTTTCAGACTCCTATCTTTATTTTAAGTGTTTTTTTTTTGCAAAAAAAAGTTAATGTTAATTTTGTTGAAATTTAATTGATATGAAATTTAAATGTAAATAACCTACGGACAAACATTGCATAATAAAGGGTTTTAAAGTTAAAAATCGAGCACAAAGCATAAAAGAGCGGCGATTCTAATTTGTTTAAGGAATCTACACAAAAATTTTCAGACTCCTATCTTTATTTTAAGTGGTTTTATTTTGCAAGAAAAGTTAACGTTAAAAATGGCTTCGCAACCGATAAATATCCGCTAGATTAGAATCGGTTCTCAGCCATATTACAGACAATTTTCTCTTAATTAATAAACCTGTAATGAATAAGGCTAATTATATTAAGAGGACTAATTGGTACCCAAACTTTTATAACCATTAGTAATCATTGGACTGTAAGTTACATTTGATACCCAAAGTTTTATAACCATTAGTAAACATTTGACTTTAAATTACATTGGGTACCCAAAGTATTATAACAATTTGTAAACATTGGACTGTATATTACACTTGGTACCCAAAGTTTTATAACCATTAGTAAACATTTCACTGTAAACTACACCTGGTACCCAAAGTTTTATAACTGATATCTTTACACCTAGTCTCATACAGGACTTACTCTAAATACTGGATTTTAAAGAAATATATAAAAGTTTCCTATAAAAAAAAAGTAATAAGCCCTTTTCACTCCACAGGGGGAGCATTGGTTTCTGTAACAATTTGGCTTTTTATGGACATGGGATAGGGCTGTCAGCCCTAAGCCCTATGATTGCGGTGTAAAGCGTCCATTTGCCCACCAGACAACTAACCCTTTGATTGCACGACCTTTGTCTGAGAAGTCCTAACTGTGCATGGTAGTGAGTTGCGCCTGTTTTGGGCCAAGGCATTCCTCCTACTCTAACTATTTATGTTGTGCACCTGACATAGCAGCAGTAGGAACCATTTTTAACGTCTTTAGTTTTGACGCGGTGTCAGACCGAGATTCGAACCTATCACCTTCCCAACGACTAGCGAATGCGCTGCGTGTTGAGCCACGGTCGCGGGTTTCATAAAGTTTCCTATAAAAAAGTTAAAAGAATTGTATTTAAACTTGTAAAAAAAGAAAGCCATTTCTATTCAATAATTTGTTTTATTTAGATATTATTTTGATACAAAATTGTTTTTTTTTTCTTTGTTAAATATATAATATAAAAAATTCTTTTATTGATTGATTGCTATTCTTTTATTGATTGATAGTTTATTTTGACCTAAAATATCTACAAAGACGACATTTTTCACACAACCTCTTCAAATCACACAAATCGGATGATAATACTTTTTGGACGGAACAGGGGTATGGGGGTTTAACTGTTTTTAACCTATTTTTGAATGGATGGTCAAAAATATACTAGGACACCTATAGAATCAGACTGCAGAGCCCAAATTTGAATTAAGTCCCCAATAAACTTTTTTTGGGGGATTTAAAGGTTAATTTTTAATGTTGCTCTGGTCATTTTGACTAGAGCAAAAGGTCTTTTTTACTCGGGGTAATATTGTGGCTTTTAGAACAATTTATATAATTTACTTTATATTGATACAATAAAAAAAAACATTACTCTGTTCAATTGAAATATTTTTTTTTCTAAAACAATTAATTTCATTGAAAAATCTAACATATACAATAAAACATATAATTCTGAAGTCTGAACCAATAACAAGTCTTCTTCCATTTCAAGTCTTTACATTTCAAAAAAGAGTGTTTTC
Organism: Acartia tonsa; assembly: GCF_053477335.1. Lineage (NCBI taxonomy): Eukaryota > Metazoa > Arthropoda > Copepoda > Calanoida > Acartiidae > Acartia > Acartia tonsa. The sequence continues at coordinate 2,439,774 of NC_137271.1, read as the reverse complement.
ACAAAGTGACTTATTTCCAATGTAGTTAAATAATTTTTATTTTATTAAAATGAAAAGAATAAAAACCATACACATAAAAGATACATACTTTTAAAAGATATTTAAAAAAATAAGTTTGAATAATCTTATATTATATCATATTTGTATATGTGACAAAAATAAATTTGTTATATTGCATAAACATTTGTTGTCATCTTACAGCATCTTACACAATTTTAACCCATTACAGCCAATTTTTATGTGTTTTAAATAAGTGATAGAAAACAAACATGATAATGTTAATTCATTGATATGTTGTAAAGAATTAACTTTTTAATGAATTAATTTAGATAAAATCAAAAGGCCTAATTTTACTCTATACCAGAATACAATATTTAGGAAACAAAACACTCTAAAAGCTATGAATTTTAACCAAATAAAAAAAGAACTTTTGCTCTGATCAAAAAGGACCACAGCAACAGTAAAAATTAATTTTTAAATCCCCCCAAAAAAGTTTATTGGGGACTTAATTCAAATTTAGGCTCTGCAGTTTGATTCTACTGGTGTCATAGTATATTTTTTATACAGTATGACCCTCAAAAAAGTATTTTTTAGCATCTGCAGCCCTTATTTCTCAATGAATCATTCAAAAATGTATATGTCCTTGTTCTCTAAAGATTTCCACATAAGTAAATATACAAATTTTAATTTTACCTCCATTAACATTTTTAGAGCCAAAGTTTTGAAAAAGTGACTGATAAAAAGAATTTTTTTTGTTTCTCATAATTATTGGATGGTTATATTATGTTTTTCTGGCAACTGAATAATGATACACAAAGAAAAACAAGTTAACTAATTATTTCTTTTTTATTACTCCAAAAAATATCAATTTTTTATGGCAAAAAATACTACTAAATGAATTGATTATTTGCAAATTTTAGGTTATTTATTTACCCTTATTTATGAAAAGGATTAATTATGACAGTTGCTCCGACATCTCAATCATTTAATAGAGGGTTGATTAAGCTTTTAATACTAAAAATTCATTATGTTGAAATTTTATTTTCTTTATAACTTTTTTGTTATTAAAGTTAGGATTATGAAACAAAAACAATTTTCCTGCTTTATTCATAAAGATTTGCTTGGTTTTTTAATTTAAAACAATTTTGCCTATTAAGTAAGTTTTTCAAAACACCATTAAACTAGAAAGACTCAAAAAATATGTGTAAAAAAATGCTTTTTCTCAAAAACTAATTTTTTTATTTCGTTTTTTGTATAAAGTTTCTGCTAGTAACAAAAATAAAAGAATTTCTACCTTAATTTTGCTAAAAAAGTTGTTTCATGTTAAAAGTTACTTTTTCCTCAGTCAATTTTTCAAAACTTTAGCTCTAAAAATCTCCGGTGTTAATGGAGGTAAAAAAAATATAGAACAAGGACATATACATTTTATGATAATTCATTGAGAAATAAGCGCTGTAGATGCTAAAAAATACTTTTTCGAGGGTCATACTGTATATGTTTTAAAAATAGGTTAAAAACAGTTTAACCCTTACAGATCGGGCCCCAATTCCCACCTTAATAGATCGGGGGGGGGGGGTCATATTGACCCCCCCCTCTATCTCGGCTTCTGTTACAGATAAAGACGTAAAATTTTTTTCTGGTGGTTCATGTGTATTTTTAGAGAAAATTACTTTTTCTAGTCATAGCGGTCAGGCCGCTCCTTAGCCACTTTTTAGCGGCCAGCCGCTAAATTTTAAAACAGCTGTAGAGCGGCCAATTTTTCAACTAGGATGATCAAATTTTAGGACGAACTTTTATTTTTCATAACAAAAAAATTACTTTTTCTGATTATCGCCGAAAAACGGCAAATAACGGAAACCGTTATTTTCGGCGGTTACGGCGGTAAAACGGCGGTTGGCGGCGCCAATTAATATTTTTATCTGTTTATTGTTGCTCAAGAATTTACCAAAAAAAATTATAGGTTTCTAGCTGTAATAGAAGCCACGATATTCATGATATATGTCTGTAGTAAAAGCCGGACAAAAATCGGCCATAAAGTCGGTCAGGGTGCGGTCAAACGGTCATAACACCACTTTTCACATACGGTCATTGATATCTTAGTATTCACCAAAAAAAATTTAGGTTTCAAAAATCATAATGTAGAGATTAAGATTTATTTAGAATTTTTTTAAAATTTTGGTGCTACCCAACCGACTTTGACCGGACACCACGACCGACACAGACCAGATATCCTAATAAAATCAACTCTTGCCGACGCATAATTACTAAACATAAAAAGTCATGAAGTCACAGCTCTCCATCTTACCTACAAAAAAAATGACATTGAAAAAACTAGAGGGGGGGGTCAATATGACCCCCCCCCCGATCTGTAAGGGTTAAAGGAACCATGCAAGAAATATAACACTTTAACTGCTGAAAGACTGCCACAAGTAGACCCAATACCCAAAATTTGAAGCATCCAGCTTCAAAAACAAAAAAGTTATAGACATTTCAAAATCTTATTTGTAGTACAATTGACAATTTTGAAAGTTTTTCATTGCTAATAATATAATTTTCATTATTAAAATAGGTTGCCTAAAAAGAAAATTATAAGCTTATTTTTGGCAGAAACTTAGGATGCCAGTAACTTATAACATTTTTACAAAAAAAGCACTATTCTTTATAGTCAAAACCATTAAAAAAAATTCAGTTTAATTTGCGTTGTATTGAGAGTACTGTAGCGTTAGAATACCAGCCTCTAGGATTTCCAGCCAATCAGAAGCCTGAGTGCGCGCAAAGTCCGCTGAACAACCAATAACAGCTGAGCATCTGTATTTCTTACAAAATTTAATATTGAAATTTTCTTTTAGTACAATGAAAATCTTTCAAAATTTTCATTGTACTAAAAGAATCATTTTAAAATGTCTGTAACTTTTTTGTTATTGAAGCTGGAGGCTTCAAACTTTGGGTATTGGATCTACTCATGGCAGGCTTTAAGCAGTGAAAGCAGGGTATTTCTTGCAGGGTTCCTTTAAGAACATATCCATCCTTCTTATTATTGAAACTTCAATTCATTAATTTAAATTTTGAGGGGGGACTCAACCAACAACCTCCCCCCACATACTACTCTGGGTTAAAAGAAGCGTTAATTTTTGACCCCCTATCTTTAAATTTGCACCCAGTATGCTTGAGTTTAGACCCCCTATGTATTGTTTATTACCTTTTGCATGTTTTATCCTTTCAAAAGAAAAAAAAACATTTGAAATTAGTCCATAAACAAAAAAGTTAGGTTTTTAGGGAGGTTGGGGGTCCCTCCCCACCCTCACAACTATTAATTTTGACCCCTACTTTGAATTTGCACCCGGTATGCCTGAGTTTAGACCCCCTATGTATTGTTTATTACCTTTTGCTTGTTTTATCCTTTCAAAAGGAAAAAAAAAATTTTGAAATTAGTCCATAAACAAAAAAGTTAGGTTTTTAGGGTGGTTGGGGGTCCCTACCCCCCCTTACAACTATCAATTTTGACCCCCTATCTTTAAATTTGCACCCGGTATGCTTGAGTTTAGACCCCCTATGTATTGTTTATTACCTTTTGCTTGTTTTATCCTTTCGAAAGGAAAAAAAAAACATTTGAAATTAGTCCATAAACAAAAAAGTTAGGTTTTTAGGGAGGTTGGTGGTCCCTCCCCACCCTCACAACTATTAATTTTGACCCCCTATCTTTGATTTTGCACCTGGTATGCCTGAGTTTAGACCCCCTATGTATTGTTTTATTACCTTTTGCTTGTTTTATCCTTTCAAAAGGAAAAAAACATTTGAAATTAGTCCATAAACAAAAAAGTTAGGTTTTTAGGATGGTTGGGGGTCCCTACCCCCCATTACAACTATTAATTTTGACCCCCTATCTTTAAATTTGCACCCAGTATGCTTGAGTTTAGACCCCCTATGTATTGTTTATTACCTTTTGCTTGTTTTATCCTTTCAAAAGGAAAAAAAACTTTTGAAATTAGTCCATAAACAAAAAAGTTAGGTTTTTAGGGTGGTTGGGGGTCCCTACCCCCCATTACAACTATTAATTTTGACCCCCTATCTTTGAATTTGCACCCGGTATGCCTGAGTTTAGACCCCCCATGTATTGTTTTATTACCTTTTGCTTGTTTTATCCTTTCAAAAGGAAAAAAACATTTGAAATTAGTCCATAAACAAAAAAGTTAGGTTTTTAGGATGGTTGGGGGTCCCTACCCCCCATTACAACTATTAATTTTGACCCCCTATCTTTAAATTTGCACCCGGTATGCTTGAGTTTAGACCCCCTATGTATTGTTTATTACCTTTTGCTTGTTTTATCCTTTCAAAAGGAAAAAAAACTTTTGAAATTAGTCCATAAACAAAAAAGTTAGGTTTTTAGGGTGGTTGGGGGTCCCTACCCCCCATTACAACTATTAATTTTGACCCCCTATCTTTTAATTTGCACCCAGTATGCTTGAGTTTAGACCCCCTATGTATTGTTTATTACCTTTTGCTTGTTTTATCCTTTCAAAAGGAAAAAAAACTTTTGAAATTAGTCCATAAACAAAAAAGTTAGGTTTTTAGGGTGGTTGGGGGTCCCTACCCCCCATTACAACTATTAATTTTGACCCCCTATCTTTAAATTTGCACCCGGTATGCTTGAGTTTAGACCCCCTATGTATTGTTTATTACCTTTTGCTTGTTTATTATTATTGAAACTTCAATTCATTAATTTAAATTTTGAGGGGGGACTCAACCAACAACCTCCCCCCACATACTACTCTGGGGTAAAAGAAGCGTTAATTTTTGACCCCCTATCTTTAAATTTGCACCCAGTATGCTTGAGTTTAGACCCCCTATGTATTGTTTATTACCTTTTGCATGTTTTATCCTTTCAAAAGAAAAAAAACATTTGAAATTAGTCCATAAACAAAAAAGTTAGGTTTTTAGGGAGGTTGGGGGTCCCTCCCCACCCTCACAACTATTAATTTTGACCCCCTATCTTTGAATTTGCACCTGGTATGCCTGAGTTTAGACCCCCTATGTATTGTTTATTACCTTTTGCTTGTTTTATCCTTTCAAAAGGAAAAAAATTTTTTTGAAATTAGTCCATAAACAAAAAAGTTAGGTTTTTAGGGTGGTTGGGGGTCCCTACCCCCCATTACAACTATTAATTTTGACCCCCTATCTTTAAATTTGCACCCGGTATGCTTGAGTTTAGACCCCCTATGTATTGTTTTTTACCTTTTGCTTGTTTTATCCTTTCAAAAGGAAAAAAAACTTTTGAAATTAGTCCATAAACAAAAAAGTTAGGTTTTTTTGGTGGTAGGGGGTCTCTACCCCCCATTACAACTATTAATTTTGACCCCCTATCTTTAAATTTGCACCCGGTATGCTTGAGTTTAGACCCCCTATGTATTGTTTATTACCTTTTGCTTGGTTTATCCTTTCAAAAGGAAAAATACATTTAAAATTAGTCCATAAACAAAAAAATTAGGTTTTTAGGGAGGTTGGGGGTCCCTCCCCCCCCTCACAACTATTAATTTTGACCCCCTATCTTTGAACTTGCACCCAGTATGCCTGAGTTTAGACCCCCTATGTATTCTTTATTACCTTTTGCTTGTTTTATCCTTTCAAAAGGAAAAAAAAATTTTGAAATTAGTCCATAAACAAAAAAAGTTAGGTTTTTAGGGAGGTTGGGGGTCCCTTCCCCCCCCCCCCCCCCCCCCGACCTCACAACTATTCATTTGACCCCCTATCTTTAAATTTGTACCCGGTATGCTTGAGTTTAGACCCCTCTATGTATTGTTCATTATCCATTTGCCTGTCTTATCCTTTCAAAAGCAAAGAAAATGGGGTGACCAAATTAATACATACCGGGTGTCAAAATTGATACATACGGGGTGTCCAAATTGTTGCATACCGGGGGGGGGGGGGGGGTATATGTTTGACCCTTTATCTTTTTACCCCCTTACCCCCTATCTTTAATTTTGTACCCTGTATGCTTTATTTTGGACCCACTATGTATTGTTCCTTACCCATTTGTCTATTTTAAGCCAAAAATATTGGGGTGACCAAATTGATACATACGGGGTCCAAATTGATGCATACCGGGTGTCAAAATATATGCATACCAGGGGGGGGGGGTATTTGTTTGACCATCTATCTTAATTTTGTTGGTGTCCAAATTGATGCATACCGGGTGTCCAAATTGATGCATACGGGGTGTCAAAATTGTTGCATACCGGGGGGGGGGGGGGTATATGTTTGACCCTTTATCTTTTTACCCCCTATCTTTAATTTTGTACCCTGTATGCTTTATTTTTGACCCACTATGTATTGTTCATTACCCATTTGTCTGTTTTAAGCAAAAAAAAATTGGGGTGACCAAATTAATATATACCGGGTCAAAATTGATGCATACCGGGTGTCAAAATAGATGCATACCGGGGGGGGGGGGGGGGTATTTGTTTGACCATCTATCTTAATTTTGTTGGTGTCCAAATTGATGCATACCGGGTGTCCAAATTGATGCATACGGGGTGTCAAAATTGTTGCATACCGGGGGGGGGGGGGGGTATATGTTTGACCCTTTATCTTTTTACCCCCTATCTTTAATTTTGTACCCTGTATGCTTTATTTTTGACCCACTATGTATTGTTCATTACCCATTTGTCTGTTTTAAGCAAAAAAAATTGGGGTGACCAAATTAATATGTACCGGGTCAAAATTGATGCATACCGGGTGTCAAAATAGATGCATACCCCCGGGGGGGGGTTTAATTTTCATGATACCGGGTATCTCCACTCCTAAACTAGGATGCTGCCGTAAAATAAATTGAATGAAGGATGCTTATTAGTTCAAGGAATCTTCACAGAAAAATTCAGATGTCTATATTAAATAGCAGCTGAGAAATTCTGAGATCCTATATGACGTTATGGACGCATTGACGCACGGATGGACAGACATAGTGCATTATAGATTCGCTACTTTATTCGCTAAAAATTGCAAAACTACGAAAACACCACCAAAGTTGCGAAATCTGTGCAGGTCCATTTTTATTTTGCAAACTCAACAGCATATGCCCAAAAAAACATACACACACACACTTACACACACACACACACATACACACACACACACACACACATACACACACTCACATACCTAAACACACACATTCACATACACACACACACACACACACACATACATTATATTTGCACATTATAAATATTATGTTTATACAAAGCAGGATAAAATTATAATAGCCATATTTCTATTAAATTATTAGAATAGTGTTAAATGGAGGAAAGTAACCTATTCAGGGAAGGAAGGGTTAATAAAATGTAATTTATACTTGTTACAAAAAAATTATAAACACGCTGTCTAATTCGTTGGCTTAAAAACTTCAGAAACTATCATAAAAATTGATTGGTTAGTTCAAACTAGTAATATACTTTTTTTTAATTAATAATTTTGATTTATTGAAGGGGTATTTTGATTATCATCAATGGGGAAGTACAATGTCTTATCTTTATAAGACATTAATTTAATGATAGGGTAAATGAACCATTAAACATTGCTAAAATTGTACAAAGCAGCAGTAGGTGCCATTTTTAACGTCTCTAGCATGAAGATAAAGAAAGCAGCTTATAGTGCCTATAAAAAATGACGTCATCCAATACAAATGACCTTTAATAGGCAGTATACATTTTAATTGACCAATAGTAGGCCAGTATGATGTCATTTTTCATAGGCACTAAAGGATTCAATACAAATGACCAATAATTGGTCAGTATAAAAGTATACTTGCCTGTCATTTGTATTGTGTGACGTCATTTTATTATAGGCATTTTTTGTAGCTTTGTAACAACTCTTTTTTTCTAAAACCCATTATCTATTGTATCGTAACACAGGGTTGGTTAATGGTGGTTAATTTAATCTACATCTCTTTTCTCCCCCAATTATTACTACCTTGTAAAGGTAGTTATTATCTATGTGATAAGTTTGGGAATGATTAATTTATAATTCATTGACCTATCCCTGAATGGTGGAAAAACTGACCTTGTGTAGGTTTCTATTTGAGTGCAGGGATCTAAAGGGATAAGACAATGGCCGATAAATTATATACATCCCCAATGACGATATACAAAATTATCCCTCCTGTAGATTACAATTAGTAGTTGAAACGTTTGGACACTCAACTTAATAGACCAACCAATTAAAGTCGTTAAGCCAACGAAATGTAAAACGTTATTATAAAACTTTAGGGACTAGTGTAATAAAAATCCCCATATACCCTCCCTCCCTGAATTGAGAGTGTATGTTCGCTGGGAGGGATAAGACACTGGACTGTAAATTACACTGGTACCCAAAGTTTTACAATGTTATAAAAGGAGCATCTCTATAATCCAGTCCTAAAAATGTAAGTATGTCCTTAAACAGTATTTAAGCAGTTTTGCAACAAATTTACTTCTGAGCTTTGCTTTTATGGATGTTATCATCCTTGTTAAAAGCGAAGCTTTTCTATAATTAGGGTCGGTCCGTCCGTACGTCCGTCCGTCTGATATAGATAGCTTTTATTTGTTAATTTAGGCATGCTAGAATTGTCCTATCGATTTCAAACTTTGCATGATGATTCCTGTAGTAGGGTCGGTCCGTCCGTACGTCCGTCCGTCGTCACAGAGAGATAGCTCTTTTCGTTAATTTAGGCATGTTAGAATTGTCCTATCGATTTCAAACGTTGCATGGTGATTTCTATAGTAGTTAGGTAAGATTTAGAAATCGTAGCAACTCTATAATCATTACCAGAATGTCCGTACGTTCATTTTAAACATGTTGATTTTTCTACTTTTTTAACAACAAATTTCTATGTGATCTAATTATCCGTTTGATCTGATTTTTTGTATATTGATTCCCGGGACAACAAAGAACAATATTATAAGCGAAGCAACTCTATTATCCAGTCCTAAAAATGTAAGTATGTCCATAAATATTATCCTATATTTAAGCAGTATTTCAACAAATTTACTTAAATTTTGCTTCGACTTTTATACTTTTATATTCTGATTATTCAGTTCAGACACTATACAAGTGTTAATGTCCGTTTGTCCTTCTGTTTCAGTGCTTCGCTTTTATGGATGTTGTCATCCTTGTTTCGGTACATTTCAAAATATTCCTTTATTCTTTAGGATTATTTTGGATGGCTCCTATGACCGATAGGATTGGTGAATTAAAATCAAAGGCGGGAATTGTTATTTTAGCCAGCTGCGTGCTCCACTTTATTAGAGAACATGAAAATCTGGTGTAAGATTCAAATAATAATATATACATTGAGAACATTAAGAACATTTAAAATATTCCTTGATTTATCAGAATTTAACAGGATTGATGAATAAACAAAAATGACAACATCTATAAGTAGCGAAGCTTAAAAATTACGAATGTAAATCGGAAAAAATTACTTTAGAGCAGTGTCATACAATGAACATTAATCTTGATAAAATAGGGAAATCATCAAACCTTTTTAATCACGCAACCTTTTCAAACACGAAAGCTTAAAAATCTAGGAATCAATCGAGCACCGCAATTAATAGACAAATTTTAATGAAACTTGATGGAAATATGTAGAACATAAGCATATTCAATCCCTGATAATTTCAGCCGTCGATCCTGAATAGGAATAGAAAAAATCACGAAAACCTAAAAATCTAGGAATCGATCTAGCACCCCAAATAACTGACAGACAGACAAAACAATGTATATATTAGATGGGCATATGTCATAGGAATCTTCACTAATTTTTTTTATCTATCTTTAATACTAACCGAGAAAATCACGTTTCCCCTACTTCGTGACTGACAGACGGACAGACGGTCATTGTGATTTATAGAGTAGATTCGCTACTAAAAAATCAAGAAAAGTTGTATATTTGTGCCATTTGAAAGGTCTTTCACAGAATTTAAATGAGAGACAAAAACTCTTAGGTGTTTGAAGGGGGGGGGGGGAGGGGCGGGGTTGCTACGCTTTCTAAATCTTACCTACTTATTATAGGAATCATAATGCAAAGTTTGAAGTTGATAGGAAAATTCTACAAGCTTTATGGTTGCTTGACGCTGTTTTGAATGAATACTTTGGTGAAATGGTTCCCTGCCATTTTATGACGTCATGCCAAATATTTTCAATCACGAAATTAGAAATACAAATTTCATATACATACAGCATTATATAGATAGTATCTTTAAAAAAAAAATTAAACAGGTTATCTCATTTGTTGGCTTAAAATGTTTAATTGAAACTAGAAGTGTTCAAACTTTTTAACCAATAATTCAAACCTTAGAATAAATACATTACAATGTTTTAGAACCAATTTATTGTCAATTGTCTTATCCATTAGGATCCCTAAATAAGTTATTTTGGTACCCAAAGTTTTATAAACACGTTTTCTCATTCGTTAGCATAAAAATTTGATTGATTGGTACTAACTAGCACTTTTTTTAACAAACTAGCGGCTACGCCCCCTAGAAGCATCTAGGGGCTCTTAAGGTAGGAGGGGGAAAAGTCGACATCATCCCATTTTAAATTTGAGTTTCAAAAGAGTAAAAAAATATTTTTGGGGGTGGGATGGGGGTGAAGACACCCTCCCCAAAAATAGTTTAAAACCTTCCCAGGAAAAATAAGAAGCTTCACAGTAAAGGAGAACAATATCGGTTCAGCGGTTATCGAGATCCGTCGGGACACACCAAAACGCTTAGTACTTTTTTATAATAGGATAGCTTTAATCTATAGAGGGTGAATTTTTGTTTGTTATAATTTGGGATATATAAAAAATCATCATCCATTGTCTTATCCATTAAAATCCTTGGTTTATTCCTCAAAATGTTAAGATTCAACCACTTTTTGGTTTCCTAAAGGCGTTGCTAAAAAAAAAACATTATTATTATTCTTAATGATATGTAGAACAAGGATGACAATATCCATAAGTAGCGAAGCACAAATTTATCATTGAATTTGCAAGCAGACAAAGTAAGTTATAAAGCAAATGTACATGTTATCAAAGAGAAAAAAAGAGAGATGATATGAAATAACTCCCAGAAAACGTTTGTATCTTTTCCAGCATGACCGACATACAGACAGACAAAACAATGCATAGAATAGATGTGCACATGTCATAGGAATCTTCACTAAAAATTTCAGCTGCTTATCTTTATTAGAAGCTTAAAAAATCACATTTCCCCAATAGCGTTACGGAATGACTGACGGACGGACAGACATTGTGAATTATAGAGTAGCTTTGCTACTATTAATATAGTTCACGAGTAAATAATCTACCCTCCCTTACCCTTCAAATTTCTGAAAACTTTTTAAAAGCGAAGCTTTTCTATAATTAAGGTCGGTCCGTACGTCCGTCACACACAGATATCACTTTCCGTTAATTTAGGCATGTTGAAATTGTACTATCGATTTTAAACTTTGCAAGGTGATTCCTTTAGGAGTTAGGTACGATTTAAAAAGAGTAGCAACTCTATAATCATTACAAGAATGTCCGTACGTCCATTTTAAGCATGTTTTTTTTTTACTTTTTTAACAACAATTTTTTATGTGATCTAATCATTCAATTGATCTGATTTTTGATATGTTGATTCCTGGAACAACAAAGTATAATGTTATAAGCGAAGCAACTCTATAACCAAGTCCTAAAAATGTAAGTATGTCCATAAACATTATCCTGTATCTAGCAGTTTTTCAACAAATTTACTCACAATTTTGCTTCGACTCATATACATTTATGTTTATTCTGATTATTCAGTTCTGACACTATATATGTAAGTGTTAATGTCCTTTTGTCCTACCGTTTCAGTGCTTCGCTTTTATGGATGTTGTCATCCTTGTTTTTTCAATAAGCATGAAAATACCACATATCCTGGGTATTAGGTGATCTAACACCTAACATACAACTAACCATTTGATAACACGCCGTTTGTTTTTAAGTACTTAATCTACGTGACTTTTCCCTGTCCATGGTCAAAGGCAGTTTTCCTAGTCATTGGCGTGTGTAGGATTTTGCCAATGTCTGCGGATAGTGAAATAAAAAAAAGATACCATACATGATTTTTCAATATAGCTTAGAACCAGCAGCAGAATTCCATCAGAAATAAACATGATTCGAAGCCATGACGTATATTTGGCAAATTAAATATTTTTTGGAGGTTGGTTTCAATGGTCCACTTTCATTTAAAGGATTTGCCCCCCCCCCCCCCCCCCTAATGATGACTTTAACAATATAAGGCATGCCAACGTTTTGGAAACAACTGAGAAATGTATACTGAGTGAAAGAAATTGTAATGCAAATTTGACTATTTATAAATAAGACAGGTTTACCTATGTTAAAAGTGAAGCTTTTCTATAATTAGGGTCAGTCCATACGTCCGTCTGTACGTAACGGATAGCTTTTTTCGTTCATTTAATGTTAGAATTGCCCTATCGATTTCAAACGTTGCATAATGATTCATGTAGTAGTTAGGTTCGATTTAGAAAGCGTAGCAACTCTATAATCGTTATGTTTATTTTAAACATTTTGATTTTTTAAAACTTTTTAACAACAATTTTTTATGTGATATAATCATCCGATAGATTTGATTTTTGGAGTACAGATTCCTATTGTAATAAGGTACAATATTATAATCAAGTCCTTAAAATGTCAGTATGTCCATAAACAGATTTTTTTATTTTAGTAGTTTTGCTACAAATTTACGTATAATTTTGTCAAAACTTATAGATTTATATTTTGTATATTCAGTTCGACACTCTACAAGAGTTAATCTCCGTCTATCATACCGTTTCAGAGCTTCGCTTTTATGGATGTTGTCATCCTTGATAAATTAGGAAGAAGGTGTAAAGATAGGCTTAAAATTTAAGGAGAACCATATCGGGTTAGTAAGATACTTTAGCAAATTTAAAAGACAAAAATCCTTTCACTTTGAATTATAAAATATTTTTAAATAGTATTTATGAATCTAAATTGAATTCATATAATTAAATTAAAACAATTCTTTAAAAATAAATCTGTCCAGACATTTATGTGTATTTACTTAAAATGTAAGTGGCAAAAGGAAATACAAAATACATTGATAAAAATAAGAATGATTATGTTCGAAGGTTGTGAAACATTTAACAGCTGCTATCTAAACTTTAGATTAAACTTTAGAATCACTGGTAACGATTATAGAGCTATCCTATTTCATACCTAACTGCTATAGGAATCAACACACAAAGTTAAAAAATTATTGGACAATTCAAACAATTTTTAAATTTGATAGAAGAGCTAACCGTTGCAGACGAATGGACGTACGGATTGGCCGACCCTAATTATAGAAAAGCTTCGCTTTCAAAAACAAACAATTCTTTCCCTTAAAGTAACTATACAAACATTGACCCTCCCACGTTATTCATGAAATAAATAAAAAATGGTGTTCCGAATCCTGCGGGGCCTTTACATGCTATGCCCTAACCTTGTGGGGCTTTTCTGTACTCAACATAACCTAACCTAAACTGACTTAAAATAATAAACCAACAATTAAAAAACTTACCCAAACCCCACTTATTTTCAAAATATTTCACAAATAAAATAGAGAGGGGCTTCTATGCTCCACAAGGCGCTTTGAGGGAAAACGTTAAAACAAACAATTAAGTTGTAACTGTTGTATAAAAAAAAAACACTTCATACTTTTGGACATTTTTAAGAGCTTGGAAATATTTTGAAAATAAAGAATCAAAGAATGAATAATTTTGTATTATCCTTATAATAAAGTAACAGGAAGTGTGTGTGTGTTTGTCTGTGTGTTTGTACCGAAGGATCTCGCTAACCGCTGATCCTATCGGGTTCTACTTTATAGGCTAGCTTTTTGGAGGAGGGTACCACCACCCTTTCAAGAGAAATCACAAAAAATCGATTTTTTAACTTAGAGACTTGAACATAGAAAAAAACATATAAAGTGCCACTAGAGGCCTCTAGGGGCGTAGCCGCTAGTTGATCATATAATTACACAAATGTATCATGAAAATTCTGTAGATTAATATTATTGGTTGAAAAGTTTGTACAACCCAATCAATTGTCCATTTTTTTTGTTTATCATCATTGGGGATAAACATCATATTATCGTCCATTGTCTTATCCCTTAAGATCCCTGGGTTATCCTATATTTGTGACCTAGACGAGGTCAAATAATAAATATCTATCGCTTCGTATTATAGACAGCTTTCTGCGGATAGTAAAATGAAAAATTAGAAAATTAAAACAAGTTTTGGTAGCGCCGAAGGGTCAAAGGCTCGGGCTAACAAAACTGGTATTAATATTATTATTTTGATTTTGATAATCGTGGAAAATTGTATGTAATACGTTGCTTTGCATGATTTTTCAGTGTGGCTCTAAACTGGTACTAATCAGCGGATATTAATCGGTTTTGAAGCCATACTGTGCTTGATCTTTAAATCGTTTTTATGCCGCGCTGAATCGGGGCGATTCAGAGGTGAACTGTAGGCGCGCACCTGATTTTTAAAAGATTTTCGGCGCGGTGTTGTTAAATCGCTTGCGCACTCACTAAAATATCGATCCGCGCCAGTACAACTTTATTACTTAAGCAGTGCCAGTAAGGTATTTTATATAAAATACCGTGTCAGTATGGTATTTTATATAAAACATTAATATATAATTTATTTTAAAAATAACTATAAAAATGTTTTCACGATAGTTTTGCAATAAAATATTAAAGTAATTAAAAAAAATATCCATTTATTACATATGCAATGGGTCTTTCGTTGGGGCTCAGTGCATGATTCACCCCGATTTAAACCGGCAATGCCACTCGGTGAGTGCCATTGCCGCGCCGGGCCCGCGCCACTGCCCGATTCAAATCGCCCATGCAAATTCGATTTAAAGATTGATATTAATAATTTGATGGTGCGCCAAATGAATCGCCCCGGTTTAAATCACCTATAAACGATTTAAAGATCGAGCTCTGGAAAGAAATTTACTTCAGTATAGTGGCCGATTTAAACGCCTTGTCCCTAGAGCTATTTTAGAGATATTTTAGACTTTTAGTGGGCTATAATTTCCGTAAAATTAGTAGTGAAGCTACTCTAAAAATTCACTTTAACCGTTCTCTGTAGAGAAAACTTGATTTTCGCGGATGCTGTTTTAGCTAGACAGCTGTTTTTTTTGTGTGTGAATTTATGAATGTTTTTAATTCTTCAGTGAAGCTTTCCCTGTGCATCATTGGATCTTGGCTATTCCAGATTATTTATAGGCCTTCTTATGCCGCTTAAAAAGGTGTGCGGGCATGACATGTACGTTTAGCCGTTTCGGAAGTTTTTTTTAGATAATCTAAAGGGATAAGACAATGGCTGATAAATTGATGTAAATCCCCACTGATGAAATACACAATTACCCATTCTGTGTTATATTTGAACACTTAACTTTATGAACCAACCAAAGAAAATTCAACGTTGTTAAGCTAATGAATAAGAAAACTTTATCATAAAACTTTGGGGACTAGTGTAATAAACAGCCCAATGTCCCCTCCCACCCTGGAAGATTTTAGGTGCAAAGCTACAAAAAGAAAAAGGGATTGGTCATTGGCAATTAAAAAAAATATTATCACCCAAACTGTTCTAAATAAAACAAATATTGCTTCTTATTTACCAACAGTTTTACAAGGTACACCAAAGTCAGCTATAAACAGCGGGTGCACAGGGTTTGGCTCTAAGGGTTTAAACTTTGAGGGGTTGGGATAAAGGGGAAGATAGGCCTTCAAAATTATAATATTATAGGAGTGTTGATACCCCCTAACTCTCCCCTATTTGAATTGCATATGCGTGCAGGAAGGGTGGGGGGTGTTAAAACTCCCATTATGATAAAAAAGGGAAATACTTTACCTGCACCCCCCGTTATATTTCACCACAACCTTAATGAATCACTGGGCACGCCACTAAATTGGGGTGAAGATATTTTTATCATCAATTGTCACACCCCTGTATCCCTAATAATAAATAGGGCCTGCTATTTAAAAGTGGGCCGCGCGTTTCTGTTGTTTGGCGGAGTTTTACAAATCAAGCAAATCTTTGAAATTAGCAAATAAATATGGCTTAATATTAATGGATATATTATTGCTTGTTCGTTTGTCTTTCTTTCTGATTTTAGATCTTGGATTTTATGTATTTTGTCATCCTTGGTTTATTATAATTATCATTAGTCTAAAACCATGTGAAGCTTCCCTATAATGGAGAACTCAATCGGTTCAGTGGTTAGAAGTCAAAACCTACTAGTTTATAATTAGAAGGTTATTGATAATAATAGTTATGTACTGTATAATAAACTAGCTGCTACGCCCCTAGAGGCCTCTAGGGGAACTTAAAATGTTTTCTTTTCAATCTATGTTAAGATAAGCTGTTTACTAAAAAATATCTGTGGTAATACGACAGCCAGACGGACGGGCAGTTTACAGAATTGCTACGCTGTGACTTATCATAACAAACCCTCTGCACTAATCTTATTATATCACCATTTATCTCATGACCGATGTTGACCCCGCTATCCAGCGGTCAAACTGGCCTGCCTAAATGTGGGGAGGGGCTCAAACACGCAGCTATCACGCGCCCCTCACGCGATTATACAACCGGGAGGCGATGCCTCCCCTTTTACCACAGCTGCCCCCACAGCCTGCCTACCGCCGGGAGCTAAGCCCTTGCGTCCCACACCCCCTTCAAACCTAACCATTGTTATAATCTGTTGTATATATATAGTAAACATTCATTGTAAATATTATTCAGTTAAATATATAATTTCTGTATGACTAAATCCTGCTAGTTTGTTTTGGTAGAATAATTCAAGGCTAAGGCTCGTTGGACTCGAACTCGCAACCCTGTGAGCTGAAACGTTCGGCTTACCACATATCCACTAGGCGGCGATTTAAATTTTTGTTTTTGTTTTGACGATTTCTCTTGGTAGAGGGGTGTAACCCTACCACTTAATAGCTATAAACCTTCCCAGAACCTATGAAAAACTGCACTGTATAGGAGAACAATTTCTCAATGGAAACCTTCCCGGGACCTATGAGAAGCTACCCAGTTAAGGAGAACTCTATGGGTTCAGCGGTTAGCGAGATCCTTTGGTACAGACAGACAGACACACAAAGATCCTTTTACTTTGTTATAAAAATAGAGGAGCTATGATGTTTAAAATTATCTTTTTAAGAATAAATGTCTTTCTAGCTAAATGTAAATTTTGGTTGTTTCTGGGGAACACAAATATATTGAAAGTGAAAATGGGCCTGTTTTTAAAATCTATCTATCTAGGTGTTTCAACACTTAACTATATCATCTATCTATCTATCTATCTATCTATCTATCTATCTATCTATCTATCTATCTATCTATCTATCTATCTATCTATCTATCTATCTATCTATCTATCTATCTATATATCTATCTATCTATCTATCTATCTATCTATCTATCTATCTATCTATCTATCTATTTATCTACCTACCTACCTATTTACTTATCTATCTATGTATATATCTATATATCTATCTATCTATCTATCTATCTATCTATCTATCTATCTATCTATCTATCTATCTATCTATCTATCTATCTATCTATCTATCTATCTATCTATCTATCTATCTATCTATCTATCTATCTATCTATCTATCTATCTATCTATCTTTCTATTTATCTATCTATCTTTCTATCTACCTACCTACCTACCTACCTACTTATCTATCTATGTATATATCTATCTATCTATCCATCTATCTATCTATCTAGCCAATTATCTATCTAACTATCTATCTATCTATCTATATATCTATCTATCTATCTATCTATCTATCCATATATCTATCTATCTAGCCAATTATCTATTTAACTATCTATCTATCTATCTATATATCTATCTATCTGTCTGTCTACAAGTCATATTCTACAATATATAGTAAATACAACCAAAAAAACTGTTCTCATAGAATAGTGAAAAAACGCAAAATAGCAAAAAATGACTAGCGATATTTTCAGTATAAAGCAGAATGTTTGTCTTAACTTTAAGATTTTACAAACCATTGGACCAAATGTGTATTTGATTTAAGGAACTATATCTAAAAAAACGTGTTTTTCTTTCTTCACTACTGACGCTTATTAGTTATATATCGAATCGTATTATAGACAGCTTTCTGCGGATATTAAATAAAAAATTACTAGATTAAACGCAAAAGGCCCAGGATAAAAAAACTAGAATTTTTTTTGTTTTATTTTAATAATCTGTAATACGATGCTATACATGATTTTTAAGTATGGCTGAGAACTGGTTCTAATCCAGCGGATATTAATTTGTTTCAAAGCCATACTGGAAACTTTCAAATTTTTTGGCTGTTTTTGAAAAACACCCAACATCCTTCCTTCCTCCTAACCCTGTTTAGTGACAAGGATTCAGGGATAGGACAATGGAGAATTAATTAATTTCCCCCCAAATTCTAATATGCATAATTATGCCTCTTGTTATTGGTTTTTTTTGGGGGGAGAAAGTTTTGTAGATTATTTTTACCCACATTGTCCTTTGTCTCCCTTGTTTATAAGTTGTTGTTCCGACCTATTCCTTCAAATTAGGAGCAATTTTTCAGGGCACAATATTTTTCCAGTATGGCCTCGAAACCGATCAATATCCGTTGGATTAGAACTGGTTTTCAGCCATGCTAGAAAATCATAAATAGCATCGTATTACAGATAATTTACCACGAATATTAAAATAAAACTCATAAAATTAATACTAGCTTTGTTCGCCAGGACCTTCGGGCCCTTTAGGGTAAATTAATCTCAGAATTTTTCATTTTGATATCTGCGGAAAGCTGTCTTTAACAAGAAGCGAGATAAATAACTAATATCAAATTTTATTTTAAGTTTCATAATCTTTAAATAATATAATTAATTTTCTCAAAACTGAAGCGAGATAAATAACTTATATCAAATTTTATTTAAAGTTTCATAATCTTTTAAGTAATAAGTAATTTTTCTCAAAACTTTTATTATTTATATAACAAATAAAAATAGACTTAAACCTGCCAAAAAGCAGTATGCAAGATCTTGTAGAGCCAGTCAAACAGAAATAAATATATATTAGTTTTTGAAAAATATAAGTTTAATATATATATAAATTTTATAATGTAAAATTATTAACAGTACCCAAAGTTTTAAAGCCAATTAATGAGAGTAAACTTTGGGAACCTTTATTATTTAGAGTCCACTATGCTCCCCCTCCCTGCAAAGAAACACACACACTCACACACACACACACACACACACACACACACAAACACACACACACACTAAAAACCGGCGTCAACAACTATCGCTCAAATTTGAAGAGTTGACGCACAACAAAGCGTAAAGCCATGGGCCTAGAAATGCGTACGTGCGTTGGTGCGTCAGTACGTTCGTTTGTGCGTCAGTGCACGTATGTTCGTTGGTTTATATTAGCGTTGGGTGCTTTAGTTCTTTAAGATAGTTTATACTGTGAAAAGGGTTTAAAGAAAATTTTTGAATTAATATTAAAGTGATATATATGTTATTATAGTGATTAAATAATGGTAATTTTATCTCAATAAATGTAAGTATATTTATAAAATATATTAATTGGAAAAAAAAATACTAAAGGATAATTTTTTATATTTCAATATTAGTGGAAAATTGTCTGTAATTCTTTTAAAGTTTTTGTTCATCCATATCTGACTTTTAAATCAACAAGTTTTTTTAAAGCGCAGCTACACTTTTCATATTTTTATGGCAGTTAGTCCTTCTTAGAGTCATCTAAAGGGATAAGACAATAGCTGATAAATTAATGTACATCCCCAGTGATGATAGCAAAAATTTCCCCTTGTGTAGATAAAACTTAATTAACCAATTAAAATTCACTAAAGTCCCCAAAGTTGTTGGGGCAATGAATAAGAAAAAGTTGATTTAAAATTTGTGGACTAGTGTAAAAAATAGCCCATTTTGGAAAAAGCTAACAGTTACTGACGACCGGACAGACTGACCCTAATTATAGAAAAGCTTAGCTTTTAAAAGATAAGGAAAAACTACTTATCAAGTCAATATCTCAGCGAAAAGCGTTAAATAATTAAAATTTGGTTTGGAGCCATACTGAAAAGTCATGTATCTTATTGTATAACTGACAATTTTCTACAAATAATAAAATAAAAATCCTAATATCAATTAAAGTTTTTTAGCCTGGGCCTTCAGCCCCTCTGGTATCAATTTTATACTAAACTTAAATAATGATAGGTATAAATTTTGAATCTAAGAATATAAAGAAAAGATGGGACAATTGATGGTAAATTTTACAGGTACCTAAAGTTTTATAAACACACACGCTCTTGTTTGTCAATAAAATAACTTTAGAAAGTGGTCGTTGCTGACATAATATCGATCAAGAAAATAAAAACTTTTAAAAATATCATATTTTACACACTGTTTACAAAAAAATCGCAAAATAGCCTAAAACCTACCAAGCATTGGTGTTTGTTTGTGTAATTTATTTGTTGGAGGGGGGGGGGGGGGTTGAAGAGTTTATCAGTAGCCCAAGAATGTACACACAAGATTTAAAAGTACAAGGGCAAATAACCCCTCAAATACATTCAAATCAATATTTGGTTTTAATAAATGTCTTTTTTTGTTTGTAAAAAAGAAGAAAAATAAATATGCACAAAGTCATCTGTTTATAACACAAAGACGTGCAAAGGATTTTTTTGCACACCTCCTTTAAATTTTACCACCCCTCTTAATTTTGCCCTCTTCTGCACGCCACTGGTTTCTAGCTGCATTAGCCAGGGATCTAAAGGGATAAGACAATGGCCAATAATTTGATGTACATCCCCAATGATAATACTTCAAATCACCGTTTACGTAGCGTAAAATTTGTTGTTTAATAGTTTGAACATTCAACTTAATAAACCAACCAATCCAAATTCAATAAAAGTCCCCAAAGTTGTTAAGCTAACAAACAAGCAAACGTTATTATAAAACATTGGGGACTAGTGTAATAAACAGCCCATTGTCCCCTCCCTCCATGTGTATGTATATGTTACAATCTATAATACAAAGTAGCTTGATGTCTGTCCGTCTGTCTGTCCGTCTGAAGCTTAAGATCTCAGTAACCGCTGAACCGATTGGGCTCTACTCTTCAGGGATTATACCTATTGGTCCTGTGATAGTTTTAAGCCATTTTCTTGGGGGGTGGGATACCCCCAACCCCCCAAAAAACTAAAAAAACCACCCCCCCATTTTTTTTTTACATTTTTTTGTAAAATCTCAGTAACTGCTGAACAAATTGGGCTCTACTCTTCTGGGAATATACCTACTGGTCCTTTGGTGGTTTTAGGCTATTTTCTAGGAGGGTGGGACACCCCAACCCCCCTAAAAATAAAAAAAAACATTTGCAAATTTTTTATTTTTTATTTATTTTTGTAAACAAAAACCAGTAATTGGGTTTAATTTTTACGAATTGAAATTTTTGTGCATACGGCGCACAACCTGGGTTTAATTTTACCAAAGTTTAATTTTGAAAATAAAACTATAAATTTATTCTGGAGGGTTGACTTTCCATTACCTCATGGGGCGAAGCCCCTAGAGGCTAGGGGCGAAGCCACTAGTGTTCATATATGTCATTAGATATATTATATTACTATTTATGGAGTCCCTAAAGTTGTTAAGCCAACCAATAAGCAAACTTTATTGTAAAACTTTGGGGACTAGTGTAATAAACAGCCCAATGTCCCCTCCCTCCCTGTGTGTATGTATGTATATGGTACAATGTTCATATATGTCATTGGATATATTATATTACTATTTATGGAGTCACCAAAGTTGATAAGCCAACCAATAAGCAAACGTAATTATAAAACATTGGGGACTAGTGTAATAAACAGCCCATTGTCCCCTCCCTCCATGTGTATGTATGTATATGGTACAATGTTCATATATGTCATTGGATATATTATATTACTATTTATGGAGTCCCCAAAGTTGATAAGCCAACGAATAAGAAAACTTTGGTTACTAGCGTAATAAACAGCCCATTGTCTCCTCCCTCCCTGTGTAAGTATATTTTACAATGTTCATATATGTCATTAGATATATATTATATTACTATTTATGGAGTGTAGACAGAGATCTACATCTACATCTCATAGGGACAAAGGAATGGGTTAATGCAAGATTATTTATTCTCCATGTCAAGGACGTCCAAGCTTTTTTATTTTTGGGGGGGTTTCAAAGGTTTGATTGGATTAATATAATGCATTTTTTTTAATTTGGGGGTGGGGGGTAAATTGAGGGTTTTCAATTTTCCGGGGGATTACCCCCTTCCTTAGATGTCTATGCTATAATGGTACCCAAAGTACATGATATCTCATTAGAAGGTTTAAAACTTTGGGGACTATAATCATGTCTTTATTGTGTTTAACAGAACTCTAATGTTCAAATTTTCTCACCAATGATATAAATTTACAGAAGGGATAGTTTTGTTTATCATAAGTGGGGTGGTATATCTATATAATCCATTGTCTTATCCCTTAAGATCCCTAATCATAATTTTCGTGGGGCTATTTTGGTTATTGCTGAATATTCGAAAAAATAGATATTTAAAGCAGTAAGATTTTTTGTCTGAAGCTTAAGATCTCAATAACCAATGAACTGATTTGGTTCTATATATTAGGTAAACTATTTGGTCCCATGATGGTTTTATGCTATTTCATTTTTTTGGATGGTTTTAAGCTATTTTTTCTAGCCCCTTCAAATACTGATCCCCTAGATGATAGAGGCGCAGCTGCTAGTGCTTTTGTAGAGTAGCTTTGCTCCAATAAAATATATATGCTGTAAAAGTCAATTTCTTGCTGATTTTAGATGTCCTATCTGATATGTGTATTGAGATATATAACTTTTCCGGAATTTTAAAGTTAGGGGAAGATTTGAAACCTGCATCAAATTTTGAGGATTTTTTATAAAATTCGTTTTTTCTATAATTCTTTATCTAAAAGCAGAAATGCAATTTAAGTTAATTAATTTTGGCATCTGTGATTGGTGGATTTAAAAAATCTGCGCTCTGATTGGATGGCTTACATCCTTCAACCAATTAGAGCGCAGGTAGTTTAAAATCCACCTATCCTATTGGTCAAAATTAATTAACTTAAAATGCAGTTCTGCTTTTAGATAAAGAATTATACAAAAAACGAATTTTATAAAAAATCCTTAAAATTTGATGCAGATTTCAAATCTCCCCCTAACATTAAAATTCCGGAAAACTTATATATCTTAATGTGTATATTGTATCCTTACTAGCGGCTGAGCCCCAAACATCCAGGGGCTCTATATTCGACAGCCTAAAACCATACCCTAAAACCATGTCCTTGATCTCTCAAATATGATCACTCAGTGTCTAGGTCGAAACAATTCCTGTATGTCCATATTTTTGGACATACGGAAGTGTTTCGACATGATCCCTAGGAATTTGTTGTTTGAAAAGTTAAGGAATGCAGGGATAAGGGGATTACCATTACAATGGTTCCGTTCTTATTATAGCAATAGACGTCAAAAGGTGTTTTTTAAGGGGTTGTTTTCATCTACGTTGGAAGAGATTATCATAGGCGTATTACAGGGGTCAGTTCTTGGCCCAATATTGTTTTTGATCTTCATAAATGACCTTGCAAATTGCAGCCCAGAAGTCTTTATTAATCTTTTTGCTGATGATGCCCTAACCTTCATGGAAAGGAACTCATTAGCGGAATTGATTGAACTCGCAAAAGTAACCATCCCCAAGCTGACCGCCTGGTATAACGCAAATGAACTCTTAATCCATCCCCTCAAGACCAAAGTTATGGTCTTTACTTCCCCCAGAGAAAATCTTACCCCTGAAGAAATTCAATTAAAAACGGAATTTAATGTCTTCATAGACATGAACAACGTAGGTGAAAGCATCCCTGAAAAGATCACAAAGTTAAACCTTGTAGATGATAATAATGAGGGTTTTGTAAAGCACTTAGGAATTAGCTTGGATACAAAATTAAAGTTTTCTTATCACCTTAAAAAAGTACATGCAAAAATTTCAAAGATTATTTACTCTATGCGTGTCATGCGCCATTTGCTTGATAAGAAACACTTAAAGATTTTATATACAAGCTATATTAAATCTAGTGTGGAATACTGCTGCCTTCTGTTCACAGCCTGTCCAGCCTATCTTTTAGATCCCATTTTGAAGATACAGAAGGCGGCAGTAAGAATAATAGAAAACTTACCTAGCAGAGCACACACAGCAGAATATTTTAAAAGTAATGGGATATTGCCCATTAATCTATTAATAAAATTTAACGTCTGTAAATTTATGTATAGGTACCTACATGGCTTACAGCCAGAAATTTTTAATAATACCTGGGAAATCTCCCGTGATCGCCACAGGTATAATACAAGAAATGTAAACAACTTTGCATATGCAAATGGAGTAAATAGAACTTTTTTACTAAATTCACCCCTTCATTCTTTTCCCACAATTTTCAACAGTCTCCCAAATAATATAAAGCAAATAGTAAATGAAAAAGAATTCAATAGAAAATGTTTTACTCACTTTCTTAACCAAATAGATTTTACATAGGTACCTATAACAAACAAACTTAAAAATGGTAAGTGTTCTATCAATATTTTTATTTATCCATGTCCTATACTCAAAAATCCAAAAATAGGATCTGTAAGATCCGAACTCTCACCCGGGTAGGTAAGGAGGGGGGGGAGGGGGGTATATAGTGCTTTCTACAAAACTACACCAAATTCTTGCATTCTAACATTCTAACTTCAAATTTAACTATGTTTTTCATACTCATTATATTCATCATACATCATTAATTTTCACCAAAATCTCTTTTTTCCCATCACTCATAATTTCACCAATCTCATTGTCATCCATTTATAGTTTTTTGTTGAGGCCGTGAAGTCTTATATTCGAACGCACGGACACATCCTATTATAGAGCAGTGTTGACGTTATTAAGTTGTTAAGTCATTGAGTATTAAGCTTAGGTGTGAAGTTGGGACACAGCAATACAGGTTACTGACAACTGCAACAACAGTAGGGTTGTTGACATAAAAATTAATCCATTAAATTGGAGAGAATATTTATTTCAACAATCATTACAAACAAATCTAACTCGATCACTTTATTTATTTATTTTATATGTTGCTGCAGTTACAGGTTAATAAGCGTTGGAGCTGGGTGGCTCTAGCAGACTCATCTAAATATGTAAACGATTGGTTGATACATACTATTTCACGTGTACATTCATTCACTACAAAATTAGGCATCAATATCATAGGGTTCAACCAAAATTAAATCCATCACTCAGTCTCATAGTCTTTAGTCTGTTGCCCACTCTCCTCTTCTCACACTCCTCTCTCCATTCACAACCAGCCATACCGTCGGTCAGTTCCTCCCCAAATCAGATCACTCAGTCATTCAGTCCTCATTAGCGTCAACAATCTCCGGCAGGTAAGGTGACCGACGCCGCCCACTAAGAGTCTGAGCGCATCTTTCCGCGCACTCCATGAGCCGTTCCTCGATGATAGGAACGGCGGCTTGCGTGCGCCGCAAAGAGCGCAACCCGGACAGGCAGCCTGTCAAGCTACGGGGTTGTCTGACAAAGATAAATAAGCGCAGCTCATTAATCTCGTCATAAATCCTAAGCATTTCGAGGTAAACAACATCCTCAATTGAAACCTCCCAGAGGTAGAACTCTGCCAACAAGGAAGCGTTTGTTAAACGCTCAGATAAGTTATTCCAGGGACTGACTGCCGCGGTCAGAACTCGGGTGCGCAGCCACTCGGACACCAAACCTGCCATCCCTCTCTTTCTCCAACTCTTTTTACCTCTTTTTACCTCTCTCTCCTTAGGTCTCAACGTCTTAACGTCTTAACGTCTTAACGTCTCATAAATCTTTACAAAAAGAACCTTCACTTGAAGAACAATGCTAGTAAACTGATGTGTTTCTAAAAATGATTTTTAGCCTTCTTAAATTGAATCTAGCAAAAACAATTCCTTAATATCAAACTTAACAAGATTTTTAACTTCAAAGCTGCAAAGCCACTCTACAACTAGCTTAGCCAATATTGAATACACGATCAACTTAGGATACCTAAGTACATCGCCACCTGTAACGTCTGACAAAAATCCAAATAAAATCAGTTCTTTTCTAAAAATCTTAAATTTTTATATTTTGTTTAGTTTTTACTTGGTTTTATTTAAGTTTTTACTTAACATACTAGGTACATATGCGCGCCTACCGCGCATATGTATTCCTTGTTATTGCAATGTTCAATGTTAAATGTTTAAATGTGGCTAAAATCCATCAAGCCCTCCAGTTTTTACCCAACAAAAAACTCAAATATGTAAATTTATTCTTATTTAATAATCGCCATCAGGGATGTAGGAATATGGTGACGGGTTGGGAAATAAATTACAGGTATCAAAGAAGTGTGGGATTGGAATCCCACAGGATTTTAAATTACTCATTTCTTATAATCTTTTAATCCGGGAACGTTAGGTCGGTGGGAGTCGCGGTCTATAACGGGAAAAAAAACATGGCTAACTTCCATGGCACCGGTAACATAATTGTATTGGTCTTATTTTTGGAAACCCCGTATGGATTCTAGTGGAATGATTGTTAGATGGTATATTCAGCATACCGTAGTATAGTAGTCTTATATATGTGTTTATATATGTCAATATGTAACTAAAATAATTTGTTACAACTATTTCTAAAAGCTATGAAACGATTTGGTAAGCGCCGCGAAGAACTGCGGTTCAACAACCCCGGCCGGGGTTAAGCCATCCACTCGCTTCACAGCTTGCTCAGTGTTCAATTATATAATAGAATTGTATTGTAAAATGTAAAACGTAGGTGAACGGGGAAGGAGAAGTTCACTACAACCCTGAGCTAGGTACATAAATAGTAAATGTACTACAGGATCTTAAAATTGCTAATAAATTACAATTTAATGAATTATTATTCACTGTATAATGTAATAATTTATTTATTATCTTGCCTGCAATCTCTTTCAGGAAAGAAATCTAGTATCTTAATTAACATGCAATCTTTTTCAGGAAGAAACCTATAGTTAAAAATTGTAAAACTTTATTAGTAACTCGCCCTAATTATATGCACCTTAGAGGAAATAAAATCTTATCTTATCTATCTAAACCATACCCTGACTTTTTTTTATTAAAATAAAATAGCTTAAAACCATACCGGGACCTATAAAAATCTACACTGTAAACGAGAAACATATCGGTTCAGCGGTTGTTAAGGACCAATCAGGCCTTAATATTGGTTAAGACACGTACACCTTCTGGTACGAAAGGACATATTTATAAGAAAATAAATATTAGGATGAAGCTATTTTTCAGAAATTTATATCATATAAAAATTTCATCACATGTATTATTCGTATGAATGCTACTAAATATAAACAAATATAAATTCCTTTTAATATATGATTATAAGTTTGTCCTTTAACAGTAACGTTTAATTAACTAAACAATTTTTCAACAAATTTACTTTACATTTTGATTAGTCTTATACTTAAGTTTTGACACTCTACAAGTGTTGATGTTCGTTTATCCTACTGTCTGATTTGTTTATTAAAATTTTTGTTTGGACGTGCAACAACTTTGATTTGCACACTTTGTGTTTGATACAGAAATTCAGGTTTCACCTTCAACTTTGCCAGTGTGTGTGTGTGTGTGTGTGTGTGTGTCTGTGGGTGTATGTGTGTGTGTGTGTGTGTGTGTGTGTGTCTGTGGGTGTATGTGTGTGTGTGTGTGTATGTGTGTGTATGTGTTTGCGTGTGTTATTGTGTATTTGTGGTTGTGTGTGTATGTATGTGTGTGTGTTTGTTGACTTATACTGTTGTAATCGATATAATATTACTTGGATGTTGCGCCAGATTTTGATGTACTCTAATAAAGTGATATACTACCAGTTCGCTAAGTAACGATACCCCACCCCCATCCCTTCCTTCTTAATGAACAAACTGACCAATATATGAGGTCATATTAGCAACCTAAATTGACAACAAATGTTCCCCTGTCAATATATCCACGTATTATATATCCATTGTTGACTTATATTGTTGTTTTAATATGATCAGAAACTAAGGGAGGGCGTCCTTGAAAATTAAATTTATTTGTGATTTGTGTCATAGCAAAAGATGTTAAAAATGCTGTTTTTTTTGAGAATTATAAGGGCGATGTCTTGGCTATGAACAATTAGACCCCTTAGACAAATCTAATAATTTTTTTCCAGTATGGCTTCTAAACCGATTAGTATCCACTGGATTAGAACCAGTTCTGAAACATACTTAAAAATTATGTAACATATCGTATTATAGACAGTTTTCTCCGAATGATGAAATGAAAATCATAAAAGTTTCGTCAGCCATTGCCTGCGGCCCCTCGGGGCCGACAAAACTGGAATTGATCTTATATTTTACTATACGCGGAAAGCTGTCTATAATACGATGATATGATAGGACAATTATACTAATCTAAAATAACTATTGTTGACTTATTAATGAAAAATATAAAAATATGAAAAAATGATCCATTTCTTCTCTGGTTATATTTTCCCTACAGGCGGTGTGGGAAACAAAATCTTGGTAGAATCCCATACATTTAATTATGGACCATAATTCCCCCTTCTTTTTCTGTTATTTTTATCTACTCTCAGTCCAAGTAGAGATAAGACAATGGACATAAACACCACTAAGATCTTGTTTAATGTTTACACCCCCTGACACGAGTAATACTTCACTCCTTTTGTATTTATACACCCCTCTAAAGCCTAAACCCTGCTCTGTTTTGAATGAGAATGGGAATTAAATATCACCTTTTAGCAGCTTTGAAGCTAGGAAGCTGACCAAACTTATTTGGTTGATTTTAACATTTCAAAACATAAAGAAACTAATCTTGAAATAAAAACAGACATTGCTGTAGTACTTATGTACTTGATTAAGATAAAATCATAAAGGGGAGGGGGGGGGGGGAAGGTGTACACTTGCATTTACTGGGAAAGTGCCAAAATCTGCTTTTGATTTCATTTGGTTAAAACGCATCATTTAAACCATTATGTTGTTAAGGAGTATTATCTTTCTATCTATCTATCTATCTATCTATCTATCTATCTATCTATCTATCTATCTATCTATCTATCTATCTATCTATCTATATATATATATATATCTATCTATCTATCTATCTATCTATCTACAGCATGACCCTCGAAAAAGTATTTTTAAGCATCTGCAGCCCATATTTCTCAATGAATTATCAAAAAATGTATATGTCCTTGTTCTCTGTAGATTTCCACATAAGTAGATATAAAAATATTTTTTTTTACATCAATTAACAGCTGAAATTTTTAGAGCCAAAGTTTTGAAAAAGTGGCTGAGGAAAAAGTAACTTTTCAAGAAAAATGTTTTTTTAAAGTGAAATGACGTGTTTTCCTCATAATTTCAATACTTTTTATAAAACTTATATACAGATGTTTCCAAGAAATTTATTTCATGCTGAAAGCATTTTTTTCACTTGCTCTAAAAGGCATTTTTAGATTAGTGTAAATTGCAAAAACACCCTTACAGAAAGAAATCCTATAAAGTTTACATAAACAGAAATCAAACACTTTTTATTTTATCAAAATAAGTTAAAAAACCAAAAAGTTACAGCTACAAACTTTTATTAAACATTTAACAATTTAAATGGTTTTTATGTGTCTTAGATTAATTTGATGAGTGGGCGTGAATTTATTGGTAAAGGTGGCGCTAATCCTTCCGATAATGAGCATAAATTGGGGAGGGGTTTATTTAAGGTCATATTAATAAGTGGGAGATATTATGAGATTTGAGGGAAAATGGTTATAAGAAAAATGTATTCAGTAAAATTTGAAAAGTAGTTTTTTATATGTAAAAGTAACGTTTTTTAATGCAATAAAAAATGTATCAATTGTAAACTTGCTCTTCTTTCTTATTTGTTTTTTAACTGGTTGATAAAAAGTAACATACTAATAAAAGACTAAGAAATATTTAGCAATATCCAGTTTCTCAAGCACTTTTTCCAAACTTTGGCCTTAAAAATCTCGGCTGTTAATTGATGTAAAAAAAATATTTTGATATCCTTTGATGTAGAAAATTATAGAGAACAAGTACATATGAATCTTTTAATATTTTATTGAGAAATATAGGCTGCAGATGCTTAAAAATACTTTTTCGAGGGTCATGCTGTATCTATCTATCTATCTATCTATCTATCTACAGCATGACCCTCGAAAAAGTATTTTTAAGCATCTGCAGCCCATATTTCTCAATGAATTATCAAAAAATGTATATGTCCTTGTTCTCTGTAGATTTCCACATAAGTAGATATAAAAATATTTTTTTTTACATCAATTAACAGCTGAAATTTTTAGAGCCAAAGTTTTGAAAAAGTGGCTGAGGAAAAAGTAACTTTTCAAGAAAAATGTTTTTTTAAAGTGAAATGACGTGTTTTCCTCATAATTTCAATACTTTTTATAAAACTTATATACAGATGTTTCCAAGAAATTTATTTCATCTATCTATCTATCTATCTATCTATAATCTATCTATCTATCTATCTATCTATCTATCTATCTATCTATCTATCTATCTATCTATCTATCTATCTATCTATCTATCTATCTATCTATCTATCTATCTATCTATCTATCTATCTATATATCTATCTATCTATCTATCTATCTATCTATCTATCTATCTATCTATCTATCTATCTATCTATCTATCTATCTATCTATCTATCTATCTATCTATCTATCTATCTATCTATCTATCTATCTATCTATCTATCTATCTATCTATCTATCTATCTATCTATCTATCTATCTATCTATCTATCTATCTATCTATCTATCTATCTATCTATCTATCTATCTATCTATCTATCTATCTATCTATCTATCTATCTATCTATCTATCTATCTATCTATCTATCTATCTATCTATCTATCTATCTATCTATCTATCTATCTATCTATAATCTATCTATCTATCTATCTATCTATCTATCTATCTATCTATCTATCTATCTATCTATCTATCTATCTATCTATCTATCTATCTATAATCTATCTATCTATCTATCTATCTATCTATCTATAATCTATCTATCTATATATCTATCTATCTATCTATCTATCTATCTATCTATCTATCTATCTATCTATCTATCTATCTATCTCTCTATCTATAATCTATCTATCTATCTATCTATCTATCTATCTATCTATCTATCTATCTATCTATCTATCTATCTATCTATCTATCTATCTATCTATCTATCTATCTATCTATCTATCTATCTATAATCTATCTATCTATCTATCTATCTATAATCTATCTATCTATATATCTATCTATCTATCTATCTATCTATCTATCTATCTATCTATCTATCTATCTATCTATCTATCTATCTATCTATCTATCTATCTATCTATCTATCTATCTATCTATCTATCTATCTATCTATCTATCTATCTATCTATCTATATTAAGAGATATAAGTTTTCCGGAATTTTAATGTAGGGAGTAGATTTGAAATCTGCATCAAATTTTAAGGATTTTTTATGAAATTCTTTTTTTGTAAAATTCTTTATCTAAAAGCGAAAATACATTTTAAGTTAATTAGTTTTGACCAATAGGATAGGTGGATTTAAAACTACCTGCGCTCTAATTAGTTGAATGATGTACGACATCCAATCAGAGCGCAGATTTTTTAAATCCACAAATCACAGATGCCAAAATTAATTAACTTAATTTGTATTTCCGCTTTTAGATAAAGAATTATACAAAAAACGAATTTTATAAAAAATCCTTAAAATTTGATGCAGATTTCAAATCTACTCCCTACATTACAATTCCGGAAAACTTATATCTCTTAATCTATCTATCTATCTATCTATCTATCTATCTATCTATCTATCTATCTATGAATCATTTGAACATTTAAATTTGAACATTAATTTAATACTCTTATTAAACATCCTAGCGGCTGCACCCTTTGTTTAAAATGGCTTTGTAAAATTGTATTCGTTAAGAGTTAATGAGCGAAAATAGCCTAAAACCTTCCCAAGACTTCCCAGTAAAATTTTTTACAGCCAATAAATGTTAACATAAAACTTTGGGTACCAGTTTAAATTACAGTCCAATGACTCCTACCTCTATGAATTTTGTCAGTCTCGTTTTCATATTTTTACAATAAAGGTACTAAGAAAGAGAGGGAATGTCTGATTGAGCCAATAGGAGAATCGCATCGGTACATACATTTAATTTCATTGGTTGAAATTTTGTACACATCTTGTTACGAATGCATGTTTTTTTTCATTTCATACATAGATAAAAGTCAGCTGTAAACAGTATATTTTCTTAGTAGAAAGCTTTGCGGAATCAGAGTTGCCCAAAAATTTCGTTTAAATTTGAATGATTCGAAACGAGGTGGATTCTTTAAAAAAAGTTAGGCTGGCTACTCGCTGGTGAGGCAAAATTATTTTTGTGAAAAATCCTCCAAAATCAAATAAAAAAATTTACAAAAATTAAATAAAATCTTAAAAGGGTTATTTACATATGATTTTGTTTAATTTTTGTAGATTTTTAATGTGCTATTGGATGATATTTCACAAAAATAATTTTGCCTCACTATCGAGTAGCGAGTCTATAATTTTTTAAGAATCCACATCAGCTTGAGTCAAAAGTTAACAATACTTTTGTCTGCTAGGAATGTTCCTTCTTAGATTTGACGAAAAAAAGGGTTCAGAATATGCTTCTATTCTTATATTTCTATTATTTTTACAAGCAGATGATGTTTTTAAGAAGGGTAACAAAGAAAATTATTTATATTGATTTAACTCAACAAAACAAAAAAATATAAATTAAAAAAGTAGTTCAATATTTTTCTAAAATTTTAGGCTTCAGACCAAAAATTTACTAACTTATATAGTACTAGCGGCAACGCCCCTAGAGGCCTCTATTGGCACTTTAAATGTTAGCTTTTTTCTATGTTGCGTTCAAGTCTCTATTTTTTTTATTTTTTGTGATTTCCCTAGCCTTAAGTACTTCTGGTGTTGCGACCATTAATTTTAAATTAAATGCCTAAAAAAATGGGGGAGGGGGTATTTTTTTGTTTTTTGGGGGTTGTGGTGGTACCCTCCCCCAAAATAGTTACAAACCTTCCCGGGACCTGTGAGAAGCTACCCTGTCATGGAGTCAGAACCCGATTGGTTTAGCGGTTAGCGAGTTCCTTCGGTAAAAAAAAACAGACAGACATCCTGTTACTTTATTATATATAAGGATAAGGATAGAAATTTTTATTTTTTAAGAGTATGTGGTTGAGAAAATAAAATGTGTATAGCTCCATAACGCGTGAGAAATCGTCTACATTTTTACACAAAATTTTTAAAGTGAAGCTTTTACATACGTATGTCCGTCCGTAAGAATTGCCATATCGATTTCAGACTTGGCAATATGATTTCTATATCAATTAGGTACGAATTTTAACTCATAAATCATAAATATGTGACCTCTTGTAGTCTTTAGTAGACATCTAAAGGATAAGACAATGGCCGAGGAATTAATATACATCTCCAAAGATGACACACAAAATCACCACTTCTGTAGATTAAAATTAGTGGCACTGAAACATTTGTACACTCAACTTAATTCATTAGAGTCCCAAAAGTTGTTAAGCCAACGAATAAGAAAACCTTTATAAACCTTTATGAACTAGTGTAATAAACAGTCCATTGTTCCCTCTCTCTCTCTGGAATATTTAGCTTTGCGTGTTATGAATATTGTCATCCTTGTTTTCTAAAAGTGAAGAAAAATCAAACAACTTGATGTTGCTTCCGTATTCCTTTAAAAACAGCAAAATAAATTGTGCATGTTTTTAGCACGATACATAATTTATGTAGGCTCAGTAATTTTTGTCATAAAATTACTTGTCATAAATACACTTGTCATATATATATTTGGCATAAATACATTTGTAATAAAAGTACACTTGTCATAAAAGGTACAGTTGTCATAAATACATTTGCCATAAAAGCATTTGTCATAAAGGTACATTTGTCATAAAGGTACGTTTATGACAAACATACCTTTATGACAAATGTACATTTTTGACAAATGTATTTATGACAAGTGTACTTTTATGACATACGTTTTATGACAAATGTATTTATGAAAAGTGTATTTATGACATACATTTTATGACACATGTATTTATGACAAGTGTATTTATGACAAAAATTACTGTAATATGTATCCTGTACATTGGTCGAAAAGTTTGAACGCTGCTGGCTTACAAAAAAAAATCAAGATTGGATAAAACCAAAAATAAGTAAATCCCTTTTATGCTAATGTTATTTTTTTGTTATTTTGTGGGAAGCCGTCTTTTAAGCATGTAGTAAAATCCACGATTTTTGTTGTCATCAATAGTATTAAAACTAGAGTTGGCTCGATATAACTATCTCGCTATTGGCTAGGTTTATTCAATGTTTTATTTACTTTTTTTGGTTTTACAATATAAAATACGCTCTATATTACTATAAAATCCTTTTGTGGCATTCTTTTTCTAAAAAGCCACCTCATATTGGCATGGTTTAATAACCAATTTAAAATTTATTTAATAACATTTACAAACTGAAATTTTAATTCATACACTTTATTTCGACCTCTTTAGATTTTTTTGAAAAAGACGACAATGAATATGTTTTTGAAAACATGTTGTGTTCATCGCAACATGTTGTAACATAAACAGGGGTGGGTTTTTATATAAATAATGCTGCGTTTTATTTTTTTATTTTTCCTTTGTCATGAAATCTATGTTTTTATATGTACTTTTCTCTCTCTCTCTCTCTTTAGCATGTAAACTAAGACTGTAAAACAATAATCTTTGTCCAATGCTGATGTACCTCTTTTGGTTAAAGCGTCAGGTTTCAGATGTCAAGTTTCAAGGTGAGTGGTTTGAGACTGACCACTGAAACAATATTTTTTTCTATCTTATAGACTTAGGCATGTTAACAAAGGCTGTAAAACAACAACCTTTGTCTCATGTTGATTTAGCTCTTTTGGTTAAGGCGTCAGGTTTCAGATGCCAAGTTTCAGAGTGAGTGGTTCAAGACTGACCACTGAACCAATATTTTTTTTCAATCTTATATACTTTAGCATGCAATAGCTTTTTGATATTTAAGTGGTATAATGTAAATGTTTAAAAATAATTTTACTTATACCAAATATTGATTATTAATAAAAAATAGGTTAAAAAACACTAATTTTTGTCTCATGCTGATTTAGCTCTTTTGGTTAAGGCGTTAGGTTTCAGATGTCAAGTTTCAAGGTGGGTGGTTCAAGACTGACCACTGAAACAATATTTTTTTCAATCTCATATACTTTGGTATGTAAACTAAGGCTGTAAAACACCATTTATTGTCTCATGCTGATTTAGCTCTTTTGGTTAAGGCGTCTGGTTTGGAATGTCAAGTTTCAAGGTGGGTGGTTCAGGACTGACCACTGAAACAATACTTTTTTTCAATCATTTATACTTTGGCATTTAAACTAAGACTATAAAACATTAGTTGTGGTTTAATGCTGATTTGGCTCTTTTGGTTAAGGCGTCAGGTTTCAGATGTCAAGTTTCAAGGTGAGTGGTTCGAGACTGACCACTGAAACAATTTTTTTTCAATTTTATATACTTAGGCTGTAAAACATTAACCTTTGTCTCATCTTGATTTAGCTCTTTTGGTTAAGGCGTCAGGTTTCAGATGTCAAGTTTCAAGGTGGGTGGTTCAAGACTGACCAATGAAACAATATTTTTTCAATCTTACATACTTTGGCATGAAAACTAAGGCTGTAAAACCATGTCTGATGTCTAATGCTTATTTAGCTCTTTTGGTTAGGGCGTCTGGTTTCAGATGTCAAGTTTCAAGGTGGGTGGTTCAAGACTGATCACTGAAACATTATTTTTTTTAATCTTATATACTTTGGCATGTAAAATAAGGCTGTAAAACAATGATCATTGTCCCATGCTAAATTAGCTCTTTTGGTTAAGGCGTCTGGTTTGGAATGTCAAGTTTCAAGGTAGGTGGTTCAAGACTGACCACTGAAACAATATTTTTTTTCAATTTTATATACTTAGGCATGTTAACTAAGGCTGTAAAACAACAACCTTTGTCTCATGTTGATTTAGCTCTTTTGGTTAAGACGTCAGGTTTTAGATGCCAAGTTTCAAGGTGGGTGGATCAAGACTGACCAATGAAAAAATATTTTTTTTTATCTTACATACTTTGGCATAAAAACTAAGGCTGTAAAACCATGTGTGATGTCTTATGTTTATTTAGCTCTTTTGGTTAAGGCCTCTGGTTTCAGATGTCAAGTTTCAAGGTGGGTGGTTCAAGACTGACCACTGAAACATTATTTTTTTCAATCTTATATACTTTGGCATGTAAAATAAGGCTGTAAAACAATGATCATTGTCTCATGCTAAATTAGCTCTTTTGGTTAAGGCGTCTGGTTTGGAATGTCAAGTTTCAAGGTGGGTGGTTCAAGACTGACCACTGAAACAATACTTTTTTTCAATCTTTTATACTTTGGCATTTAAAATAAGACTGCAAAACAATAGTTGTGGTTTCAAGCTAATTTGGCTCTTTTGGTTAAGGCGTCAGGTTTCAGATGTCAAGTTTCAAGGTGAGTGGTTCAAGACTGACAACTAAAACAATATTTTTTTCAATTTTATATACTTAGGCATTTTAACATAGGCTGTAAAACAACAACCTTTGTCTTATATTGATTTAGCTCTTTTGGTTAAGGCGTCAGGTTTCAGATGTCAAGTTTCAAGGTGGGTGGTTCAAGACTGACCAATGAAACA
Organism: Acartia tonsa; assembly: GCF_053477335.1. Classification (NCBI taxonomy): domain Eukaryota; kingdom Metazoa; phylum Arthropoda; class Copepoda; order Calanoida; family Acartiidae; genus Acartia; species Acartia tonsa. The sequence continues at coordinate 2,402,742 of NC_137271.1, read as the reverse complement.
ATATTTTTTTTTCATCTTACATACTTTGGCATGAAAACTAAGGCTGTAAAACCATGTCTGATGTCTTATGCTTATTAAGCTCTTTTGGTTAAGGCGTCTGGTTTCAGATGTCAAGTTTCAAGGTGGGTGGTTCAAGACTGACCACTGAAACATTATTTTTTTAATCTTATATACTTTGGCATGTAAAATAAGGCTGTAAAACAATGATCATTGTCTCATGCTAAATTAGCTCTTTTGGTTAAGGCGTCTGGTTTGGAATGTCAAGTTTCAAGGTAGGTGGTTCAAGACTGACCACTGAAACAATATTTTTTTCAAATTTATATACTTAGGCATGTTAACTAAAGCTGTAAAACAACAACCTTTGTCTCATGTTGATTTAGCTCTTTTGGTAAAGGCGTCAGGTTTCAGATGCAAAGTTTCAAGGTGGGTGGTTCAAGACTGACCAGTGAAACAATACTTTTTTTTCATCTTACATACTTTAGCATAAAAACTAAGGCTGTAAAACCATGTTTAATGTCTTATGCTTATTTAGCTCTTTTGGTTAAGGCCTCTGGTTTCAGATGTCAAGTTTCAAGGTGGGTGGTTCAAGACTGACCACTGAAACATTATTTTTTTAAAATCTTATATACTTTGGCATGTAAAATAATGCTGTAAAACAATGATCATTGTCCCATGCTAAATTAGCTCTTTTGGTTAAGGCGTCTGGTTTGGAATGTCATGTTTCAAGGTGGGTGGTTCAAGACTGACCACTGAAACAATATTTTTTTTCAATCTTATATACTTTGACATGTAAGCTTAGGCTGTATAACAGTAACTGTTACCTTATGCTGTTTTAGCTCTTTTGGTTAAGGCATCAGGTTTGGGATGTCAAGTTTCAAGGTGGGTGGTTCCTGACCAACCACTGAAACAATACTTTTTCAATCTTATATACTTAAGCATTTAAACTAAGACTGTAAAACAATGGTTGTGGTCTCATGCTGATTTGGCTCTTTTGGTTAAGGCGTCAGGTTTCAGATGTCAAGTTTCAAGGTGAGTGGTTTGAGACTGACCACTGAAACAATATTTTTTTCAATTTAATATACTTAGGCATGTTAACAAAGGCTGTAAAACAATAATTATAGTGTCATGCTGAATTAGCTCTTTTGGTTAAGGCATCAGGTTTCAGATGTCAAGTTTCAAGGTGGGTGGTTCAAGACTGACCACTGAAACAATGTTTGTTTCATTCTTATATACTTTGGCAAGCAATAGCTTTTTGATATAATGTAAATGTTTAAAAATATATTTTACTTATACCATATATATATTTTATTATCTCAGAGAGTGAAAATGATATTTAGTGTTTGGATATATTGGAACCTTATCTCTACCCCTGAGCTACAATGACAGACATGAAAGTGTGTAAAATTTTAACATATAATATAAGAATAAATTTTTTGTCTACTTTGTCTTTTTTCATCACTGATAATTGGTCTCCTTCATAGCTCATTTATAGAATGTTGGTTACCTTATCCGTATGTTGCGGGTTCGAGGCTCTCCGAGAGGGGCTGGGTTTTTGTAGTTGTTAAAAATTGGAAGAATTTATAAAACAAAAGTTGTCGCAAATATAGGTATTAAACTAGAGTTGGCTCAATATAATTATATCGCTATTGGCTAGTTTTCTATAAGTACATATCTATTCATCTATTTCTCAATAAATCAATTTTCCTCCCCCGCCATTACTATCTAAAAGAAAGAAGTAAATATTTATTAATTTAAATGATTTTAAAAAGATTTTTTCAATTATATTTTTTTCACATTACCATCACCAAAGGGTTAATATGATTAAAATTTTAGTTTTAATATTTTAACACAAAGGAAGTGTCGCCACAATCGAATTCTTTTAAAATAGAGTTTTCTTAGATTTACTCTATTATGAACGTAAATTTTTTATTTATGAAATAAGGATTAAATACTTCAATGTAATTCAAATATCTACATAAAGTGAAAAACTTAATTCATCCCATTAACAAATAGGATAAAGGTCTTATCGCTTTGGTCAATGAGAGTTTAATGAGGATTATTGGAGCACTATGAGTTTTAAACACTTTACCATTGGAAGACTCGAGCTCATTTATAGATGTTTATTTCCTATATAGATCTGTCATGGATCTTGATGCAATAAAGCAGGCTGTTTTGTAAATGTTAAAAATTGGATGATTTCATTAAATAAAAGTAATCGCAAATATACTTAGTAAATAATACAAAAATCAAGAATGCCATCCAAAAAGCAAAGCTAAAAAATCAGACGGAAGAACATACGAAAATTAACAATTGTAGAACGTGTAAGAACTATAAATAAATTAATAATTGAACAAGGATGACAACATCCATATGTAGATTAGCAGAAAATTATCTAAAGATCAAAACAAAGTAACAACAAATATACTTGTCCTTTCATCTATAGTTACTTAAATCAAAGTGAAATTAAATCCTTGTAATAATGTAACAGGATGTGTGTTTGTCTCTATCTCGAAAGATCTCGCCAACCGCTGAACCGAAATGATTCTCCTTTACAGGGTATCTTCTCTTAGGTCCCGGGAAGGTTTATAACTATTTTTGGGGAGGGTACCACCACCCTCCCAAGAGAAATCACAAAAAAATCAATTTTTTTTGTCTAGATACTTCAACGCAACATTAAGAGTTATCGTAGAGACTTAAACCAAAAAAAAACATTTAAAGGGCCACTAGAGGCCTCTAGGGGCGTAGCCGCTATTTTAATATATATAAAATATAATCATCTGTCTAAGGATTCTTGCTTGAATTTTTAAAATTCCATAAACATCGTTTGGGTATGGAAAAACGATTATAGTATATTGCTACATTTTAAAAATCGTACCTAACTGTTACAGGAATCATCAAACTTAAAAACTATTCTAACATGCATAAACTAACAATATAGTACGACTTAAGGAAACAATTTTATTTATATAAACGTTTCGCTCTTATTAAATACAATTGTTTTGGTAGCCCTATATAAAATGAGGGAGGGGACAATGATTTTTAAATTAATATTCCATCCTGTAGTAGTTTAACTTTACCCTAATCTAATAATAATAATTTAATAAAAGATTAGGTTAATTTTATTAGAACGTTATATATTTGTTGGAGATATTTGTAATATTCGTCAACAAAGGGTTACTTTACATAATTGTCTGGCCTCATATTTTCTAAAGAGATAATCTAAACTTAGTTTAATAATTTACCGCTACACTGTTAAAAATAATTTTTTTATTTAGTATCAATTGATACTCTGGAGAGTATTGGACCCGTAAGTACCCTACAACTATATAATTAATATATAACACTATGTAATACTATATAACACAATAATTATTACTATACAGAACCCATACATTTTTTTTAGTATCGATTGATACGCTCTAGGGTACTATAGAATACGCTGTAGAAAAGTTTATAAAAATAGTAATATTTTATACGTTGTAGGGTATCGGAAAATACGCTGTAGAAATGTTTCTTGATTTAGTACTATTTCATATGCTGTAGCGTATCAGACAATACGCAAGAGAATGGTTTATTAAAAAATACGCAAGAGAATGGTTTATTAAAATAGTAACTATTCATTTGTTCTAGGGTACGAATCTGTACTGTAAAGAATAATTGAAACAGGCACCATTCGTGCACACCTCTCATGGAAGTGTTTCAATGCTTGGTCGTTTTAGACAAAGATGAAATGTTACTATTTATGCTCAGATTTATAGTTTTGCTTTTTGTAATTATGACTGACCATAGTTTTTATTTTTAAGGATAATGTTTAGTCCTAAACATCTTTAAATTAATTTTTTTACTAAATTTACATTTAAATTAATGTTTTATGGCTCTGCATGGTATGTTTGTTGATATAACAAAATGTATATGTACATATAATAATCATATATTATAAACTGATCTTTCATACAAAGTAAAACAGTTTCATTCCCTACAAAGTATCAAAAATTATGATAGAGGGTAACAACAATTGCGAAGGAGGGCAATGAAAAATTACTTGTACCGTATTGAATTATATTCCCAAGAGCGCATTAGACAATACTATACAGACAAATACATTATTTAGTACTACGTGTTACTTCACAGAACATTACCTAATACTTAAATACAGCATTGAAAACTTCCTTGTATCGTAATGAGGTTTTTTTCCTACTACGTACAGATTGATACTATACATTAATGTGAAGAATATAGAGTATCATCTGATGCTAAAAAAAAAAATTATTTTTAACAGTGTAGACATCTCCCTTGACATTTTATAAAATAAGTAAAAATTAATATTTTATCAATAAATTAAACACAATAATTTTTTTTAAAAACAAAATTTATAAAACAAAATTGTCAATCAATTGTTTTAGTAAAAAAGTTGTTATCTAACACAAAGCTTTATAAAATAAAATTTAACCAATTTATATACAAAAATTGTAAAATGAACTATAATAGGACAACAGTCAATAGATTTTACAAAGTTTTTTTTCTATATTTTGAAGCTTTACAGGCTAATTTGGGTAAAGGCATACAAACTTCCCCTCCCTCTCTGGTGAAATGTGATCATGGTGTCAAGCGATGAGTGCTTCTTCAATTAAAATTCTAGAAACCTATTCATGCAAGGGAAGGAGGGGATATTTATTGGAAAATTATGTTGGTACCTTATAACACTAGATTATCATGTACTCTAATAAAGTGGAACTTGTAGATGGCTAAAATAAAGATCCATCCCCTCAGCCTGGAAGAAAGAACTGACCAATAATGACATTCATGTTGGCAACCTGAATCCCGAAAATTTTATATACTATATCCATACGTAGCCCTATATTCTTGTATAATGTTATTGCCGCGCTAATCTCGCTAATTTAATCCTTGCATTATATATAAAAACTGGCAGCTAAGCCCCTGGGGTCCGATCATTTTTTTTCTAGGGACAATTTCTCCTGGAAGGATGGTGGTTCCCTTCCCCCAAAAAAGTTAAAAACCTTCCCTGAACGTATGAGAAGCAACATTGTAATGGAGAACCATATAGCGGGACAGACACTTAGACATCCTGTTACTTTTATATAAGAACTAGCAGCTAAGTGCCCCTAGAAGCCTCTAGGAGCACTTAAGGTAGGAGGGGGAAAAGTCGACCTCATCCCATTTTAAATTTGAGTATCAAAAAGTAAAAAAAAAAAATTTTGTGGGGGAGGGGGGTTAAGACACCCTCCCCAAAAATTGTTTAAAACCTTCCCAGAACCTATGAGAAGCAACATTGTAAAGGAGAACTATATCTGTTTAGCAGTTGGCGAGATCCTTTCGGACAGGTAAACACACAGACATCCTGTTACTTTTGTATAAGAATTGCATAGTTTGATCTAATTAAACATTTAATTAGGTAACAACTTATGCTTATGCTTATAACTGTTTTTTTTTAGTAGCGAAGCTACTCTATAATTTACTCTGTCTATCCGTCCGTCGGTCTATATGTATCGCCATTTTCTCGACCGCTATTTAAAATAGACAGCTTCAATTTTTAATGATTAAAAATTATAGGATCAATTTCTGTTTTATTGGCCCGAGGCAAGATTTTATTTTGATTCTCGTGGCAACTTTTCTGTAAAATGCAATGCGTAACATCGGATTAAAAGCCATCCTGGTTATTGTGGAGTTAATTACAGGGAGGGAGGGGACATTGGGCTCCATTTATCACACTAGTCCCCAAAGTTTTATGGTAACGTTTTCATTTTCGTTGGCTATACAACTTTGGAAACTTTTATTTATTTGATGGGTTGGTTTATTAAAACGTTTCAATCACATAATGTAATTATAGAGAGGTAATTTTGTGTATTTTCATTGGGGATGTACATCAATTTATCGGCCATTGTCTTATCCCTTCAGATTCCTGAGTTAATTAGGTTTACTAATTAATGAATAGTGTCATATGCAAACAATGATCTTCCTGCTTAACAGGGGTTAGACAATGGACGATAAATTTGCATTCATCCCCAATAAAAATTCAAAAATACACCTTTCAAACTAAAAATATTGGTTTGAACACCGATCAAATTCAATAAAAATTTATAGGCCAACAAATAACATAATCCTTATAATTATGTAAAATGATATTTGTCTGTCTGTGTGTCTGTACCGAAGGATCTCGCTAACCGCTGAACCGATCGGGTTCTCCTTAACAGGATAGCTTCTCATAGTCCCGGGAAGATTTATAACTATTTTGGGGGAGGGTACCACCACCCTCTCAAGAGAAATATAAAAAATCGAAATTTTTAAATTATTTTTGGAGACTGACAAAACATGTATAATATTGTTTGAAATAAAAAAAAACATTTAAATAGCCACTAGAGGCGTAGTCGCTAGTAATATTATCAAGATGTAACGTAAAGCCCCCCCCCCTCCCCCCATGTAAGAAAATCATAACTATTCAAAAGTCTTGGCGTTTCTGTTTTATTATGCGCTCCCAAGCGGAACTAAACTCCAAGTTAATTTTTGGTAATTTCCCTTAAAGTAACTTTGAAGCACTAACCCCCCCCCCCCCTCAATGTTCTTTATTTTTTTTATATAAATTGTAATTAAGGGGGAGGGCGTTTTTTTCCTATTATTTTCCCTAGGGGCCTATACCTGTGGTTCCAGTATTCTTATTTTCAATTAATTTTCATACAAGGCGTCTTGAGGGACACTGCCTATTTTAGTAGCGCAGCTTCTCTATAAGTATTCATATACGTCTGAACGTCTGTCCATTCAAACGTTTATTATAAAGGTTAGCCAATGGAATAGTTATTTATGGCATCGTATTATAGACAACTACCCGCGGATATTCAAGTTAAATAGATATCAAAACCAGTTTTGGTGTCAATGAAGGGCCGAAGGCCCTGTGTCTAATCAAACTGGTATTTAAATAAATGGTTTAATGGATGGATAAATATATTAATAAATTAATTATAAATTGATGGATAAATGGATAAATTGATGAAGAAATGTATGAATAAATTGATTGATAAATTATGTAGATGGATAAATAGATTGATAAATAGATTAATAAGTGAATGGATAGATAGATGGATAAATAGATGAATAAATATATTAATAAATAAATTGATAAATTATGTAGATTAATAAATAGATTATTAAATAGATAGACACATACATTTGAAAGTTAGGGTGAATAAAATTTAACCTAAAAGTTTAAGAGAAACCTTTAGGGCGGGTACAGTTTAGGAAACATATGTTTCATAAATAGGGGTTAGTTGAGGGCAATGGATATAGAATACACGTGGATATTATGACAGGGGGAAAATAGTCAAAGTCATCAAATTTAGATTGCTAACATGGACATCACATTGTAGTCATTTTTTTTCATCAAGTAGAAGGGATGGGGTAAAAAAGGTGGACGTTGGGATCGTTATTTTTGCCATCTACAAGTTTCACTTTATTAGAGTACAAAATAATCTGGTGTAAGATCCAAGTAATAATAAATCTATTGTTAGGGGTACATGGTTTATACTAGGAGGGGTGTAAACATAATATAAAAAGGATGACAACATCAATAAAAGCGAAGCTCTGAAACGGTTGGACAAACGAACATTAACAATTGTTTAGTGTCAGAACTGAATTATCGTAATATAAATGTTATAAGGTATAAGAGTCGAAGCAAAATTGTAAGTAAATTTGTTGAAAGACTGATTGATACAGAATAATGTTTATGGACATACTTAAAATTCTTAAGACTTGATTATAGAGATGCTTCGCTTATAATATTGTACTTTGTTGTCCCAGGAATCAGTAAAGCAAAAATGAGATCAATCGGATAATTAGATCACATAAATGTTTTGTTAAAAAAGAAAAAATCAACATGTTTAAAATGGACGCACGGACATTCTGGTAATGCTTATAGAGTTGCTACGCTTTCTAAATCGTACCTAACTACTACAGGAATCACCATGCAAAGTTTTAAATCGATAGGACAATTCTGACATGCCTAAATTAACGAAAAAAGCTATCCGTCTCGGACGGACCGACCCTAATTATAGAAAACTTTCTCTTTTAATAAGGGTGAGAGCGGGGGCATACACCCCTATCCTAACCCTTAACCTAAATTTGTTTGTTGTTATAATTTCATCTACATATATGTCGTTAATAGTTATTTATCGCATCGTATTAAAGACAATTTTCCGCTCATATTAAAATAAAGAAATTAAAACCACAGATATTCGGCCCTTCGGGCTAACAAAACTAATTAAAGTTCAATTAAAACCGACGCATAAGAAAACGTTAATATAATACTTTGAGGACTAGTGTAATAAACAGCACAATGTTTATGTTAAATGCAGAATTTTGGGATTAATTTAATTATTAGATTAGATTTTTGATTTAGATAAATAATTACATAATAGAAAATTAATTGAAAGTATAATTATTTTAATTTGATTTAAACCTCTTTTAAGAATATTTTTAAAAGCGAAGCTTTACTATAATTGGGGCCTGTACGTTTTTCTGTTAATTTTGGCATGTCCGAATTGTCCTTTATATTTTAAACTTTAGATTATGATTCCTGTTACCATAAAGTCCGTACGTCTATTTAATACATGCTATATTTTTACCTTTTTGACATCATTTTTTTATTATTATTTAATTATAATTTGTATAATTACAATATTTTTAACAATGATTCCTAAGACAATGAGGTACAATATTTACACAATTTTGCAACAAATTTATAGACAATATTGTATATATATTTTAATTAATATTCTGCTTATTAAGTTTTGACACCCTACAAGTGTTGATGTATGTTTGTTCTACCGTTTTATTTTTCTTGTAAATTTTTCTTTTTAATTTCGCTTTAATTGATGTTGTCATCCTTGCTTTAGTAAAATTTCGAAGGAAATGAAATGAATTAATCTAATAATAATAGCTAGATGGATTGAAAACAAGGATGACAACATTCATAAAAGGGAATTAAATTTATTATTATTAATGGACGAAGTAGTTTTAGCTACATTTATTTGTTTAAAAAATGACTTTACAAATCAGGGATCTTAAGGGATAAGACAATGGACGATATTTTGATGATGTACATTGTACACCCCCAATAATTCTTAATAAAATTACCCTTCCTGTAGAGCAAAATTGTTGGTAAAAAAGTTTGGATTCTTTAACAAATATAGTCCCCAAAGTTTTAAAGACAAAAAGGAGGTACAGTGATTATAAACTTTGGGGACCAGTATGATTTACAGTCCAATGGCACATGATACAATTTTTAAAAATTTCTAAAATATTTTTTTGCATTATGTTCTCTCCTTCAAGTACAAAAAACCAGGTGGCGCAACCGTTACTTTAAAAAGTTTCGACCTAATTATGATGACAGAAGAGACCCTAATATTAGAAAAGCTTCGCTTCTTTTGATAAAAGGATATGAAGACAGCAATAGTAAAACCTATTTTTACCAAAAGAAAACTCCATACATTTTTTTATATAAAAAAAATATTTATTGCATCGTATTAGAGACAGTTTTCCGTGGATATTAAAATGAAAATTTAACAAAAATTGGTTTCAATATTATGATTTTTATTTTAATATTCTTGGAAAAATGTTTCCAACACGATGCTATATATGGTTTTTCAGTATGGCTGAGAACTTTCCGATCTAACGTATATTAAATGGTTTTAAAGCCTTATTGGAATATTAATTTCAAACGTAGTTTTACTAAAAGAAAACTTATATATTTTTTATTTTTAAAAATCTTGGGGGAGGGGGGGTTAGAGTATCAGATGGCCCTTGCTAACAAAACTTTTATGAACTTTATGATTTTCATTTTATTATTCGCGGAAAACTGTTTGTAATACAATGCTATACATGATTTTTCAATATGGCTGAGAACCGGTTATAATCCAGTGGATATTTAACGGTTTCGAAGCCATACTGGAAATATATAATTCTCCTCACCTAGATTTAATATGATTTAAAAGCTATTATTACCAAAAAGAAAACTTCATATATAAATGTGACATGACGAAAAGCGTTGGTTTCTTGCAACAAAATAATATTTTAAATGAGCGCGAAGCGCCAAAAAATATTTTCAAACTTTCCTCATAAATATTTCTTGACACAACCCAATCTTTCCCGATTTTGTATAATTTTTACGTGTTCCGTAAAAATTATACAAAATCGGGAAAGATTGGGATGTGTCTATTTCTTTCTATAAAAACAGCAATTAAACAATTTTAATTATAAGTAGCGTAGCAATACAGGGAGGGAGGGGACATTGGGCTGTTTATCAAAGTTGGTCCCCAAAGTCTTATCATAATTTTGTCTTATGCGTTTGCTAACAACCTTTGGAACTTTTTTGAATTTTGATTTGTTGGTTATTTAGTTAAGTGTTCAAACTTTTCAATTACTAATTGTAATCTATTGAAGGGATTATTTTGTGTACCATTATTGAGGATTCACATTAATTTATCGTCCATGGTCTTATCCCATAAGATCGCTAGTAGCAATAGCATGTAATTAATATTTGATGATTAAAATAGGAATTAACGGGATAAAAGACAACGGCCGATAAATTGATGTACGTCCCCAATTATGATACACTTATTTACCCCTTCTGTTGAGTAAATATTTTTTTAAAAAAAATTTTCTTCTTTGTATTGCTATTTAATTTATGCTAACCTAAACCCACTAAGGGCACGACCTATCTATCAATCAATCAACCCAATCAAAGTTAAATTGAACCCAATTTTCACAATATAATATAATTTTCATCAAGTATTCGTGATCTTAAAATACTTAAAGAGTGCCCATTAAGTATTTTAAAAGCGAATCTTTTCTATAATTAGGGTCAGTCCGCCCGCCTGTACGTCACAGATAGTTAGCTATTTTCATTAATTTAAACAGGTTAGAATTGTCCATTCGATTCTAAACTTTGCATGATGATTCCTATAAAAAAAATAGGAAGGTATTAGAAAGCATAGCAACTCTATAATCGTAACCAGAAAGTCTGTACGTCCATTTAAAACAAGCTGATTTTTTAACATTTTGGCAACATTGTTTGTTTGATATGATTATCCTATTCATCTGATATTTAGAATAATGATTCTCAGGACAACAAGTCAACCCTAAAATCAAATCCTAAAAATGGAAGTCCCATTACTGTATCTTACATTTGCAAAATTTTCCAACAAATTTATGTACAATTTCGTTTAGACTTATTCCTATTTAACAAGGACAATTATGTCTATAAGTAGCAAAGCAATCAAAACTTTATAAAAACTACACAAATTATAAAAAAAAAGTAAGGATTAACAACCAGGAATGAATGGGACAATGTGTTTATCACACTCTAGTCCCCAAAGTTTTGTAATAACGTTTTCTTATTCGTTGGCCTATAAACTTTAGGGACATTCAATGAATTTTGATTGGTTGGTTCATGAGGTTAAGTGTCCTAACGTTTCAACTACTAATTGCAATATTGGGTAATTTGTGTATCATCATTGGGGATGTACATCAATTTACCGACCATTAACAAAAATCCGTATTTTTGAATAGATATACATGGATATATAAATTTGTCGTTAATTTAGGCTGCTTTAATATGGACCTTATTTATTGGTCAGTTTGTTGATTCAGTAGGATGTGGGGGGGGGGGCGGGGAATGTGTAAAGAGGGTCGATAAGGGTATCGTTATTTTAGCCAGCTGAGAGAATCACTATATTAGAGTACATGAAAATCTGGTACAACATCCAAGCAATAATAATAAATCTATTCCCTATCAATCTATTCCCAAATTTCATATACAGGATTCTTAATATTGAAATACTTAAATTTTAACACTTAATTACTGAGATGCTTCGCTTATTATATCTAATGGTCCTAGGAATCTGTATTACAAAAACAATGTGAATAGGATGATTATTACATCTGATTATATCATGTAAAATAATGGACAAGCCAACTTCAAAAAAAATTGAATGACCATAATAGCATATAGAATAGTTTTTGAAGCCATAAATCATCTGGTTTAAATCGGAATTGATTTTATTGCAAATCCGTTAATAAACAAGATTTTGTTGAATTTCTGAAGTGATTCGGACTTTTTGACGTACAGACAGCATCTAAGTACAGAGTAGCTGCGCTACTAAAAATATAACATATGTATTACAAATGTTTAATAATTTTCTTTCACGCAATTGTGTTCAGATTCAAGTTCGATGTTGGTATGTTAGGAGAAGACATCTTGTTATGACACGGGTTGCTTCCACTTTTACAACCAGCAGGGTTTTACTAGATGTTATTTTCATAGTCAAACTCTGTGAGAAAGTATGAAGTATCTACCAAAAACATCTAAATATGGCATTTTTAGATGTAATGCAAAAGACAAACTACCAATTATGCTGACATTTTTACAAACAGAGAAAAATTTCTTCTCAAAAGCTTATAAACTCTACTTTGAGGTATGTTATGAGAAGCCATCTTGTTACTGACATTTTACAACCAACTAAATCATGGAAAGAAAACAAATTAGCAGGTTTCTTCGTATTTTCAAACCAGCTTTTGATAGGTTGTTTTAGGTTTGGTAAATTTTAATGATTGTCCCGCAGAGTTAGACAATTGACCCACAATTCTAAAAATAGGAGAATAGCTACTATGAAAATGCAATTAAAACCCGATACCTCATTTTTTTCCATGATCCCTTAATTTTTTACATGCTGCCAAAAATGCAGCCATATAAAAAGAATTTAACAAGAAACATTTAATAGTGGCATTTTTATTTACATTTAATAGATATACTAAAAATGCTGCAACCAGCAAAATTATACCTATTTTTTTTGGTCAAAACTTTTACACCCTGTCAAAAATGCAGCCATAAGGTATATGCTAATAAAGTTTCATTTCTAAATACATTAAATTAGTATGCAAAAACACACAACCCATAATGCTGACATGTTTATGACATGTTTGCAACTAGAAGATATACAATTGGATGTTTTTTGGTCAAAAATTCAGCCATATCTTAATTTCAATTATATTATTTAAAAGTTTTAGATTAGGTTTGTGTAGATGTAAATTATATTGGTTCCTAAGTATTATAAACATGTGTCCTTATTTGTTGGCTTTAAAACTTCATGCTTAAATGTTCAGTGGTTTTTTTAAACTGTTAGTTTTCAAACTTTTCAACCAATGAAACTAATCATAGGACTATTTAGTAGTAACATACAGAAAGGCAGGGGATTATGGCTGTTTTTTTAACTAATCCCCAAAGTTTTGTTATACAAGTTTCTTATTCGTTAGCTTAGCTTAACATCTTATTGAATTTTGATTGGTTAGTTTATTAAGTTGTGTGTCCAAAAGTTTCCAAAAAAAAGTTTTGTGTACAATCAGTGGTAATGTACATCAATTTATTGCCCATTGTATTATCTCTTTAGATTCCTGAGTAACATAACTGTCCTAACCCGCAACCATGGCTCAACATTTAGTGCATCCACTCGTTGTCAGGAAGGTGATAGGTTTGAATCTTGTTCCGTCACCGCGTCATAACTAAAGACGTTAAAAATGGTTCCCAATGCTACTATGTCAGATGCATGACATAAATAGTTAGAGTGGAGGGAATGCCTTGGCCCAAAACAGGCGCAACTCGTTACCATGCACAGTTGGGACTTCTCATACAAAGGTTGTGCATCTCAGAGAGTTGGTTGTCTGATGGGTGAATAATAAGTATTGTATGTATGTTCCAAGGTGCGTGGAAAAGGTCTAGTACCCGAAGCGACACCTTGCCCCCTAGAGTCTTAACTTAGCATAACTGTCCTAAATTAGCTGATTAAGTTTGTTTTAATTGGTGTTTCTTTACTTCCGTTCATGTGTCCAATTTAAAAACTAACAAACGCATATTATTGGAACACATGGATCTAAGGGATAAGACAATTGCCCCAATGTATGTCCCCAATGATGATACACAAAATTACTCCTTCTATAGATCAATATTAGTGGTTGAAACGATTGGACACTTAACTTTATAAACCAACCAATCAAAATAAAATAAAAGGCCCCAAAGTTGTTAAAACAACGAATAAGAAAACTTTAATATAAAACTTTGGAGATTAGTGTAATAAACAGCCTAATGGCCCGTAGATTGACTTTCTGCAATTGTTTTAAAGTTTTAAACACAGTGCAGATTTGATATTATGTGGCAGTTAATGCACACCTGCTGTGTTTTAACTTCCTTAAATTTAAATTTTGCATGTTTATAAGTGATTTATTACTTTCTTTGCTTTTTAAAAGCGAGGCTTTTCCATCATTAAGTTAGGTCCGTCTGTACGTACGTCAAGAACGGATTGTTTTTTTTCCCGTTAATTTAGATGTTTTAGAATTGTAATATCGATTTAAAACTTTGCATGATGATTCCTTTAACAGTTAGATACAATTTAGGAAGCGTAGCAACTCTATAAAATCTCAATACTTATGAAGCGTTAGCTGTTTAATAAGACTTTGATTATAATTAATTTAATCTGCAGATGGGATAATTTTGTTTATATTAATCATAGGAAATGTATACACATCACTTTTTCGTCCATTGTCCTATTCCTCTATTAAGATCTCTGATAATTTCAAATAATATTATTATCAGAGAAAGAGAGAGGGGACATTGGTCTTTTTATTACACTAGTCCCCAAAGTTTTACAATAACGTTTTCTTATTCGTTGACTTGCCAACTTCGGGGACTTTGACTGAAATTTGGTTTATTAAGTTGAGTGTTTAAACGTTTCACCCCCTACTTAATCTACAAAAGAAATAATTTTGCATATTAACATTGTGTTATTCGTTGGCTTAACAACTTTTGGTACTACATTGAATTTTGATTGGATGGTTCATTAAGTGTTTAAACGTTTCAACCCCTTATTTTAATCTACAGAAGAAGTAATTTTGTGTATTAACATTGGGGAAGTACATAAATTTATTGGCCATTGTCTTATCCCTTTATATCCCTGGTTACTATGCTATGTAATTAATTAGAATTTAGCGTTTGGTAATAAAACTTTTAGTTAACAGTTAAATAATTCAGGGATCTAAAGGGATAAGACAATGGCCGATAAATTGATGTATCTCCCTAATGATAATACACAAACTACTCCTTCTGTAGATTAAAATAAGTTGTTGAAACGTTTAAACACTTAATGAACCACCCAATCAAAATTAAATGTCTAGTACCAAAAGTTGTTGAGCCAACGAATAAGAAGACAACGGTATTACAAAACTTTGGGGACCAGTGTAATATACAGATCAATGTCCCCTCTCTCCTTGTAGATTATTACTTAAAATTTATCAGGGGAAAAAACATATTTCTTACTAGTGAGAGTGTGAAGGGGGGGTGTCATGACACACCCTCTTTCCCCTTAAAATTGATTATATGAAGGGCAGCCTTCCCCTTTTTTCCATCCCCTGAGCACGCCACTGTGTATAAAAAATGCGCGTATTCGTGTTTGAGATTTCTTAAAATCGAGAATGGGAATTTTTTTCTTGTTCATGCAGTATTTTCAATAAAAGTTTTTAGTAGCGAAGCTGCTTTAGAATTCACGTTCTCTGTACGTCAGTCAGTCCATAGGCGGGAAATGTGATTTTCACGGCTGCTATTAAAGTTAAACAGCTGATATTTTTAGATTCTATTATATATGCTCATCTAGTCAATACATTGCTTTGTCCTTCTGATTATCGTCAGGGACGTCAAAGAGGGGGGGGGGGAATTATCCCCCAAATGATTTTGGTTTTTACCCTTCTCAAAATAACAAAAGTTTGGACGTCCTTGCTTCTAGGATACAAAAATTACTTATTCCCCCCCTTGAGGGTAAACTTGAGGGTGCCATTTTACCTCACCCCCCAAAATAAAAAAAGACATAAATATTATTTTTTTTATTTAGTGATTTCTTTGAGTTTTTACATTTTCTCTCTATAAATTCTTGTCTGCTTGTTCAGTTCATGATGCTTTGCTACTTATGGATGTTGTCATCCTCGTTATTCTTTCTTTAAGAACACTGATAATATTTATATGATAGCGATATTCAGAGTTTCATATTCTACATCTTATTTTATTTTATTTATTTGGGGGGGGGGGAGGGGGGATATGGTAGGATATATTTTTTTATTTAACCGTATCAATAATTTTTTGTTCAAAATTATAGATCACTACCCAGCCAGAAAGTAGCGTCACTATCGCGCTACTATAGAGCACGATATCGTGTAGCAATCGAGCACGAGTTCTTACGATATCGCTAAATAGTCGTCCAATGCACATCGACAATATGTTACGATAAATGGTCGAAAAGGTACTTAGAGCTGCGCGATACACCCACGAAGTCGTAAGTGATATCGTAAGGCTCGTATTCGATATCGTGCCAAAATTGTGAATAAAAAATACATTTAAAAAATATTTAACATCATGTAGTTTTCTTTGTAAATATTGTATGTAAGTAAGAGGTTGCCTAAAGAATCCATTTCATACTGTGCATGGAGAGAGAGAAAGAGAGAGTGAGAGACAGAGAGAGACATGGTGTAAAGAGAAACCATTCTCTGTGCCCTTCTACTTATTGTGTACTCTCAAAAGATTTCATTGAACTATGAAAGAGTATTTTTATGATTATCATACTGAATGGCAATGATTTAAGGAATATTAAGACACACATTTAAAAATGTTGCTATTTAGAAAAAAAACTTTTTAAAAATACTTTTATTTGTAATATTAAACATAAACACATTATGACAATTTTAGTTATCAGTTTTATATTTATTTTGTTTGACAACCTATTTTTTTTATTTATTATATTATAAAATAAATTTTTTTTTTTTTGGGGGGGGGGCACCCCTCCCATTTCCGATTTTGTATTTAAGTTTTTTAAAAAAGTATCTTTATTTGGGAGGGGGAATTTTTTTTATGGACGATTTCTCTAGGGAGGTAGGTGGTATCTACACCAAAATAGTTAAAAACCTTCCTAGAACCTATAAAAAGCTTTCCTGTTAAGGAGAACCAGATCGGTTCAGCGTTTAGCGAGATCCTTTGGTACAAACAAACAGACAGATAGATAAATATACATCGTTCTTCTACTTTGAATTATAAATAAAACTGTATTTTTAAAACTTCGGCCATTAAGGGTTAAAACGCAAGCGGTAGTACTAAATACAAAAGTAAACATTAGTTTAAAAAATTTTGCTAAGTGTCTACTATTATTTCAAAAAACCATTAGGAATTTCAAAATTTAACAAAAAAAATACAAGTATTTACTTTTTTATTTAGATTTTATTTATACATTTATTTTGTTTATATTTTACCAAAATAAAAAAAAATTTAGGTAAACGCTTTATTATTTAAAAAATCATTTAGATATTATTATTTTAAGTAACTGACAGGGTATTATTAGTTTAATGTTTTGTTTAAATTTAGTATATATTATTTGGAGATCGCTATGATCACTTTATATGAATTTATATGTATTCATACTAATTCTTATGAGTAGATTCGGGGCCAACAAAATTGGAACACATAGCATACAGATCAGAGGATGGGGCGGGTAAAGGGGTTATAACCCTACTTAAAATTAAAAAAAACTTTAATGCACCCTTTTCAAATCTTTAATATCCCTCATCTTCCCCTATCAAGATTAAAAGCTTGGACGTCCATGATTACACTACACCATAAAAACAAATACTGACAATAATATCTAATATTCAGGGAGGGAGTAGACATTGGACTCTAAAATATACTGGTACCCAAAGTATTATAACGTTCTCGAAGACTATGGGTTAGTTTTTAGTGGATTTTGATTGGTTGGTTCCAATTTTGTGGTGTCTGAACTTTTCTACTTATAATTTTAATACACAGAAAGGTTAATTTTGTTTATCATCATTGGAAATGGTTATCATTTATCGCCCATTGTCTTATCCCTTACAATTCTGAATTATATATTCCCGCAATTGTCTAAACATAATATTAATGATGCAATGAAAATGTTTGCAGCTTAAGATATCGACAACGCTGAAGAGCTGAACTAACCAAACAGTCAGACAAACGAACAGTATACAATATAGAGTAACGATTTACCCATTGATCAGAACCGGTTTTATTAAACCCAACGGAAAGGCTATGTGATAAGTTAGAAAATGCTTAATCAAAATTTAGTTTAGAACTAACCGCTAGGTGTATCGAATTTTTACATGTAACCATGTTAAATTCTCTTAAATAACAATAATTATGTAAAAAATAACTTTAAAATATTTTGATTTGTAATTTAATGATAAAATTATTGAAAATTTTAAATAAATGTTATGATTATTCTATGGTTAGAGTCTGAGCTAATAAAAAGATTTATAATAATTAGAATTCTAATGATTAGAACATTGATATCATTCAACTCCCTATCCTATCGATGGACAATTTATTTAAATCAATGTGATCTTTTTACTTAGTAAACTAGGGATTTAAAGTAGTTTAAAATGATTGATAACTCGATACATCTCTATTAAATATACACTTAATTGCCCTATCTGTAGATTAAAACTATCGATTGAAACGTTTGGACACTCAACTGAATAAACCAACCAATTAAAGTTCCAAAGCTGTTGGGCAAACGAATAAGTAAACGTTATTTAAAAACTTTGGGGGGCAAGTTCCCAGTTGAGGAGTGAGATTCTACCCCATCTGAAAAAATAAACCCCCCCCCCCCGCCATCTATCAAATTAAACCCCCCCCCCCCGGCATCATGAAATTTTTACCCCATCTTATTATTTTGTCCCCATCATATTAATTTATCCCCATCTTCATATTTTGTACCTCTCCAAGAGAAACAAAATAATGTCAGAGAAGGGATAAATTATTGAACAGGGGACAAAAATGAAGGATGGGGTCTAAAAAGGAACATGGGGCCAGGATTGGAAGGTGGGGTCTGATTTGACAGATGGGGGAATGATTGGCAGAAGGGGAAATAAAATCTGGGTAGGGGGGAGGGGAGAGTCTGGAGGGGTTTGCGAGTGAGCCTCGCGCGAAAGAATTTATATTAGGGTAGCATAAGCTACCATACTCCACTGTAGTGAAGCTATGCCTTTCACTCTTCTATATTTTCCTATATTTTGAATAAAATTTGAAAATGCCTCTATTTATTTTTTTTATTTCTTTTTTAAGACTTTTTTTATACTAAATCACCAACATATTCTAATACTTTACTTTACCTAATATTTTAAGATAAAAATTTGGCTCCATTGAAGAAAAAATACAATAGTTTGTTTGAAATAGGAACATCTAGTGGCAGATTATTGAACTACATAATATACATTTTTCTGGATGTCAACAAACATGATGATTGGTTGAAAAACACAGATGGGGTAGCAAACAATGCTATGATATTAAAATTGAAGCAAGGGGTTTAAACTCACACATGGTGGTCAAAAAATTAATATGGGGTCATTTTTTAATGATGGGGGTAGTTTCAAGTGCTTATATCTGGAGAACCGTAAGAGATAGAGGCCTAGTTGCTTGACTGTGGTAACTCAGATTTACATAAGGAAGCCATTTATGCACATGGGGGACCAAAATATGATATGGGGTATTTTTTTCATGATGGGGGTAGTTTCAAGTGCTTATATCTGGAGAACCGTAAGAGATAGAGGCCTAGTTGCTTGACTGTGGTAACTCAGATTTACATAAGGAAGCCATTTATGCACATGGGGGACCAAAATATGATATGGGGTATTTTTTTCATGATGGGGGTAGTTTCAAGTGCTTATATCTGGAGAACCGTAAGAGATAGAGGCCTAGTTGCTTGACTGTGGTAACTCAGATTTACATAAGGAAGCCATTTATGCACATGGGGGACCAAAATATGATATGGGGTATTTTTTTCATGATGGGGGTAGTTTCAAGTGCTTATATCTGGAGAACCGTAAGAGATAGAGGCCTAGTTGCTTGACTGTGGTAACTCAGATTTACATAAGGAAGCCATTTATGCACATGGGGGACCAAAATATGATATGGGGTATTTTTTTCATGATGGGGGAAGTTTCAAGTGCTTATATCTGGAGAACCGTAAGAGATAGAGGCCTAGTTGCTTGACTGTGGTAACTCAGATTTACATAAGGAAGCCATTTATGAACATGGGGGACCAAAATATGATATGGGGTATTTTTTTCATGATGGGGGTAATTTCAAGTGCTTATATCTGGAGAACCGTAAGAGATAGAGTCCTAGTTGCTTGACTGTGGTAACTCAGATTTACATAAGGAAGCCATTTATGTACATGGGGGACCAAAATTTGATATGGGGTATTTTTTCATGATGGGTGTAGTTTCAAGTGCTTATATCTGGAGAACGGTAAGAGATAGAGGCCTAGTTGCTTGACTGTGGTAACTCAGATTTACATAAGGAAGCCATTAATGAACATAGGGTACTAAAATTTGTTGGGGGTTTCTTTTTTCATGATGGTGGGTAAAAATTGAAAATAGGGGCCATTTGTTATGGTGGAGAGGGAATTAGGTTAAGTTAGGTAAGGTAATATTGAGGAGCCCTGCAAGGTTAGGGCCCCCCGGGAGCCCTAACCTTGCAGGGCTCCTCAATATTACCTAACCTGTGCAGGAGACCCTAACTCTGCAAGGCTACTCAATATTTCCTAATCCCTTCATGAACATAGGGTACCAAAATTTGATGGGGTTGTTTTTTTTCATGATGGTGGGTAAAAATTGAATATAGGGGCCATTTGTTATGGTGGAGAGGGAATTAGGTTAAGTTAGGTTAGGTAATATTGAGGAGCCCTGCAAGGTTAGGCCCCCCCGGGGGCCCTAACCTTGCAGGGCTTCTCAATATTACCTAACCTGTGCAGGAGACCCTAACTCTGCAGGGCTACTCAATCTTAAACTAACCTAACTTAACCTAACCTAACCTAACCAATTTTAAACTAACATGAACCAACTAAACCTAATCTAACCCATTTTAATCTAACCTAACCCATCTTAACCTAACCTAATAAAATTAACCTAACCTAACCCATTTTAACCTAACCTAACCCATCTTAACCTAACCTAACCCATATTAACCTAACCTAACCCATTTTAACCTAACCTAACCTAACTTTACCTAACCTAACCTAATTTCAACCCCCAACCCCATCATAAAAAATTGGCCCCTATATTCAATTTTTGCCCACCATCATAGAAAAATGACCCCCATATTAATTTATGTACCCCCATGTGCATAAATGGCTTCCTTACTTTAATCTGAGTTACCACAGTCAAGCAACTAGGCCTCTATCTCTTACGGTTCTCCAGATATAAGCACTTGTAAGTACCCCTATCATGAAAAAAATACCCCATATCAAATTTTGGTCACCCATGTGCATAAATGGCTTCCTTATGTAAATCTGAGTTACCACAGTCAAGCAACTAGGCCTCTATCTCTTACGGTTCTCCAGATATAAGCACTTGAAACTACCCCCATCATGAAAAAAATACCCCATATCATATTTTGGTCCCCCATGTGCATAAATGGCTTCCTTATGTAAATCTGAGTTACCACAGTCAAGCAACTAGGCCTCTATCTCTTACAGTTCTCCAGATATAAGCACTTGAAACTACCCCCATCATGAAAAAAATACCCCATATCATATTTTGGTCCCCCATGTGCATAAATGGCTTCCTTATGTAAATCTGAGTTACCACAGTCAAGCAACTAGGCCTCTATCTCTTACGGTTCTCTAGATATAAGCACTTGAAACTACCCCCATCATGAAAAAAATACCCCATATCATATTTTGGTCCCCCATGTGCATAAATGGCTTCCTTATGTAAATCTGAGTTACCACAGTCAAGCAACTAGGCCTCTATCTCTTACGGTTCTCTAGATATAAGCACTTGAAACTACCCCCATCATGAAAAAAATACCCCATATCATGTTTTGGTCCCCCATGTGCACAAATGGCTTCCTTATGTAAATCTGAGTTACCACAGTCAAGCAACTAGGCCTCTATCTCTTATGGTTCTCAAGATATAAGCACTTGAAACTACCCCCATCATGAAAAAAATACCCCATATCATGTTTTGGTCCCCCATGTGCATAAATGGCTTCCTTGTGTAAATCTGAGTTACCACAGTCAAGCAACTAGGCCTCTATCTCTTACGGTTCTCAAGATATAAGCACTTGAAACTACCCCCATCATGAAAAAAATACCCCATATCATATTTTGGTCCCCCATGTGCATAAATGGCATCCTTATTTAAATCTGAGTTACCACAGTCAAGCAACTAGGCCTCTATCTCTTACGGTTCTCAAGATATAAGCACTTGAAACTACCCCCATCATGAAAAAAATACCCCATATCATATTTTGGTCCCCCATGTGCATAAATGGCTTCCTTATTTAAATCTGAGTTACCACAGTCAAGCAACTAGGCCTCTATCTCTTACGGTTCACCAGATATAAGCACTCAAACCTACCCCATCATGAAAAAAATACCCCATATCAAATTTTGACACCCCATCATGAAAAAAATACCCCATCTCAAATTTTGACACCCCATGTGCATAAATGGCTTTCTTATGTAAATCTGAGTTACCACAGTCAAGCAACTAGGCCTCTATCTCTTACGGTTCTCCAGATATAAGCACTTGAAGCTACCCCATCATGAAAAAATGACCCCATATTAATTTTTGGACCTCCATGTGTGATTTTTGTTCCCCATATTTTAAAACTTACCCCATATGTAATATTTTACCCCTATAACTCATAGTTTATTACCACCAAGCTTTGTTTTATACATTGAAAATTACAGGGACCAAAATTTAAGATGGGGTACAAATCACATGATGCCGGGGGGGGGGGGTTTATTTTGACAGATGGCGGGGGGGGGGGGTTTATTTTTTCACATGGGGTAGAATCTCACTCCTCAACTGGGATGGTGCCACTTTGGGGACTAGTGTAATCAACGCAGATTTAACCACTATCCTATAATTTGAACTAGTAAGCTTTTTTTGTCTGTAGCGAACGATCTCGCTGAACCGATATGGTTCTCCTTTACAGTAAAGCTTTTATATGTCCAAGGAAGGTTTATAACTATTTTTGGGGAAGGTATCTCAACCCTACCAAGAAAAATATTCCCGCTCCCCCCCCCCCTTATTTTTTTTACTTTTTCGTTTTAAAACTTAAACAAGAGGGGGGAGGGACTTACTCCCCTTCCATCTAAAGTGCTCCTACAGGCTCCTATGTTTCTTTTTTTGTCTGAAGCTAAAGATCCTATAAACTGCAGGAGTTAAGTAATTTTCTTTTCAGGGAAGCTTCATAAATGTCTTTGAGCTGTTTGAGGCTATTTTCCTCACCTCCCTTCTCCTACCCTAGAGGCTAGGATCGAAGCAAATAGTAAACTTTAGAGTGCCCTAACTGAAACGAATGAACGTAATAATAAATAAGGATGACAACATCCATAAAAGCGAAGCTCTGAAGCGGTTTGAAAGACGAACATTAACTTTTGTAGAGTGTCAGAACTGAATATACTAAATATAAATATATATAGAAGTTTCAACAAAATAATACGTAAATTTGTTACAAAACTTCTTAAATACAGAATTCTGTTTAAGGACATACTGACATTTTTAAGACTTGATTATAGTTATGCTTAATAGGAATCAATAATCCAAATATCAGATCAATCCGATGATTTCTTCACATAAAAATTTTTTGTTAACCCTTACAGATCGGGCCCCAATTCCCACCTTAATAGATCGGGGGGGGGGGGGGCTCCTAGAGCCCCCCCTTCTATCTCGGCTCCTGGTACAGATAAAGACGTAAATTTTTTTTCTGGTGGTTCATGTGTATTTTTAGAGAAAATTACTTTTTCTAGTCATAGCAGTCAGACCGCTCCTTAGCCGCTTTTTAGCGGCCAGCCGCAAAATTTAAAACAGCTGTAGAGCGGCCAATTTTGCAGCTAGGATGACCAAATTTTAGGACGAACTTTTATTTTTCATAACAAAAAAATTACTTTTTCTGATCATCGCCGAAAAACGGCAAATAATGGAAACCGCCATTTTCGGCGGTTACGACGGTAAATTGGCGGTTGGCGGCGCAAATTAATATATTTTTCTGTTTTTTATTGCTCAAGGATTTACCAAAAATATTATAGGTCTCTAGCTGTAATAGAAGCCACGATATTCATGATATATGTCTGTAGTAAAAGCCAGACAAAAATCGGTCATAAAGTCGGTCAGGGAGCGATCAAACGGTAATAACACCACTTTTCTCAGAAGGTCATTGATATCTAAGTATTCACAAAAAAAATTAGGTTTCTACCTTATACACAAAAGTCATAATGTAGAAATTAAGATTTATTTAGAATTTTTTCTAATTTTGTTTTTGCTACCCAACCGACTTTGACCGGACACCACGACCGACACAGACCAGATATCCTAATAAAATCAACTCTTGCTAAACTAAACTTAAAAAGTCATGAATTACAGCTCTCCATCTTACCTACAAAAAAAATGAGATTGAAAAAACTAGAGGGGGAGGGCTCTGGGAGCCCCCCCCCCCCGATCTGTAAGGGTTAAAAAAGTAAAAGATCAACATGCTCTAAACATGGACGTACGGACATTCTGGTAACGATTATAGAGTTGCTACGCTTTCTAAATCGTACCTGATTACTACAGGAGTTAGTAATTAACGAAAAATGTATCCGTTACAAACGGACGGACTGACCGACCCTAAATATAGAAAAGCTTCGCTTTTAAAAAGTAACAATGACAGTCTAATAAAACCAAATAACAAATTTTAAGTCTGTAACTCAATTTTAACAACTATATATAACTGGTTCTTTAGCGACCTAAATGCATAGAATAACATAAGACTTTTTGCATTAGTAAGCCTGGTTTTTAGCTGTCAAACTATAGTGATATACAAAAGAGGTTTGCCCAGAAACATACGGGGAGGGAGGGGACATTGGGCTGCTTATTACACTAGTCCCAACAGTTTTATAACAACGTTTTCCTAACAACTTTGGGGACTTTGAAGTGGGGAAGTTGAGTGTTCAAACGTTTCAACCACTAGTTATAATCTACATAATATGGGTAATTTTGTGTAACATCATTGGGTATCAATTTATCGGCCATTGTCTTATCCCTTAAGATCCCTGAGATGAGTTGACAGGGAAATGACAGATTTTTGGTCCATTGTCATAATTTCAAATTTAACACTTCTATTGTTAATTTTTTGGGGGTTTTTGGTCGATTTTATGTCTGCTAATATATGTTTTTCAAGGATAAAAATATCCAAAAACAAGAAGCTAAGCTTTTCTATAATCAGGGTCTGTCTGTCAGTAAGTCCGTAAAGGTTTTCGTTAATTTAGACATGTTAAAATTTTCCTATCGACTTCAAACTTTGCATGATGATGTCTGTATTAATTAGGTACAATTTAGTAAGCGTAGCAACTCTTATAATCGCTACCAGAATGTCTGTACGTCTATTTTAAACATTTTGATTCCTATGACACCAAAATACAATGTTGTAAGAGCTTCGCTTTTATGGATGTTGTCATCCTTGTTTTTTTGTTTTTTTGGGGGGGGGGAGATTTGGTGTCTGCTAATACTTGTTATTCAAGGATAAATATATCCAAAAACAAGAAAGCATCCATAAAAACGAAACTTTAAAGTCAGAAGGAAGAACTAACGAACAATAATTCTTGTAGAGTGTCAGAAACTTTTTTTTAAAGTTTAAACAAAATTGTACATAAATTTGTAGCAACATTTTGAAAATACAGGATACCATAAAACATACTTAGGATTTTATTATAGAGATGCTTCGCTTAAGTTATTATACCTTGTTGTCTTAGGAAACATTATTCCAAAAATCATATGAATACGATCAAAATATATTACAAAAATTTAAATATCAGCATGTTTAAAATGGATGTACAGACTTTCTGGATACATTTATAGAGTTGCTACGCTTCCTGAATCGTTACAGGAATCAACAAGCAAAGTTTGAATTTGATAGGACAATTCTAAAATGTATATATTAACGAAAGGCTAATTTTAAAAGCTTAGCTTTTCTATATTTAGGGTCGGTCTGTCAGTACGTCCGTAAAGGTTTTTGTTAATTTAGACATGTTAGAATTGTACTATCAATTTCAAACTTTGCATGATAAATCCTGTGGCAGTTAGTTACAATTTATAAATTTAGCAACTCTATAATCGTTACCAGAAAGTCCTTAAGTCCATTTTAAACATGCTATAGAACATAAAAACAGTCATTGTTTGTTTGATTTTAGAGCTTTTTTTAAATTGATATTGTGTCATCCTTGTTAAAAGCGAAGCTTTTCTATAATTAGGGTCGGTCCGTCTGTACGTCCATTGTAAACATGTTGATTTTTTAACTTTTTAACAACAATTTTTTACGGGATATAATCATCCGATTGATCTGATTTTTGGAGTACTGATTCCTATTACAATAAGATACAATATTATAAGCGAAGCATCTCTATAATCAAGTCCTAAAAATGTCAGTATGTCCTTAAACATAATTCTGTATTTAAGATGTTTCGCAACAAATTTACGTATAATTTTGTCAAAATATATGTATTTATATTTTGTATATTTAGTTCAGACACTCTACAAGAGTTAATGTTCGTCTGTCATACCGTTTCAGAGCTTCGCTTTTATGGATGTTGTCATCCTTGTTAAAATAGGGATTATTTCATATCCTCTCCATTGTGCTTTCCCTGTAGCTTTTATTAAATTTGTTCGGAGATTAATTTATCTGCCATTAACGGATCCCTGTAACAATGGAAAATATTATTTGAGATCAAAGGGCTAGTAAACAATTGGTATCATAAAAAAGTATAAAATATAAAAAAAAAGATTTTGCAGACGAAATATTAGGGTTTTTTTTTTATGGTTTTGGCATTAAATTGTGCCTTAACAATTAATGGATATAGTATTTACGTGGATATATTGACAGGGGGAAATTCTTTTGTATATTTTGATTGCTATGAAGGACCTCATATATTGGTCAGTTAGTTCATCTAGTTGGAGCGGAGAGGATGGGATGAAGGGGGGATATATTTTTTTTTGCCAGCTGTGAGTTCACTTTATTAGTACATCACAATCTGGTGCAACATTCAAGTAATTTGTATATCAATTTTAACAGTTATTATAGGATTTAAAACAATGGGCAATAATTTTTTTTCTTTCCCTCTAGTTATTAAGTGTGAAATTCTGCCTTTAGAAGCTGGAAATTAGGGAATTATGAGAATGGAGAGAGGTGACATTGGACTGTTTATTATATAGTCCCCAAAGTTTTATAATGACATTTTTGTTGAATTTTGATAAATTGTGTTCAAATAATTGTAATCTACATAAGGGGTAATTTTGTGTATCATCATTGGAGATTCACACAAATTTATCGGCCATTGCCTTATCCCTTTAGATCCATGGTTCCTTGTTCTGCTATCAACATAACAAATTGATGAGAATTTTGCGCTTGTTTTTTTTTGCAGAAAAAATTTTGCATAAGAAAATATACAACAAATTTTATGCCTAGTCCATTAGATGTTAGAATTGCTATTTATCGCACCGTGATATAAACAGCTTTCCGCGGATAAAAAGATATACAATTATAAAATTAAAACCAGTTTAGCCTCAGGAGGCTTTTATGGACTAAAAAACTGGTTTTAAAAAGATTTATCAATCCATTGAAAAAAGGTTTTGTTTGACATTTATATTTGTTTTTTTGGATCATGGAAAAAAACGAAATAGCGGGATTCGTCATTTATTTCACACTAGCTTTTGTTAGGTTAGGTTAAAGTGTTAGGAAATAGGCCCCGAAAATTGGAGAAAATTTAATGTGAAAATATGACAAAACCCGCTACTTTGTTTTCTTTCTATGATCCTTTTTTTCATAATGTTTCTAATACATCCTTCTAATGCTAACACCCTAACCCCACTCGATTTTGGCTTTAGGGGGGGGGGGGGGTGTAAAACATTTTTGGGGACCCTTTATACGCCACTGGATCTATGCATATTGAAGAACTAGCCTAAAATATGAAAATGCAACAACAATGGATATAGTATATATGTGAATATTATGACAGGGGGAAATTGTCGTCAATTTAGGTTGCTAACTTGGGCATCACTTATTATTAGTCAGTTCGTTCATCCAGTAGGAAGGGGGGTGGTTTTAAGGGGGTGGATGTGGGAATCATTATTTTAGCCAGCTACACATTTCACTTTATTAGAGTATATGATTATCTGGTGTACGGTTTATGTATTAA
Source organism: Acartia tonsa (assembly GCF_053477335.1). Taxonomy (NCBI): domain Eukaryota; kingdom Metazoa; phylum Arthropoda; class Copepoda; order Calanoida; family Acartiidae; genus Acartia; species Acartia tonsa. The sequence continues at coordinate 2,374,432 of NC_137271.1, read as the reverse complement.
TAAATCCATTGCAACAATATTTTCATAAATAAACAAAAAAACATGGTCAGTTGAATTTGAGTTTCCGATTGTGTACATAGTTTCCTTTTTATATCTCAATTTACAACTAGCTAAAAAAGCTTCAAACTTCAAACAAAATTTAAAATTTATTATGTATAAATCGTATAAACATTATATCGCTTTTCCCTTTGACCGGAGTAACTGAAAATAGGTTTTGCAATATTTGGGTCATCTGCTGTACAGCTTCGGAAATTAGGAAAGAAATGGGCAATCAATTTTTAGTTGATCAAAAACAACCATATACAATATACATAACTAGGATAATAATTGCAATAAGTAGCGCAGCAATATCAAAATTTTAACTTGTACAACAAAATAATCAAGATTTATTATTAATAGTTATTCATCGCATCGTATTATAGACAGCTTTCAACGGACATAATAATGGAAATTTTGAGTTTAAAACCAGTTTGGTTAGCCATTAATTTTATCATTTTATTTTAATATTAGTGAACAATTTTCTGTGATTTAATGCTATACTTTATTTTTAAGAACCGGTTTTAATCCGGCGAAAATAAGATTGGCTCAGCTGCTATTCAAGATACCTATAAACATCTATTATATAATTTACTTCGTCCGTAATTCTGTCTGTGACGATTTGACGGTCATTTGATTTCTGAAGAAAATGACTCGGCTGGTATCTTAGATTGACATCTGAAGTTTTTGTGTGAAGATTCTTCAAATCAATAAGCAACTACTTCATAACTCCAGAGAGAGGGGGGACAATGGGCTGTTTATTACACTAGTCCCCAAAGTTTTTATAAAGCAACTTTGTGGACTTTAGTGAATATTGATTGGTTGATTCATTAAGTTGAGTGTTCAAACGCTTTAACAACTAATTAACCAATAAAAGGGGTAATTATGTGTGTCTTCGTTGGGAATGTACATTGTCTTATATCTTTAGATCCCTGTCATAACTCACATTTTTCAGAATTCTGTACAGAAAAAATCTAATTTATGTTGTTTTATAAAATTGACGTACAGACTTCTACTACATTGTATATAGCCTCGCTTCTAAATATTTATGAAGTAGGAAAACAACATTTGTTGAAAGGGACTGAATTCACAAAATATTTAGCAACCACAAACAATCAGGAATCTAAAGGGATAAGACAATGGCCGATAAATTGATGTACATCCCTAATGATGATACACAAAATGTCCCCACCCTGTGATCTAGTGCTAATTTTCAATTGGGTCTTTGAATATCAGCCACTATCGTCTGGAATATTAACACAGCCAAGTCGCTACACAAAAAAAGAATGCAATTTGTTAGCAGACGAAAATGGTCCACCTTCAATGGATCCAGGTAGCTAGTTGTCTGGGTTATAAATATATATATCTTAAAATGTTCATAATTTTTTGAAGAAAAAAGTGTTATCTAATCATTTTTTTTTTTTCAGGTATGTTGAGTAGATACTTTAAAGACATTTTTATCATGAAAAGTTTGAAATTTATAGGACAATTCTAACATGGCCACATATAATAGATAGTAGACGAACAGACGGAAATATCGACCCTTTATGTAGGAAAGCTTCGCTTTATAAAAAAATGATTAGTACAACCCCAACTTTTTATTTGGCAAAACCCAGCTTTGGAAGAATTTTTGTATTTGTAGTTAATAACCTTAGCTAAAATCATTTTCGCAGTATATTTTCACCCAAGATTATGTGTTATGGTAGTTAAAATTAAGTATTAAAATGCTGCTATAAAATCAATATATACAAGGATTGCACTGAAAATTTCATTATAAGAGGTTTTTCTTGTATGTCGGAAAAATGTTATGGAAACTACGCATTTAGGTTATTGATGGTTTAAGGCTGTTTTTCTTTTGATTCGCTTTTTCTTTCCGATGTTGTCTACCCTTATTTACTCTTTCTATATTTTCGGTCAGTTGAATTTGAGTTGCCGATTGTGCACACCGTTTCCTCGGTATTTCCTCATCCTATCTCAATAGTTAAAAAAATCAAACTTCCCAAAAAATTTTAATTTGAATGTATAAACGATGTGTACACCGAGGAAACTGTGTACACAATCGGCAACTCAAATTCAGCTGACCGTATTTTCACATAGCGCCCATGTATATAACCTTTTAAGATTTTGGGATTTGGGGGATACAATCAAAATCTACAACCTTTTCTTCCCCCCAAATAATTACTAAATATCAAAGGTAGCATTGCCAGAGAGAGAGAGAGGACAATGGGCTGTTAATTATACTAGTCTCCCAAGTTTTCTTATTCGTTGGCTTTACAACTTTTGGGACTTTCGTAAATTTTGATTGGTTGATTTATTAAGTTGTGTGTTTAAGTATTTCAACCACTAAATTAATAAACTACAGATGGGGTAATTTTGTGTATCATTATTAATTAGGGATGGAAATCAATTTATCAGGCATTGTCTTATCCCTTTAGATACCTGTTGCATTGCACAGCTGAATATTGGGGGAAAATTATTTTATTGTCCATTATCATATTCCCGAATCCCAGGTTTTGACTATGTTCCTCAAATATTATAAAGGACTAAAGGTCAACTTCCCTAAAAACACATTGAAAGGTCAACTAAACAAGGATGACAACATCTATAAAAGCGAAGCAATAGTACGGACATTAACACTTGTATAGTGTCAAAACTCATTAATCGGACTATAAATGTATAAGAGTCGAAGCAAAATTGTAAGTAAATTTGTAGAAAAACTGCTTGTTACAGGATAATGTTCATGGACGTACTTACATTTATAAGACTTGGTTATAGAGTTGCTTCGCTTATAATATTGTACTTTGTTGTCCAAGGAATCAATATGCTAAAAATCAGATCAATCGGATGATTAGATCACATAAAAATTTGTTCTTAAAAAAGTAGAAAAATCAACATATTTAAAATGGACGAACGGACATTCTGGTAATGATTATAGAGTTGCTACGCTTTCTAAATCGTACCAAATTAAAGCTATCCGCCATGGACGTACAGACGGACCGACCCTAATTATAGAAAAGCTTCGCTTTAAAAAAAATAGATATAGGATATACGTGGATTCATTTACAGGGGAAATTTGTTGTTAATCTAGGTTGCTAATATGGACCCCATTTTTTGGTTAGTTCGTTCATGCAGTTGGAGGGGAGGGAAAGGCAAATGAGTGGTATCGTTAATTTAGCCAGCTGCAAGCAATAAAGATTCATTAAAGTCCCCAAAGTTATAAAGCCAACGATTAGGAAAATGCATTAAAAAACTTTGGGGACTAGCGTAATAAGCAGCCCAATGTCCTCTCCCTCCCTTTTGGGTTTAACCTTAATTATGCGCATAATCATTTTGTTGATTTATAGTAGAAAAGTAACACTTTCGCATCGTATTATAGACAGCTTTCTGCGGATATTGAAATAAAAAAATAGCCCAGAGTAGCCAAAGGCCCGGGCTAACAAAACTGGTATTAAACTTATGATTTGTATTTTATTATTCGTGGAAAATTGTCTGTAATACTATGCTATTCATGATTATTTAGGATTGCAGAGAACCGGTTCTAATCCAGCGGATATTATTCGGTTTGGATGCCATATCAGAAATTAATTTAAATCCGCCCTTTATTTTTTCCTTTTACGGTTCAGAGTTGGAATAGTTAGGCTATCAAGGATTAAGGTACTCAAAGTTTTTAAGCCAGAAATAACTTTGGGTACCTTTATCATCCGTAGTCTAATGCCCCCCCCCCCCTCTCAGAGAGAATTTTAAATTCCTTATTGTTTGTATTAATCAGTTTCTTCGCTCAAAATTATCGCATAGTATTATAAACAACTTTCCGCGGCTAGTAAAACGATAAATTATAGATTTTTACTGGTTTTGTTGGCCCTGAGGGGCCAAAGGCTTAGGCTAACAAAACTGGTATTAATTTTATGATTTTTAAAAATGTTTTTTAGAGAATTGTCTATAATACGATGCTATACATGATTTCAGTAAGGCTGAGAACTGGATATAATCCAGCGGATTTTAATCGGTTTGAAAGCCATACTGGAAAAAGATTATCCAATTTTCAAAGAAACCACACATACACACACACAGATATACACATACACACATACACACACACACACTGAATTAAAACAAGGATGTCATTTACAATATTTATAAATAGCGCAGTTACCAAGGAATCATAAGGGATAAGACAATGGATGATTAATTGATGCACAGCCCTATACATTGATAATATAAATATATATTGATAAACAAAATTACCCTTATTTTAATTGAGATTATTGTTGAAATTGCAGGTATGTTCAAAGTTCGCAAATTTAGGTCAAATCAAGACCTAATCAACACTTTGATTGAATGATCTTTGTCTAGCAACCCTTGCATTTAGTATAGATTCGAATAGCCTAAAATAATCCCGGGACCAAAGTAAAGCTTCACAACAATGGAGAACACAATCGGTTCAGTAGTTAGCTTAGGCTACAGACATAAAACCTTACTACTTTTTATAATAACAAGGATGACAACATCTACAAAAGCAAAGCTCTGAAATGGAAGGACAAACGAACATTAACAGTTGTAGAGTGTCAGAACTGAAAAATCAGAATAAATGTATAAGTCTATATTAAATGTAAGTTAATTTGTTGCAAAACTGTTTAAAATCAGCATGATTTAAATGGACGTACGGACATTCTGGTAACGATTATAGAGTTGCTACGCTTCCTTACTCGTACTTAATTATTTCATGAATCATCGTGCATACTTTGAAATCAATAGGACAATTCTAACATGTCTAAATTACCTAAAAAAGCTAACGGACGGACCTACCGTAATTATATAAAAGCTTTGCTTTCAAAAAAAGACCTTCGCATAATCTATGTTTAGAAATCACTGCATAAAAGCGCAACCCATAGATATACATAAACAGTGTTGACACACTCTAGCTAAATTAGAGTTTTTTTATTGTTTCATATGTTATTATTATGTATCACGCCAACCGCTCAACCGATTCTTTAGGGGCGTACCGCTAGTTTTATATCCTATAATATAAAGTAAGACGGTTTTTTTGCTAAGGCGTAAGATTTCGATAATTACAGAACTAATTGAGTTCTACTTTTTAGGGAAGCTTCACCTAGGTCCTGGCATGGTTTTAGGCTACTTTATTTTTAGATATAAGCCTTTTGGTGGTTTTAGGCAATTTTTTTGAAGACAGAGTCCCTAGATTCTTGGGGCGCAGCCACTAGAATAATATATCAAGATCCTAATTAATTTCTTTTTTTTCTCATTGAATAAACACTCAACCAAACATTCATTTTAGACCACTCCTATAGTCTTGCTATAAAAGTAGCGTGACTATACCATTGAAGCATAAGTGATTCCAGTATGGTACTGTTATTTCTGGGGTTTTAAATCAATAGAACCATTCTATATATATTCATTTTGGCCTAGAATGAATGGGCGAGGATAGGATTATTTATAATTCACATGTGTGTGTGTGTGTGTGTGTGTGCATGTGTGTGTGTGTGCATGTGTGTCTGTGTAGGAGAGGTGTTTTCTCATCCGTGCAAATAAATGTAAACGTATAGATATATAATCAAGATAACTACCCTGATCTAGTTTTGGGAACCTTTTTCGTCTGCTAGCAAATTACTTTCTGTTTTTTTCTAGCGACTTGGTTGTGTTCATATTTCCAATGCTATATTTAAAGGCCCAATAGAAAGCCAACGGTGTGGGACATACAATTATTTAATCCCTTCCCTCTCTATTGTGTTACTATATTTTCGTGTATTCTTTGTTTGTCATGCGAGTAGCGAAACATCTAATTACAATAAACAAAAATACCCTTTCTGTAGATTACAATTATAAAAAAGTGGAATTTTTAAAATTGATAGTTTGTATAACCCAATTAGGATTATGCAAAAGTTCCCAAAGTTTTACGCCACCAAAGTTGGAAAAAGGACTTTGGTTACCAGTATGATTCATATTTAGTTTTAGTAATAATATATTGCAAAATGTTTTGCTGTATTACATGGGACACTTATTATAGATGCACTCATAGCAGGGATCTAAATGGATAAGACAATGGCTGCTTAATTGATGTACATCCCCAATAATGATACACAAAATTACTCCGTCTGTAGATTACTTATTCTGGGTTGAAACGTTTAGACACTAAATGAATCAACCTATCAAAATTTAATTAAAGTCGCCAACTTGTTAAGCCATGAATAAGAAAACGTTATTATAAAACATTGAAGACTAGTGTAATTAACAGCCCAATGTCCCCTCCCTCCCTGCATTCATAGCCTTTTAGCTTAAATGTATACACCACCGATAAACAGATATATAAATCAGAGAGAGAGGGGACAATGGACTGTTTATTACACTAGTCCCCAAGTTTTATAATAACGTTTTTTTATTCGTTTGCTAATTATTTTTGGGGACTTTAATGAATTTCGATTGATTCATTCATTAAGCTGAGTGTTCAAACGTTTCAACCACTAGTTTTAATCGACAGAAGGGGTAATTTTGTGTATTATCATTAGGGATATACGTAAATCAATTTATCAGTAATTGTTTTATTCCTTTGATCCTTGTATATAAATACATATCCTTATATAAGTAACAGAATGTCTCTTAGTCTATAGCTGAAGATATCGCTAACGGCTGGATCGATAGATGAATAGTTAGATGGATGGATGGATAAATAGTTAGAAAAATAGATGGATGAATGGATGGATGTATAGTTAGATAGATAGATAGCTGAATAAATAATAGATAGATAAATAAAAAATGTTCCAATTTGTTTTAACAGATTTCTTTTCCTAATAAAGAATTTTAATTAATATAATTAACAGACTATTATTTTCAGTATGGATTCGAAATCGAATAATATCCGCTTTATTAGAACCGTTTCTCAGCCATACTGAAAAATCATTTATAGAATGGCATTACAGACAATTTTCCACGAACATTAAAATTTAAAAAGGAAATATATTTATATGTAACCTTATAAAATTAAAATAGCTGTTTATGAGATCCTGCAGTACAAGGACAGAAAACTACAATTAAAGGCTGTTGCTCTGATATTGTTATCAATAAGGAAAACTTATTATTACTGAATGTAGAGTCATCTGGAAGGGGATGGGGGATTTTATTCAAGAAACCCTGCGAAAAATAGCTAAAAACCTTCCCTGGTCTTACAATGAAAATAATATCATTATTGAATTTCTCATAAATAAAACTTCCATAAAGGCGATGCATTGGAATGGTACGACAAACGAACATTAACGAACTGAATAAGCAGAATAAAAATATATAAAAGTCGAAACAAAATTATAAGTGAATTTGTTGAAAAACTGCTTATATGCAGGATACTGTTTGAGGATATACTTACATTTTTTTGGACTTTATTATAAAGATACTTTGCTTATAATATAATTATAGAAAAGCTTTGCTTTTTAAAAGTGGAAAAAGTTTTCTCGTATTCATTCGAAACCGGTGGATTAGAAACGGTTATAATCAATACGAAAAAATTATGTCTAGCATCGTATTATATCCAGTTTTCTACGGATATAAAAATGTACAATACAAACAAGCCCGTGCCTTCGGCATCTCGGGGCTAAAAAAACTGGTTTTAATCTGGTTAATTGAACATTTATATCCGCGGAAAGCTGTTTATAATACGATGCGAGAAATAACTATTAAAATTTATGTAGACTCTATTGTCCTTTCCCCTCACCCCCCCCCCCCATCCTTTAAAGAATGGGTATTTATAAACTAACCTAAAATTAAAGGCCTAATTTCTTTAATATGACTTTAAGCTTCCTGTCTCCTCCCCCCCTTGCCACCCCCCCCCCCTCTCCACGTGTGTCTTAATTTTTAAAAGCGAAGCTTTTCTATAATTAGGGTCGGTCCGTCCGTACGTCCGTACGTCCGTCCGTCCGTCCGTACGTCCGTACGTCCGTACGTCCGTACGTCCGTAACGGATAGCTTTTTCTGTTAATTTAGGCATGTTAGAATTGTCCTATCGATTTCAAATTTTGCATGGTGATTCCTTTAGTAGTTAGGTACGATTTAGAAAGCGTAGCAACTCTATAATCATTACCAAAATGTCCGTACGTCCATTTTAAACATGTTGATTTTTTTACTTTTTTAACAACAAATTTTTATGTGATCAAATCATCGGATTGATCTGATTTTTGGTATATTGATTCCTGGGACAACAAAGTATAATGTAATAAGCGAAGCAACTCTATAATCAAGCCCTAAAAATGTAAGTCTGTCCATAAAAATTATCCTGTATCAAGCAGTTTTACAACAAATTTACTTACAATTTTGCTTTGACTCTTATAAATTTATATTATGATAATTAAGTTCTAACACTATACAAGTGTTAATGTCCGTTTGTCCTACCGTTTCAGTGCTTCGCTTTTATGGATGTTGTCATCCTTGTTATTATAGGGCACAGTAGAAAAAAATGGATTCACAAATAAAAACAAAACAAAATAAAATTGGGGTAATTTTTTTCTAGGCTTGATTTCTCTAGAAACCTTCCCAGGACCTATGAGAAGTTACACTGCAAAGGAGAATCATATCGGGATAGCGGTTAGCGAGATCCTCTAGTACACACAGACAGATAGACATCCTATCACTTTTATAAAAGGTGCTTTTATCAAAGTGTCTATTATGCACTGAAAATTATAAAATAAGGGAGGATGTATTTTTTTCCTATGTTTATAACCATGCGGGGCCATCCAATTCCCAATATAACCTTGCCTAACCGGGCCTAATAAGTAATAACCTAACAATAGAATAACTATACCCCTCCTTATTTTTTATTTTATTTCAAAATAAAAAGTGGGGCATTCAATGCTGAACTGATTAAGGATTCCTGTAAGAATAGGGTATAATTTTGAAAACTCAAGAATTCTATAATCATTACCAGAATTATATCTACATTTATTATAGCAAAAATCAAAATTTTTAATACTTTTATTTAAAAATCTACAAAAATTTCATTGTACACTTTCTTAGGGGCTACCAATTAACTCCCCTCCCCCCCCCCCCCAAACTTCACATATACCATAATTCTAGAAACATAGACAGATTTTCAATTATTTTAATCTATAAATCTGGTGAATTTAGTCTTCAAAACATTTTGATTACAAAAAAACCGTTTTCATACGTTCGTTTGTCCGTTAGCAACACATAACAGCAATTTAAATCATTGCATATAAATACATTGGACTGTTTATTACACTAGTCCCCAAAGTCAAATAAAATTCTCTAATTTATTAGCTCTAGCTTAACTTTAGGGACTTGAATTTTGATTAGTTGGTTCATTTAGTTGAGTATCCAAAAGAATAAGCCACTAATTGTAATCTACAGAAGGGATAATTTAGTGTATCATCATTGGGGATGTACATAGATTTATCGGCCATTGTCTTATCCCTTTGATCTATGGAATATTAGTCTATGTTTCTTAACCTAAAAGACGTGAAAATTGGCCTTGAAAAAAAAGACGTTCTTCCAATGCGTCTACTTTCTTTTGTAGCTGCAGCTACGCTACGTTCGTCTAAAAACTGATAACCACTGAACCTATTAGGTTTTCCAATATAGGGAAGCTTTACGTACATTGGTATTAGGATAGTTTTATGCTATTTTATTTTTGAATATAGGTCATATTGTGGTTTTAGGCTATTTAATAGGTTTTATATTTTTTCGTTTGGACACTCATCTAAAAACCATGAACTCATAATCACCAAGCATATCCAGGGATCTAAAGGGATAAGACAATGGCTGATAAATTGATGTATATCTCCAATGTTATTACACTATGATACCTCTATTTTTTAGATTACAATTAGTGGTTAAAACGTTTTGACACTTATCTTATCAAATTTATTTATCAAAATTCGTTAAAAGTCCCCAAAGTTCTTAAGCCAACAATCAAGAAAACGTTATTATAAAACTTTGGGGACTAGTGTAATAAACAGCCCATTGTCTCCCCTTTCTCTCTAAAGCATACCAGGATAGGTTAGTTAACAATAAACTAACCTACATCCATTTCTCCCCCCCCCCAAATTATTAAAGTTAAGTTAAAATAAATTGATCAACCATTGTCTTATCCCTGTATGTAACTGCATAATCACTAATAAAAATCTTTTACTTTTCAAACCATAAATTACGTTCACTGAATTTGAGTTGCTGATTGTGTACACTGTACATAGTTTCCTCATGCTATCTCAATATTTACTACTAGCTAAAAATGCTTCAAACTTCCAAAATAAAAATTTGAAGTTTGAAACTTTTTTAGCTATCAGTAAATATTGAGATAGGATGAGGAAACTATGTACACAATCGGCAACTCAAATTCAGCTGACCATAAATTAACATCGGTTTAAAAAAATAATATTTGATTTATTCATTCGTTGTGTGATTGCAATAGCTTGTTGACTAAAGAAATATAATCATAAAAAATCTTTGAATTAATTTTCCAGCATAGTTTCGAACCCGAAAAATATCTGATGGATAATTGGACTAGATCTTGGCCATAATTAGAAATCATGTATTTCTAAGCAATCAGAAGACAATCAATCGGCAATTCAAATTCAGCTGACCATAAATTAACATCGGTTTAAAAAAATAATATTTGATTTATTCATTCGTTGTGTGATTGCAATAGCTTGTTGAATAAAGAAATATAATCATAAAAAATCTTTGAATTAATTTTCCAGCATAGTTTCGAACCCGATTAATATCTGATGGATAATTGGACTAGATCTTGGCCATAATTAGAAATCATGTATTTCTAAGCAATCAGAAGACACTTTACTTTTACAAAATTATCCTTTATATTACAACTGTTGATTTGGGCTTCACTAGCCTAAGAGGCATCAAATATTTCATCGAGAGCAGCGAAAGAACATCGAGACATCAGTATTGTTTGAAATTGCAATTTTTTTATATTAAAAAATTTTAATTTTTTTATAAAAGAGTTTAAACAAAACATTATTTTTTTACTAAAAAAACTAGTTTGAAATAAAAAAAAATAAAACTATATTTTTGAGAAAAAGTACTTTTATTTTTTTTTATTTTAATAATGTTTTGAACAACGTAGAAAAAATTCAACGTAGAGACGACTAGCGGTAAAATATTAAACTACATTTAGATTAATCTCTCAAGAAAATATTATGCCTGACATTTAAGTAAATTAACCCTTTGTTGACGAATATTGAAAAATTCATTTTCTAATTTACAAAAATATAATTGATCTTATAATTTTCAAAATCTACAATCCGCGGAAAGCTGTCTATAGAATGCGATAAATTACTATTATCGTAAAGAAATCAATAATTAATATAAGATTTATATAAAGCATGTTTTTTCTTTACAAAAATCTACATCATAACAATTTTTGTAAAGAAAATTTCTACATAAAAGCTAAAAAATATTAAGGATATTAAAAATGGACACACGGACATTCAGACAAAGAATACAGAGTTGTTCCGCTGTTATACCTAATTTTCATAGTAATTACTTACAAGATTTAAGATTGATCGGACGAATATCCATTACAGAGACTGACAGACCAACGGACCGACATCGAATGTAGAAATGCTTCGATTTTAAAAAGACTTCCTTCCGTCTAAATATTTAGGTAGGCGTTAATTATTCCAGGAAGGAAGGGGGGGACAATGGGCTGTGCATTACATCAGTCCCCAAAGTTTTATATTATTTTTTTGCCTAAAAACTTTGGGCGTCTTTTTAAATTTTGTTTGGTTGGATCATTAAGTTGAGTTTCCAAAATTTGTAATCTAAAGAAGGGGTAATTTTGTGCATCAGCATTGGGGATCTACATAAGGTTATTGGCCATTGTCTTATCCCTTTAGATCCCTGAAATATTTAGGTTGTTTGAAGGGGTTAATTATTCACAGGGGTATGGGGATAGGACAATGGCCGATAAATTAATGTACATTCCCAATGATGATACACAAAATTTACAGCCCATTTTTTCAGTATGATACACTGACGACGGTCCTAGGACATTAACGCAGAAGTGACAAACGTCGGAGTGGATACTAACCTAACCTTTTTTAAACCATCTAATAAGTTTTTGAATGCCTTACCCATGCGGGGGGCTCATATCTTAACTTTATATGACCGATGAGTGAGAAGCTACGCTGTTAAGAAAAACCCGATCGGTTCAGCGGTTAGCGAGATCCTTCGTTACAGAAAGACATCCTGTTACTTTATTATAATGATAATTTAAGTTTGAGTAATGGGGTCTAAAACCAAAATTATTATATTATTCAATTTACAAAAGTAATTTAAGGGAAGAAGTTTGTTAGCGTTAAATTATTAGGCATTATGATATAAAAGTATCAGGATGTCTATTTGTCTGTCTGTACCGAAGGATTTTGCTATTCGTTGAAGCAATCGGGTTCTCCTTAACATGGTAGCTTCTCATAGGTTCCTGGAAGGTTTATAACTATAGGTTCTTCTTTGCATATTGAAGCTTCATATATGTCTATGAAAAGTTTACAACTATTTTTGGGGGAGGGTAACTAATCTTTCACTTTAAAATATAGGGTCTATCCATCCGACTTACCAACTCCCCATTCCCTCAAAGAGATACATTCTTATTGCATTATTGAAATGACAGTTGGACGAACATTTGCTGAACAAAGAGTGGCTTCGCTCCTTACCAAATGATTAATGATAAGATCTTAATATTTTTAGGTTTGTTCTACTGTGGTTTCTCACTTCCTTGTTTAATTTTTGGTTAATTAAAAACAGGGAGGGGGGAGGGGACATTCGGTTTTTATTATTACACTAGTCCCCAAAGTTTTAAAATAACATTGGTTTTAAAACTTTGGGTACTTGTATTTTGATTTTTATATCAATTTATCGGCCATTGTCTTATCCCTTTAGATCCATGATTAAAACTGTTCTATTCAGTGCCGTGCCTTAAGCTCATTGTAGTAGTGGCGTGCGATAGAGGGGTTGTTAGCACCCCCACTTAATAGACACCCCCTTTAAAATTGAAATTGGAAAGGTCTGACTCCCAGTTTATTTGTGTACGCCACTAGCTCAATGCACTAGTAACCAATTAGGAAGGGGACACTAGATGTTTATTACACTAGTCCCAAAGTTTTATAATAACGTTTTCTTATTTGTTGGCTTAACAACTTTATTAAATTTTGATTGGTTTGTTCAGTGTCCCATTGTTTCAATGTTTCAACCACTAACTCTTACCTATAGAAGGGGTAATTTAGTGTATCATCATTGGAGATGTGCAACAATAAATTTGGCTATGTCTTATCCCTTTAGATCCCTGACTTGTAATGCCATTCTTTTTCGTGAGAGAGAGAGAGAGAGAGAGAGAGAGAGAGAGAGAGAGAGAGAGAGAGAGAGAGAGAGAGAGAGAGAGAGATAGAGAGAATATATCTCTGAAAAATAATTCTAAATGAGTCGTGCTTATAAAATTCCCAATAAATTATTTAATTAAGAACTAATTTATAGATTAATAAAAAACCAAATAGTTCCTTATATCGTGCAATAATTAAGGATGAGTTCAGTTTTAACAGGGAGGGAGGGGACATTGAACTGTAAATTATACTGGTACCTTAAAATTTAACAACATTTATTCTTTGGGGACTATAAACATAATTTGATTGTTTCATGTATGTTGTACAAACCGTCATATGGGTATTATTTATAAGGGTAATATTCATTTTGAGGTAGGGTATCTTCACCCTTCCAAGAGAGGTCACTCATAGAAAAATACAAAAGCAAGGAGGGTTATCAAAAGCACAACCTTGATAATCTTTAGGCGGGGCGGAAGGGGACATTAGACTGTTAATTACATTAGTACCCAATGTTTTTAATCATGTTTTCTTATTTATAACTTTACAACTTTGGGGACTTCTATTAAATTTTGATTGGTTGGTCCAAAAAGTTGAGTGTCAAAAAGTTTCAACCAATGGTGTTTATCCACAGAAAGGGAAAGTTTATTTTCCATCAATGGGTATATAAACATCAATCTATTGTCCATTGTCTTATCACTTAAGATCCCTGCTTTGAGGTAGTTTGTTAACGTGATAGATTTTAAAAGATTGGGTATCAAATTATATTTTTCATAATTACAGCTTTTACCAGGGACAATAGGGATAAGACAATGGAGGATAAATTATTTAAAACAAGCCCAAAAACTTCCAATAGAAGCATTGTTCTTAATAGATAAAGAGAGACACACAGACAGAGAGAGAGAGAGAGAGAAAGAGAGAGAGAGAGAGGGAGAAAGAGAGAGAAAGAGAGAGAGAGAGAGAGAGAGAGAGAGAGGAGAGAGAGAAAGTAAGAGAGTGGGAGAGAAAGACATTTTGTTTTTGAGAGTTGCTTCGCTTTCTAAAAGTCATATACAACAGAGAGAGAGAGAGAGAGAGAGAGAGAGAGAGAGAGAGAGAGAGAGAGAGAGAGAGAGAGAGAAAGAGAGAGAGAGATAGATAGAGAGAGAGAGAGAGTGAGAGAGAGAGAGAGAGAAATAAAGACAAAAAGAAAGTGAGAGATAGAAATATATATTTGAAAGAACGGACTGTTTTTTACAATTTTTCTTGGCTCAAAAACTTTGGGGACTTTTATTGCATTTTGGATGGTTTGGTCAATAAGTTTCCATATGTTCCAACCACTAAATTCTAAATTACAGAAGGGGTAATTTCATGTATTGTCATTGATTTGGGATGTACACCAATTTATCAGCCATTGTCTTATCCCTTTAGATCCCTGATCTGATATGATAATTACTGATATTTAACCATAAAATATGGGACGTTTTCGTGAATAAAGCTGGTTAAGCTGAAAAAATAACAAGAATGGTTTAGTAAAAAAGTTGCACGGCATTAAATTTCAAAAGTACGGTATAGTTCAGAATTGAAAAAAAGGATCATTCCAGTATGGCTTCGAAACCGATTAATATCCGCTGTATTAGAACCAGTTCTTAGCCATACTGAAAAATTATGTATACCATCGTATTAAAGACAATTTTCTACGAATATTAAGATAATATGTTAGCTTTGGCCTTTGGCACCTATGTGCTAACAAAACTGGTTTTAGTCTTATAAATTTCATTTTAATATCCGCGGAAAGCTGTCTCTAATACGATGCGATAAATAACTATTCTCAAAGAGTGTCTATCAGGAACTGAAACCTACCCCATTATTTTTTTTAATTAAAGGGGGTCACAAAACGCTGCATGGTTACCCGTAAACCAATATAACCTAACCTAATTTGACCTAAAGTAATAAACAAACATAAACTATCCCCGTCTTCCATATTTTTAAATTACTGTGTTTTTCTACAATTATCTTACCCCTACTGCATAAGTTAAAAAAAAAAAAACATGTAAAACTTTGCACATTCAGACACAAATAGTTAATGAGAAGCTACGCTACATAAATCTAAAATCTTTAGGAAGCTCAATATTTTTTCTCTATCAAATTAATGGTTCACAATACTTAGACTTATATCTATCTATCTATCTATCTAATTATCTATTTATCTATCTATCTATCTATCTATCTATCTATCTATCTATCTATCTATCTATCTATCTATCTATCTATCTATCTATCTATCTATCTATAAAATCAATGATATCCTGGCTTGTATGTAATGTCTTGTTAATTAGTTTGCTGTATACTCAACTCATGAAATGCGATTCCCAAAATTTGCTGCACAAAATGCCTATTTTATGCCTATTAAATCATGATAAATCTTAGTTTCACTTAAATGTCAGAATAAATTCTTCATATAAACTTTTTTATTGCGTTTAGTCTGTAGCGCCCTTAAAAACCCTGTGCATACAACTGCTAATAAACACCTTTTAAAACATCGATTACACATTTAATTACACAGGGGGTAATCATTAACATTTACCTAACCTGAAATAATCAAAAGCTACTGTGAAAATACGACGAAACCCACTACTTCGTTTTCTTTCAATGATCCAATTATTACTATTTCTACGCAAATAATAGACAAAACTGTCGTTGTTAGAAATAAGTAAAAGACTAGAGGGAGAAAGGGTTAAATAAATATATCTCCTCAACACAACCACTTTGTGCAACCCTTCTGTTGTGTCATTGAAAATCAACCAATGGTGTCGCTTATATCAACACAGCCAAGTAGCAGAAAACAATTTAGAAGCATACGAAAGAGGTCTTTGAAAAAGGATGGGAGTTAGTTATCTGTATATACAACTATACTATAATTCTGTTGTCGTTAGCGATATTAGCGCAAGCCAAAATTAAATAGCGCCAAATTTGAGTTGCACCTCTCGTGCAAAAGTGAGGAAACACTTAGTAGCCTATCATATAAACTAGTCTCCGTTAGGCAGGGAGGGGACAATGGCAGTTTACTATAGTACAAATTCCTTTCTATTTTAAAAGCGAAGCTTTTTTATAATAAGTCAGTCCGTACGTAACAGATAGCTCTTTTCAGTAATTCAGGCATCTTAAAATTGTCCTATCGATTTCAAAAAGGAGTTAGAATGCGAAGCTACTCTATAATCGTTACCAGAAATCCGTACGTTCATTCGCCCCTGACTTATGAGGGAAAAGTATATATTTATAGGACTAATGAATGACCTAATTTCAGACATATCGGTCTAAATAATTTTCATTTTTGTTACAATACGGAATTATGCTAAACTTGTCAACTGTCAGTTAAACAAATATTTAAATTTATTTTTTTATAAATTGACCAAACATTTTTTTTTTATATTTTGATAAAAGAAAAGAAAGTTAAAAATTTCAAATAATATGTTTTCAATAAAAATCGTATAAGATTGATATATAATATATTTTAACGAGTAAAACTGTTTTTAACTATTTTAAAAAGATAGTCCTAGCGGAATGTTTTGAACTAAATAGTTTAGTTTACACAATTAGACTACGATACAATAAATTGGGGCTCGGGTAATTATTTTTAATGAGCGATCGACTTATAGAAAGGGGCTCGGCAATTTTTTTATTTACCGACCGACTCATAGAAGATATTAACCATTTTAGGTAAGTTTTACATAAGTCACATATTGATTTATCGGTCTATTTTTTGATATTCGAAGGACGTAATTGAGAGGCATAAAAATAGTATAAAACCACTTTAGAGCCGTAAAGCTTCCCTAAAATAGAGGAACTAAAATCAGTAGTAAATACGGACAAAGTTAAATATTTTCTTTACAAACCCCATTTTACGGGGGGGGGGGTGGGTTTGAAATATTTATTTTACACCCCTCCCCCCCTCTGCTGTATTATGGGGGTGTAGCCTCTATCAAAGGGGTTGTAGGGGTGTATTCCTTTCAGAATCCTGTGCATGCCACTTATTTAAAAACCTTCCAAAATCCGTAAGTTAACCCTTACAGATCGGGGGGGGGGGGTCATATTGACCCCCCCCTCTAGTTTTTTCAATGGCATTTTTTTTGTAGGTAAGATAGAGAGTTGTGACTTCGTGACTTTTTAAGTTTAGTAATTATACGTCGGCAAGAGTTGATTTTATTAGGATATCTGGTCTGTGTCGGTCGTGGTGTCCGGTCAAAGTCGGTTGGGTAGCACCAAAATTTAAAAAAAATTCTAAATAAATCTTAATTTCTACATTATGACTTTTGTGTATAAGGTAGAAACCTAAAATTTTTTTTGGTGAATACTTAGATATCAATGACCTTATGAGAAAAGTGGTGTTATGACCGTTTGACCGCTCCCTGACCGACTTTATGACCGATTTTTGTCCGGCTTTTACTACAGACATATATCATGAATATCGTGGCTTTTATTACAGCTAGAGACCTAAAATTTTTTTTGGTAAATCCTTGAGCAACAATAAACAGATAAAAATATTAATTGGCGCCGCCAACCGCCGTTTTACCGCCGTAACCGCCGAAAATGGCGGTTTCCGTTATTTGCCGTTTTTCGGCGATGATCAGAAAAAGAAATTTTTTTGTTATGAAAAATAAAAGTTCGTCCTAAAATTTGGTCATCCTAGCTGCAAAATTGGCCGCTCTACAGCTGTTTTAAAATTTAGCGGCTGGCCGCTAAAAAGCGGCTAAGGAGCGGCCTGACCGCTATGACTAGAAAAAGTAATTTTCTCTAAAAATACACATGAACCACCAGAAAAAAATTTTACGTCTTTATCTGTAACAGAAGCCGAGATAGAGGGGGGGGTCAATATGACCCCCCCCCCGATCTATTAAGGTGGGAATAGGGGCCCGATCTGTAAGGGTTAAGTCTATTTACTGAAACGTAAGGTCATACCGTACTCATAGACTAGCCCCGCTCCTCTAATAATCCAAAAAAATGTATACTCCCTCTTTTTCACAGTATTCCACTTTATATCCACCCACTACAGACAGAGAGACGTCATTTTAAAGATTTTAGTTTTAAAATAATCCGCTAGGCGTCAATAAAGTTTAAATTAAACAAAAATAACCCTTTGAATAATACAAATACTTTAACCAAACATGAGTTTCAATTATGATTATTTGTATATAAAATATAAATGTAACAAAAAGTACAGTAATTTAAAAACCTTTTAAAAAAGACTGCTTAACTTTAATTTGTTTTAAATATATATGTTACAAAGTCTGTTTTTGTCAACCTATAGGAATGTAATAATGTCTCAACATATTCTAATTTTTGAAGTGGAATATTCCACCCTAAGCATGGTAGAGCTTCTGTCTTATGTTATAAGTTTTTGATCAGCAGTCCGATTTAAGAACAAAGAGAAAGTCACACATTCTGTTACTTTCAGTGCAGATGTAAATACTTGGTCGTAATATATGCAGTTAGCGAGATCATTTCTCACAGACAAATAAACAGACATCATGTTACTTTAATATAAGTACTAGCGTCTTCGCTAAAGTTAAGGAGGGAGGAGTTAAAACCTATTTTTTTAAATTTAGATTTTAAAAAAAGATGAAAAAATATTCTTTTTTTTAAAATTGGGGGGGTGAAGTTTTCTAGCGGCGATTTCTCTTGGGAGGGTGGTGGTGCTCTCCTCCAAATGAAACAGCCAGCCTATTACTTTTATATATGCTAGCGGCTTCGCCCCTAGCCTATAGAGCTTTGCCCTAGTAATTAAAAAAAATGTAGTACATGTGGTGCAGCACCAAATAGTTGGTACCCTAGTCGTTTAGTCCGTAATCATGTTTTTATAATATGAATTTACATTGAAAAGTGCATGTAGAATATTTCACTAGTAATCAGACTTTTAGTATTTTAAAGTAAAAATCTCAAAATTGGTTAACTTTATAAGAAAATACTTAAAGAGAAAATTTTTTATAACCCTAAAGAAAATGAAAGTATATATCAAACTTTGAAAATTATGTCTATTTGTTGAAATAAAAAGAAGCTTTTTTCTTCCTTATACTTATAATTTGATTATCTGAATCTTTTAAACACAAACAGTTTTGGGGTATACAAATAAAGACTTAAAAGGGAAGATATTCTTAAATGATAAGGTCCCCTCACACCCAAGTATTATTTCAATTAGATAGTACAATCTTTATGATGGTCTCATAAAACAACCAAACTTACTTACAGTTCTTATCTTGACAAAAGAAATAACAGGATTTTTTTCTTTTTTGGTTAAAAAATTAAGAAAAATTATTTAAGTATTTTTTAATATATTGAAATTATTAGCTATAGATACTTAGATTTTTTTGGTAATTTTGTAAAAACCTCAAATGTGACCCATGTAGCAAGTTATTAATAATATTCAGCTGTCCAAATGAAAAGTGTGGGTTTAAATCATAAACTTGTATTTTATAGATATAAATAATCAATGAAAAAGAATATAATCTAAAGCAAACATTAACATTCACATTAAATAGATTATGTTTTGATAAACTAATTCAGAATTAAAAAGAATAAAAATAATCATATAATATAAGTCGCACTGCACTTTAGTGTTAATTTTAATTACAGAATAAAAGTTGTTTAAACATAAATGTTTAATCTGTTTCATGTTTATCAAAAGTTATTATTCATTAAGAAGTATTGCTTTTCCATTCCCATTCTTCAGTAGTAAACCTATACTTTTTCAAGAGAGAATAATTATACACATAACCCTTTTATTTGAGATTATGGGCGAGGGTAGATGGGGTAGGGGAAAGAAAAAGGGAATGCGAACGGTCACCTCTAGAGACAGACAGTTTGTTTTTTGGGGTTTTCTTTAAAAAAGGGGAAGACCGATAATAAGAAAAAGTCTTACAATGTAACAAAAAATAAGTTTGAGTATTTTTAGTGTTAAAAGTTAAGATTTTTAAATACATGCAATTGGTAATCTAAAATAAACTTTTGATTTTAAGATTATAAAAAATAAGTTTATGATTCATTTAAAATGTGTTGCACTTATTTAGCTAGGATTGGAAACTTTAGCTGTTTTCTTTAAACATTATGAAAAATCGCGGACCCCTGTAGATGAGTCAGTTTGCCATTAACCTTACACATAGCAGGACAGAAGCCAGAAATTTTGAAAGACATTTAACACAAAGAAATTCAAAATGATAACTTCATGAAAGCTTCTAAAAATGCAAATGTGTAGAAATTATAAGTTGTTATCTAAGTTTAGAATTAGTTACTTAGATATATAATTTATTTTTTTTACAATTTTGCTTTTCAACAATTTGGAGGATACTTTTGAATTTTGATACAGTTTGAAAATGCAAATAAACCAACTATCTATAGGCTTTTCCTTTTTTTGTACACTTTATACAGTTATGAAAAAAGTAAAAACTTACATTCATCATGGTTTATAATATCCTGAATTTTTTTTGTTTTTAAGAGTTTAATTACTATTTCTTTTTGAAAGATAAATTTGATTTTTGTCTACCAATTATTACAGTTTTTATGGGTTATAGAAATCTTTTCCAAAGCAAAAGAAATATATAAATATCTGACCAAAAAATATATTATAATTTATGTTTTTTATTGTTTTTTGTTGTTGTTGTTATGAATGAAAGAGTCAGTTAATTTGAAAGGATTATTAGTTGAAGGGGAGGGATTAGATTTAAGATATGGGGGTGGTTCAATCATATAAAGGGATGGGGGTAAGGGTGGATAAAAATGAGGGGGGAAGGCAAAGGGTGGGAAAATGGGGGCGGGAAAGGCGGGCCAAAGAGGGAAAAAAGGGTGGATAAAGGGGGGGGAAGGCTGGATAAAGAGGGAATAAAGGGTGGATAAAGTAGGGGGGGGGGGGTAGAAACTAAAGAAAGGGATGAATGGCAATGTCCAGAAAGAGGAGTGGGTAATTAGGGGAAAGGGATTATTTAAAGGGTTATTTCATAAAAGGGAAAGAATTATTTAAAGAAAGGGTGGAGGGGATTTTAAAATGGATTAACTGTAAGGTCAAGGATCAGATATAGTCAGAAATATGTCATTTGATATCTAGTTGTTTATCTGAAAAAAAAATTATATTCCTATTAATATTTTCATATTCCCCTTAAATATTTTCTTTACCACTCTGAAAAAAGCGTCTTACATTACAAATAAATTCTATTACAATTTAAGCACAGTAATTGTCTGAAACTTTATGACTATTATCAACTTTGAACATTACTCTAATAGTATTCTACTAATTTTGTGATTTCAAAAGACTAGGGTATCATCTACATCATGAAAAAAAAATTTATGGAGATTTTTTTTTATTTGGGGGAGGGAAGTCGGGGGTGTCCAATTCATAGGCGTCCAAGGAGGGGGGGTAATGGGGCAATTACCCCCCCCCAAACGAATTTGGGGGTGCCTACGGCACCCCCAAATTTTTTTTCATTTTACCCCCCCCATTTAAAAGTTACCCCTACCCTGGGGGTGCCGTAGGCACCCCCAACCATTTAGGAGGGGGTATTTACCCCCCCCAAACAATTTTGGGTGGGTAAATACCCCCCCCAAAATAGAAAATCTCTAACAAAAAAAATTTTTGCGTGCTTCGCGCGCATTTTTAATACTAAATTTTTGATAAAATTTAACTTACCCCCCCCAAAAATTTTACCCCAGGGGTAAATTTGGGAGGGGGGTAAACAAATTTTACCCCTGCCAACAGATTTCAGGGGGGGGTAATTACCCCCCCCAAGCAAATTTTACCCCTGGGGTAAAAATTTTGGGGGGGGGGGAAAAAAAATTTGCGGCGCGCTTCGCGCGCCATTTTACCCCCCCCCGAAACCGAATTACCCCCCCTTAAAAAAATTTTACCCCCCCCAAAATAAAAAGCTTGGACGCCCCTGGTCCAACCCCCCAATAAAAAAGCCTAAAAACACCACAGGACCAGTAGGTATATTCCCTGAGGAGAAGAATCCAATCAGTTCAGTGTTTACCGAGATCTTAAGGGACGGACCGACAGACAGACACAGACATCATTCTACTTTTTATTATAGATAGGTTATACGTACTTTGAGTGTTAGAGGGTATGAAGTTTATTTTATTTTGTCAAATTCATTATTTTGAATTGACTTTATCTTAGTCAGGGCTCGGCAGCCGCTTATGCAATAAGTTGCGACAGAAAGCCGGGTTAATCAGGTGATCCCTGTAATATTTAGGTATAATTTTAAAGCAAAGTAATTCTATAACTTTATTAGATAGTTTGTACGTCTATTAATGGTTTAGGTGAAGTATTAACCTTCCCTAATATAGCTATAAACATTCCCGAAATTATAATAAGCTTCATTTAAAGGAAAACCTTATCTGTTCAGAGGTTAGCGAGATCCTTCGGTACAGACAAACAAACACACACATATCCTGTTACTTTTATATAAGAATTTAAATTTGAAAAGATGACAATCTTCTAATACCTATTTTAAAGCAGGGAGGGAGGGGACATTCGACAGTAAAAACTACGATTACCCAAAGTTTATATAAAAACATTTTGTAGTTTAAGAACTTGCTAACCAGTGGACCGTTAAGTTTCTCCTTTTTATAGAGACAACACGTCTCTCATAAAGATTCCATTCATCTTACAATGTCCTATACCTAAATCCCTGTCAAAAATCCTAAACTGTCTAAAATGACAATCGAAATATTATTACTTGGATGTTGCACTAATGTTGTCTAATAAAGTGATACTACCAGCTGGCTAATCCACGATCCACCCCCATCCAGCGCCTCATACCCTTCCCCCCTATTAAATAAACGTACTGACCAATAAATGAGATCTATATTAGCAACATAAATTTAAACAATATATCCACGTATTCTATATTCATTAAAATGACTCTGTCCTTTTATAAAAAGGTAAATATTATGTTAACTTGTGTTATATTTGACAAATCATGCCCATATTAATCTTAAAGACGTGCATTAATTGACACCACCCCCCCCCCAAAAAAAAAAAAAACTACCCCACATTGTAATCTGAATCTTTAGATAGCTATACAGATAGATAGATAGATAGATAGATAGATAGATAGATAGATAGATAGATAGATAGATAGATAGATAGATAGATAGATAGATAGATAGATAGATAGATAGATAGATAGATAGATAGATAGATAGATAGATAGATAGATAGATAGATAGATAGATAGATAGATAGATAGATAAATAAATAGATAGATAGATAGATAGATAGATAGATAGATAGATAGATAGATAGATAGATAGATAGATAGATAGATAGATGAACACTTATAGAGTAGCTTCGTTTCTAAAAAAAACTAATGTCATCAAACTGTCAAGAATTGTCCATATAAGGGTTTCAAAGACGGGTCTAAGAACCAGTATTTAGCGCATAAACACATTAGGATTACAGTTAGGGATGATGTCATATCTTATTATTATAGAGATATGTAATATTCAAAATTAAGAACTATATAGGTATTATGTTTAACAAGGCGTTTTTATGAAATATCCAAAAGTTTTGACTTTAATATTAACAGGATGTTTGTCTGTATGTTAGTATGTACTGAAGCGATATGGTTCTCCTTAACAGTATAGCTCCTTATAGGTCCTGGGAAGGTTTATAGCTATTTTGGGGGAGGATAAAACCACCCTACCAAGAGGAATCGCCCCCAGAAAAAAAAAAAAATACTTTTTAAAAACTAAAGTTTGAAGTCGAGAGGGATTGGGTTGACTTCCTTCATCCCCCTTTCAAGGGCCACTAGAGGCCTCTAGGAGCGTAGCCTAACATATAATTTTAAATCCATTGTCCATTCCCAATCAAAACTTGAATCTTTCTGCAAGGTTTTAAAACAATAGGTCGATTCCAATCCATATTGTTTAGAGCTTTTTAATAGGACGTGCTTTTTAATGTAGTAAAATTAGCTTGAAATTAGCTAGATTTAAAAAACACTCCAAGATTATATCAACTCTGCAAATCCAGTAATATTTTTCTTCCTTGAAAGCGTCAGAAAGTTGAACATATATTTCTTCTCTTAAAAGTTGAAAACATTTTTTATTGCATCGTATTATAGACAGTTTTTCACGGATATTAAACTGATTTTGAAAAAGATAACCCCCCAAAAAAATTTTATAAACTTTTTCTAATAATACTAAAGTTGAAATTGTAGGCCTACTCCCCCCCCTCCCCCCCATCTTTTCCAAGTGTTACTTTCGGTCTCTAGGGGCTTAGCCTAGAAAGAGTAACTTGCATCCCCCAACTTGAAAATTTAAGTATGTAAATGTACGTAATAAGATATATAACCAGGGAGGAAGGAGACTTCGGCAGGGGTCTAAATGGATAAGACAATGGCAAATTGTTATATATATTTTCAATTTTGATACACAAAAACACCCCTTCTGTAAATTACAATTAATGGTTGAAACGTTTGGATATTTAACTTAATGAAAAAAATTCAATGAAAGTCCCCAAAGTTGTTAAGACAACGAGTAAGAAAACGTTATTATAAAACTTTGAGGATTCCTGTAATAAACTACCTAATGTCGCCTCGCTCCCTGAGACACATTCGTTGGCTGAAAAACTTGGTAGTTTCAAAAGTATCCACTTTTTTAATCTACAGAAGAAATATTTTGTACTAGCGGCTACACCCCTGGCCTCTAGGGGCACTTGAGGAGAGTGAAATCGAATTTGATAACCCAATTTCTTATTGTAGATTTTAAACGAAAAAGTAAATAACTAATTTTTGGAAAGGGTCATTTTTTTCTAGGGGCGATTTATCTTGGGATGGTGGTGGTGGTACCCTCCCCCAAAATAGTTATAAACCTTCCCGAGACCTATGAGAAGCTACCCTGTCAAGGAGAACCCGATCGGTTCAGCGGTTAGCGAGATCCTTTGGTACAAACAGACAAACATCCTTTTACTTTAATAAGGATTTTCATGACATGGAGTTGTGTATGTGTATTAATTTATCGTCCATTGTCTTATCCCTTAAGATCCCTGTTCATAAAACAAATATTGCGGTCAAGTTGTTAAATCATCAATTCTTATGTTTATTTTTGCAGGGAGGGAGGGTACAATGGCAATAAAATTAGATTTACAATCCTTTCTCCACCATGTATCAGATACCTTCAAAAGTATATTTAATACAAGGGAGAGGGAGGGGACATTGGGCTGTTAATTACACTAGTCCCTTAAGTCTTATAATAAAGTTTTCTTATTCGTTGGCTTAACAAACTTTTATTACACTTTAATTGGTTGGATCATTTAGTTAAGTGTTTCAAACGTTTCAACCACTAATTGTAAACTACAGGAGGAGTAATTTTGTGCATCATTACCGGATATGTACATCAATTTCGGCCATTTTTAACACAGATAATTTGGATTAATTATTTACACTTTTTCTCCCATCCCTGATAATTTTATATTAAAATGGATATAGTATACAATATATGGATATTTTGGTTGTCGTCAATTTAGACTGCTAATATAGTCCTTAAATATTGGTCATCCATGGTCAGAGGAGGGGCAAAGTCATAAGGAAAGAGAGTGGGTATTGTTATTAGGGTTATGCCGGATATCCGGATATGTTCAATATACGGCCGGATACCGGGTATTAAAAGTATCCGGATTCCCATATTTCTAATGCCGGATATCCGATAATTTGCCGGATATTGGGCCATTTTTTAATATCATCCGGCCCAAACCTGATTGTTATATTAGCCAGCTGGGAGAAACATTTTATCAGGGTATGCAAGAATTTATTACAATATCCACATATTCAATATATCCATTGATATAAAATACAAATGGTCAGCTGAATTTGAGTTGCCGATTGTGTACATAGTTTCCTCATCATCTCAATATTTACTACTAGCTGAAAAAGCTTCAAACTTCCAAAAAGATCTAAGTTTGAAAAATTAAAATTTTGAATGTATAATGTATAAATCGGTTATTTATTCAATTTTTTTTTTAAGTTTGAAGCTTTTTTAAGCTAGTAGTAAATATTGAGATAGGATGAGGAAACACCCAGGAAACTGTGTACACGTTCGGAAACTCAAATTCAACTGACCATACAAATTGTACACAAGGAAAAACATTTTATTAATTTTAATACCATTTGTTATTTTTTTATTAGTTATTAAATCAAAGCAGTCAATTAATCATGTTTTTTTGCTTATTTTAATCAGGAAATTATTTATATAATAAAGTAACAGGATGTCTGTCTGTTTGTCTGTCTGTCTGTTTGTCTGTTTTTCTGTTTGTTTGTCTGTCTGTCCTTCCCTTAAACTGTTTTTAAACTATTTTTAAAAGGTATATTAAAAATATACTTTGACATCTGTAGAATCATACTGCAAAGCCAAAAATGAGAACAATTGCCCACATCAATTTTTATTAGGATTTTAAAGTTTATTTTTTACTATGGATTAAATAATTTTTACTGAATCGTGATGTTTCTTCCCTTTGTAGGTAAAATACTCAGCTTTTAGAGTGTCTTGCTTCGTAAATATTGTATGCTAGTATACAGTAAAGTTAGGTCTTTTGATTTTATCTATCAATACTAATTAAAAATTAATTCTTTACAATATATCAATGAATTAACATAAAAATGTTTCATGTCTATTATACATTAAAACACATAAAAATTGGCTGTAAAGGGTTAAATAAATTAAGATGACAACAAATGTTTATGCAATACAACAAATTTATTTTTGTCACATATACAAATATGATATAAAATAAGATTATTCAAACATATTTTTAAAAATATTTTTAAAAAGTATGTATCTTTTATGAGTAGGGTTTTCATTCTTTTCATTTTTATCAAATAAAATTATTTAACTACGTTTGAAATAAGTCACTTTGTGAAAACACTCTTTCGGAAATTCTAATTTCTAATTGGTTTAAATTCAGCATTATGTTTTTTATTGTATTATGTCAGATTTTTCAATGAAATTAATTGTTTAAGAAAAAAAAATTATTTCCATTGAACAGAGTAATGTTTTTTTTATTGTATCAGTATAAAGTGAATTATATAAAATTGTTCACTAAGTTACAATATTACACGAAGTAAAAAAAGACCTTTTGATCTGGTAAAAATGACCAGAGCAACAGTAAAAATTAATTTTTAAATCCCCAAAAAAAAGTTTATTGGGGACTTAATTCAAATTTGGGCTCTGCAGTCTGATTCTATAGGTGTCCTAGTATATTTTTGACCCCCCATTCAAAAATAGTTTAAAAACAGTTTAAGATCTCGGTAAACACTGAACCGATCGAATAATATTCTTTAGGGAATATACCTACTGGTCCTGTGTTGGTTTTAGGCTATTTTCTTGGGGTGTTGGACACCCCCAACCCCTTCAAAAAATAAAAGATCTCCCCCCATTTAAAAAAAAATGTGGTGGTATTTTTTAAATTTCCTCTTTGGGCTAAGTGTCTTGAATAGTAGCCAAACCAATAGTTTTAATAATAATGGACAGACAGACAGACGGACGGTGTAGATATCTGTGAAGAATCTTCAAAAGTAAATTTAATATTAAATAAATATTTAAAAAAACAGCGACAGTGACTTAACACTTTGCGCATCCACTCGTTGTCGGGAAGGTGATACTAAAGACGTTAAAAGTGGTTCTTACTGCTGCTATGTCAGATGCGGAACATAAACAGTTAGAGTAAGAGGAATGCCTTGACCCATAAACAGGCGCAACTCATTACCATGCACCGTTAGGACTCTCAGATAAAGGTCGTGAAATCAAAGCGTGGTTTAAAATATAGTTAATAAAAATGTATTTTTTTTCAGATACAAAATGTTTGAAATGACTGTTCTAAAAAGATTTGCTAAATAAGAATCCACTTATAATAATCATTTTTATTTCTTTGGGCATTTATTATTTTTTTTATAGTGACAATAAAGTTAAAAAGCATGGGTCAAAAAATTTTAAGCTTGTTTTAAAAAGTGAAAAAAACATACAAAATTATTATTAGACATGTAAAAGTGAAACTTTAAATTGTTTGGACACGAAAAAAAAACAGAAATAAAATGTCAAGACTCACTCCTTTGGTTTTGTTGCTACTTGTTGTAGCACAATCTCAACATGTTCAATCTCAGGTAGTATTATAGACAGCTTTCCGCGGTTATTATGGCCCGAGAACCGGTTCTAGTCCAGCGGATATTAATCGGTTTCGAAGCCATACTCAAAAAACCATTCTGTCTGCTCTTAATTATAGGAAAGCTGCACAAAAAAACATAAAAAAATACTTATCACTATATAAAAGTAACAGGATCTTTGTCTGTCTGTCTGTACCAAAAGATCTCGCTAGCCGCTAAACCGATATGGTTCTCTTTAATAATATTTAGGGAAGGTCTGACAAAACGAGATTTAACTAAAATGCTACCATTGATGTACAGACTTTCCTAGTTTATAAATAAGCTGCGCTTCTGACATTATTATTATATTCTAGGGTCCGTTTTCTGCACTAAGTATACTTGAGTCTTTCTTCAGTTCTCCTCCAATAAGAAATAGACAGGTATTATCAATCAATCTATGTACAAATATATCTATCTAGCTATCCATTAAGTATTATCTAGTATTTCTATAGTTCTCCACCAATCAGAAATAGACAGGTATTATCAATAAATCTATCTTTAAATATATTTATTTATCTATCTCTCATTAAGTATTTCAAAGTATTTCTGTAGTTCTCCACCAATAAGAAATAGACAGGTATTATCAATCAATCTATATACAAACATATTTTCTATCTATCTATTATTAAGAATTTTAAAGTATTTCTATAGTTCTCTACCAATAAGAAATAGACAGATATTATCAATCATTCTATCTATTTATATGTTTATCTATCTATCCATCCATCCATCTATCTAATTATCTATCTAACTATCTATGCAGAGAGTACGGGTGCCCCCAGCTAGATTCCAAGTGCCCCCACCACCCCAACAACAGCAACAACCACAGGAATGTTCATACGTCACTACAGACCAACACACCTAATTGTAGAGTAGCGTTTTATTAAAATGAATTTATTATTACTTGGAGTTTACACTAGATTATCATTTACTCTAATATAGTGAAAATTGTAGCTGGCTAAAATAGTGCCTCCCCACTCCCTTTACCCCATCCCCTCCTATCCTACTGGATGAACGTAGTGACCAATAAATTATGTCCATGTTAGCAACCTAAATTGACGTCAATTTTTCCAATGTCATAATATCCACGTATATTCTATATCCATTTATATTAAGAGCTCACCCCCACCCCCAAAGGAAAGGGGGTGCATCCCATTATTTTTTTCGCCTGAGGGTAATTATTAAATTCTAAATACCCCTCTAGACAAGGACATCCAAGCTTTTGTTTTAGAGGGGGGGGGGTAAAATGAGAGGATTCAACGGTTTGAGGGCTGTAATCTAATGTAATTTTAAATATTACTAGGGGGGTAAAAGTTTTTAAAGGTTGGAGGGGGGGGGGGGCCCGGGGGGGGGGGGGGTAAACACCACTTTACTCCCACATTTTGACGTCTATGGCAATAAATCTTTTTTGGTAAGGATGGTTGAGGGGTTGGGGGAGAAATGATTCACACTTTAGCATATAAGATTTTATGAATGATAAAATCAGAATGTTGTAAATATCCACCAAAAGAAGATTCAACTACGGCCGCCTGTTTTTCAGAATAGTAATGCTTTCAGAGAATCACAGGTATCTATCTATCTAATATTCTTTATATATCTATCTATCTATTATTATTTCTATCTATCTATTAATATTATAAATTAATTAATCAATTATTTATTTTCATTATTTATCTGATTAACCTATTTAATATCTATCTATCCAACTATCTATTTATATATCTATCTATCTGTCTATTAATTTGTCTATCTATCTATTAAATCTTTCTGCCAACCTGTCCAAATTTTATCTACCTATCTATTGATCTGTATGTAATTGTATATCTATTAAACTTTTTTTTCTGCTAATTTGTTAGATTTTTGCTAGGTTTCGTGAGTAATAAAAATAAGAATTTATTTTTATTTATGTAACTAGTGAATATAGGCTCTGTGTTAAGAAATTGAAAAAGAGCATAAAACCATTTCAAGGCTTAAATCTAATAGTTGGAATAGCCTAAAACCATCTCTGGACCTATGTAAAGCTTCCTTGAACCAAAGAACTTAATAAGTTTAGTAGTTATCGAAATATTAAGTTTTAGACAAAGAAACCTTATTACTTTATATTATAAAATAATAAATTAAAATTAATATAATAATAACCCATATTTTGACTGAGATTTATTTAACACCAAGAAAATGACCTTGATAAAAAGACAGTTCATTTATGCATTTGTTCATTTTTAAATATCATTTGTTTTGTTTACTTTTTCCATCAGAACTAAAGATAGTGGACTTTCATTCAGTTATTTTTAAACATTTAAATTATCAATTTTTTCAATTTGAAGACATTCTTTGAATTTCAATGATTTTCATTTTTAAGAAAGGTTCAATTTTAGATTAAGCCCTCTTGATAGTTTTAGGCTATTTTTCATACGTCCTGAATACAGAGCCCCTAAATGCCAGGGGCGCATCCGCAAGAAAACACAAAACTGAATAGATTGACTTTAATATATAAGAATAAATGATCCTTTAGCTGATTGTTATGACTTGTATAATTCTTCAGGGAGGAAGGGGACATTGGACTGTAAATTCCACTGGTCCCTAAAGTTTTAAATAATATTTTCTTATTATTTGGCTCAAAAACTTTGAGTTCTTAAAAAATCAATGAATTTTAATCTATCAAAGGGGTAGTTTTGTTTATCATAATTATCAAATTATTGTCCATTGTCTTATCTCTTAAGATCCCTGAAATTTCATGTTTTCTTTACGTGTGTTTGTAGAAAATGAAATCAATCAAACTTTTATTTATCATCATGAATACAAAAATACTGTTAAATCATTTTTTTTACTTTCTTTTCAGTATGGCATCCAAACTGTTTAATATCCGCTGGATTCGAACCGGTTATATAACCATACTGAAAAGTATGTATAGCATCGTTTTAAAGACAATTTTCCATGAATGTTAAAATAAAAATCATTAATAAATACCAGATTTGTTAGCCCGGGGGGCCTTCGGCCAATTGCAGCCATCTATCTGTCTATCTATCTATCTATTTAGCCAGTGCCACTGTTGTTGGACTCAAGCCTGCAACCACAAGTTCAACAACAACAACTTCCTTCTTTTCCTCAACAGCAACAGCCAAGAGGTATCCGCCCTTTCTTAGATCTTATTTAGTTTGTTTTTTTTCTGTTGAGGTGGAGTACAAAATCTCAAAAAGGGGTAAAAAATATTTTACCCATGTGAAATTTATTCCATGGACATGAAATTTAGGGTCCCTTTCGTGGCAACGCATTTTAAGGGGTGTTTAGTCGTATTTTCACAGTAGCTTTTGATAGTTTATTAGGTTAGGTTAAGTTGGGTTAGGTGATTGCCCCTCAAGGTTAGAGACCCCCCCCCCCAAGATGCATAAAATAGGGGAAAATCTACTGTGAAAATACGACGAAACGCCCCTTTAGAGGCCTTGCCACGAAAGGGACTATTCCCAAAATTTACATATCAGGGGCAATCAAATGTCTTGTTTTTTTTTGGGGGGGGGGGAAACATTTTTTGTGGAATTTTTAGGCATAAGAATTAGGGGAAATATAAATTTTTTGTCCTTTGACCAATCCCTGTCTATTTATAATGGCATGAGAAATTCTTAGAAAGAAAAAAGACAATAATTAGGAAGGAGAGGTAAATTATACTGGTACCCAAAGTTTTATAAACATGATATCTAATTCGTTGGCTTAATAACTTTGTAGACTTGATTGGAATGTACAAACTTTTCCACCGATGATTTTAATCTACAGAATATATAATTTTATTCTTCATTATGTTGGTTAATCTAGCAATCTATCAACTATTGTCGTAGGCCCCTTAAGATCCCTGACATTAACACAGAAATTAATTGTAGGTATTCAGCAAGAACAACAGTTTACATTCCCAGGACAACAGCAGAGAAATAATAACATATACAGCCCTTCAAACCCAGGTAAATTATCCTTATACAAAAGTAACAGGATGTCTGTTTGTACCGAAGGATCTCGCTAACCGCTGAACCGATCGGGTTCTCCTTAACATGGGGTAGCTTCTCATAGGTCCCAGGAAAAATTTTCCATTCCCCCCAAATTTGTTTTTTACTTTTTCTTTTAAAATCTAAAATAAGAAATTGGTTTATCAAATTCGACTTCCCCCCTCCTCAAGTGCCCCTAGAGGCCTCTAGGGGCGTAGCCGCTAGTAGACAAATATACTAATGAATAGACAGAAAAATATTTAGATAGTTTAATAGAAAGATAGATAGATAGTTGGAAAGATAGATAATTAGAAAGACAGAAAGATAGATAGAAAGATGAATAGAAAGATTTATAGAAAGGTGGATAGAAAAATAGATAGAAAGATAGATGGAAGGATAGATAGAAAGATAGCTAGAAAGATAGATAGAAAGAAAGATAGATAGAAAGCTAGATAGAAAGATGTCACTGCTTTTGGCCAACCTATTTTCTTGACGTCAGGAAATAACCCCATCTCTTTTATTAACGTAGAATTAAACGCATTCTGCAGATAGTAAATTAAAAAAAATATTAGATAATTCGAGTTTTGTAAGTTGTAATATTCGGCAACAAAGGGTTACTTTACATAAGTGTCTTGTGTAAAATTTTAATCTAAATTTAGTTTTATAAATTACCGCTATACGTCTCTTAAAATATATACTACGTAAATTAAAATATTATTTTAAAATTAAGGAAATCCAAATTTATAAAATACATTAGAATTGTTTTCAAAAATACAATAATTGCCCTTTTTTTTGTAAAAAAAAGTTTTTTTTTAGGATAAAACTTTATCATACAAAATAAAAAGTAAATTAAATAGAATTTCCTCTACTCTGTGAACATCAGTCCGGTCTAATATATGTGCTGAGATGTTTATTTTGAGCCTATTAGGCGATAGTTTAAAAACGAAAGATACTATTTGTCAATAACATGGTGTGTTGAATTGATTAACATTTTATTTCATTCGTTTGGATCCTTTGAGTATTTAGATCTTGATAGGTTGGCTCAATTATCTAATTGTTAAACCAATATGGTATTAATGTTAAAATACTTTAATTATTATTCTTTAAAAAAAAGACAAAGTTTGTGCAATCAAATGGTTGGTTGTCTGCAAAACTTTGGACCTACGTTTTTAACTATCTTGTAAAATAAGAAAGCCTATTCGAAAATTTAGAAAAATTACCAATGGACAACGACTTTTATTCTATTTTTTGGGGGGATATGTTTTATTAAATTATATTACATTAGAAAAAGAATTTTTGGATCATGAAAAGAAAACGACAGTAGCTTTTCTCCTATTTATAGTCAATGCGGGGGACTCTAACCCTGCGGGGCAATCAGTAACATTTTCCTTACCAAACCTAACCTAAAATAACCTATAAAAAGCTACTGTGAAAACCCGCTACTTCGTTTTCTTTCCATGATCCGAATTTTCCTCATCTAGGGGCCCTTTACTAGAAGGGTGAAAAATAGCCTAAAACCATTTCATGATTAATATTGATGTAAATGTAACTCAATGAATCAATTATCTAAATGGATATAAAATACAGGGGAAAAATTTGTCATCAATTTAGGTGTCTAATATGGACCTATTTTATTAATCAGTTCGTTCATCCAGTAGGAGAGGATCGAGGGGGTAGATGTTTTTTTGTTATTTTAGTCAGCTGCAAGCAAAACTTTATTAAAGTATATGAAAATCTGGTGCATCATCCAAGTAATTGTATATCTATTAAATCTTATTCTGAAATGTTGATTTTTAAGGTCGTCTTTTTCCCGTGCCTTCAACACCTTCCCCTTCTCAGCAAGCTTTGCCAACAACTACCACTTTTAGGTATCTATCTATCTATCTAAATGTCTGTTTGTCTGTCTGTTTTTCTTTCTATTTGTCTGTCTGTTTGTCTGTTATTATGTCTGTTTATATATCTATTTGTCTGTAAGTTTGTTTTTCTATCTGTTTTATCCTTTTGTCTGTCTGTCTAGTTGTCTGTCTACTTGTCTGTCTGTTTGTCTGTCTGTTTATCAGTCTGTTTGTCTATCTATCAAGTCTCTTTTTTTGTCTGTTTGGCTATCTGTCTGTCTGCTTTTCAATATATCTTTTTTTTGATTTGTATGACTTTCTGTCTCTCTGTCTGTTTATCTATCTTTCTTTCATCTATCTTTTATTCCGACTATTTTCATATATTTTAAATTCTATTTATCTAGATATATCTATTAAATTATTTACTTTATTTAATACTAGCGGCTTCGCCCCTAGCCTCTAGGGGCTTTGCCCCAAGAGGTTTGATCAAACCAATTTTTCGTAATTTAGATTTTAAAAAATAAATCTAAAAAAAAAAATTTCTCTTGGGGGGGGGTAAATTTTTTTTTATGGGGGGGGGGGGGGTAGTCGTCCCCACTATTTTAATTTTAGTTTTAAAAAGATTTTTTTTTTGGGGGGGGTATTTTAAATTTTTTGGGGGGTTGGGGGTGTCCCACCCCCCAAGAAAATAGTTATAAACCATCCCGGGACCTAAGAGAAGCTACCCTGTAAAGGAGAACCCAATCGGTTCAGTGGTTAGCGAGATCCTACGCTACAAACAATCAAACAGACAAACAGACAGACATCGTTCTACTTTGTATTATAGATTATTCTATCTATCTACTTATCTACCTATCTATCTATCTGACTGTTTATTTGTTTCTCTATGTTTGTCAATATATTTATGTGTCTGTTTTTACAATTGCCTACATACTCTTCTACTTTAGACTACCTATATCTTTTTTATCTATTTTATTAAAAATTTAGTCCTCTAAATGGTTACAGGACAAACGCTGGAGTGACAAACGTCGGAGTAAAAAAAATGAACTAGTGACAAACGTTGTAGTAGATAAACCCAAGATTGAACAAAATATTAAGTTAATTAAGTATTTCTATACAGGTTAGGTTAAGTGTCCACTCCGACGTTTGTCACTCCTGCATTTTGACCTAGGACCAATTAGATGCTTATTTATACTATTTTTTTTATTTACAGATCTAGTCCATTACTACAACTGAACCCAAGGGCCAATTTATCTTC
Source organism: Acartia tonsa (assembly GCF_053477335.1). Lineage (NCBI taxonomy): Eukaryota > Metazoa > Arthropoda > Copepoda > Calanoida > Acartiidae > Acartia > Acartia tonsa. The sequence goes on along the minus strand of NC_137271.1, from coordinate 2,338,825 downwards.
TCTAGAAGATTTTTACCCAACCAGATTCTATCAAAATTTTGGTAAGAATAATCTGATGATTTTATGTGTAGAATATCAGTATGGCTTCAAAACTGATTAATATCCGTAGGATATGAACTGCTTCTCGGTCAGCCATACTGAAAATGCATATATTAGCATTAATGAGCATTAAAAATCTTATGATTAAAACCAGTGTTGCTGGTATTATTCTTATTCTTAGTCACATTAATATCCGCATTAAGCTGTCTATAATACGATGCGATAAATAACTATTTTAGAAATTAGTGCAACCCCCTAAGGAATTATATTTAAGGAGTTTTGATGAGGGGTGTATGCTTCTAAAATAAAAGATATAAGGGGGTTGGGGTTAAACATGTTAATCAAGGGGACAGGCACGTCCAAGCTTTTTTTTTGAGAGGTTTAAAAGATTTAAAACCCTTTGACGTCTATGCAATATATACAGATGGATAATTAGATATTGCTTAAATGACAAATGCATTTATTTGTAGAATACCTGGAGAATCAACCTACTCCAGAGGGTATAACTATTACAGATGACACAGCAAAGTTTAATGAAATTATTTCTCGTCTGCAAGGTTTTAGGTCTTTGAAAGAGCTGGTAGTTGTCTGTTTATACATCTATACTATTAATCTATTGTAGAATACCTAGAGATTCAACCTACTCCAGAGGGTATAACTATTACAGATGACACAGCAAAGTTTAATGAAATTATTTCTCGTCTGCAAGGTTTTAGGTCTTTGAAAGAGCTGGTAGTTGTCTGTTTATACATCTATACTATTAATCTATTGTAGAATACCTAGAGAATCAACCTACTCCAGAGGGTATAACTATTACAGATGACAGAACCTAGTAATAGTGTCTGACTGATTATGACGTAAGAAAAAAAATTAGCCAATGAGAGGCCACTATAAATTTTACCATTGGTCAATAATGACCTCTCATTGGCTAATTTTTTTCTTACGTCATAATCAGTCAGACACTATTACTGGGTTCCAGATGACACAGCAAAGTTTAATGAAATTATTTCTCATCTGCAAGGTTTTAGGTCTTTGAAAAAGCTGGTAATTGTCTGTTAATACATCTATACTATTAATCTATTGTAGAATACCTAGAGAATCAACCTACTCCAGAGGGTATTACTACTACAGATGATTTTGCAGCTACTACTCAAAATACATTTGACACAACTTTTGTTGATGAGGAATATGTTACAATATCTTCTTCTGTTAGTGATGTAGGTGAGCATTTGATCAACATTGACTGCTTCGTATTAAAGATGTTGAAATTGTATCTTTGGATCCTCGTAATAGAAGAGGGAATGCTTTAGCCAATACAAAGTCAGGTCTTTCAGTAATCGCTGTGTAATCAAAGGGTTAGTTGTCTTGTGTAGTAAGTATGAATAATGTCTTAGGATCTATTTTAAATCAATCTAAGTTGTTTCAATCATCTATTGGGTTGTCTTCAGATAAAAAATTTTCAATAAAAGTGTTTAAATATGGTAAAATATATTTTAATCAGAAAAGCCACACTATCTCAATTAGTTTATATATTTTAGATGAAACAGATTTAACAACACCGGAACCTTTATCTATAGGAAAAATTATATTTGATCGTAAAATATATTTTTTGTATCTTATTGACTGGCTTTACTGAACTTGTAATTGTCTATTGTCTTTGGGTTCTAAATCTCTATGTAAACCACGTCATAAGTAGGAAGAATGCCTTAGCCAAAAAAGGCATAACTCATAATTATGAATTCTTATTCTTTTTCGACAAAGGTCGTGAAATCAAATAGTTGATCGTCTGTAATAGTTAGGATGATAGTTTTTTTACCTTTTTTTCTAGCTCTACATTGCTATGAATCATCCTTTATGGATTAGAATCGGTTCTCAGCCATACCGAAAAATCATGTATATCATTGTATTACAGACAATTTTCCACGAATATTAAAATAAACATCATAAAATTAATACTAGTTTTGTTATCCCGGGCCATCAGCCTCCCCCCCCCCCTCCCTAACAAAACTGGTTTTAACTTTTGTTTTTTTTTCACTTTAATATCCGCGGAATCATGTCTATAATACAATGCGATAAATGACTATTCATAAAAAAGATCAATTTAAATTTGTCTAAAATGGCAGTTTATCCATCTGAAGTTGAAATTGATGAAACAACAACTCACCAACCAAGACTTACTACCGACCAACCAACAGATCAAACAGCTGATCAGTCACATGACCAAACAGCTGATCAGTCACGTGGCCAAACAGCTGATTTATCACATGTCCATACAGTTGATGATTTTGATGAAGAAAAGATTGATCAAGTTTCCCACTTTGAATTGGTAGAAATTGAGGTATGTAGCTCTACAGTTTTCTTTGTATTACACTTTACTGTTCTTATGCAACACTAAAATTCACTTTGTCGGTCCGTCCGTAAGTCTGTAATGCTATGGAGGAAATGTGATTTTTTCGGCTGCCATTTAAGATACATACTATGATTTTTTTGTGAAGATACCCCTTTCTAAATAGTATCCAGTCCACAACTTACTTTGTCAGTCAGTCCTTCGGTCATGTAACAAAAGAGATGTAGATTTTTTAAGGTTGCGTGATTTTTTTTACGTTTTTCTCTTCTATTTGTTATGGCCATTGAAAATATAGCTCATATTTCATTTTGTCCGTTTTTCAATCCATAATTATTAATGCTTTATTACTTTGGGATGTTGTTCATAGTTGTCCAAGGGTGGAGTAAAAGGGCGTTTCCCCACCACCCAAAAAAAAAAAAAAACTTTGAACCCCCCTCAATTTACCCCCCCCCCCCCCTTTTAAATGTTTAAAATACACTATATAACCCCCCTCTAACTTTTAAAAACCCTTATTTTACCCAGGTAAAAGGTATAACCAACAAGTGAAATAAATCTTAAATAATATTTGATGGGAAAATGGAGAATCGTCAATTTTACTTTATGTTGCCCCCCAACGACAGCTAAAAACCACGTATAGGTTTCATGATTTTTTTTCGAATTAATTTTGTTATTGGTATAAGCTGTATTTTACCCCACCCCCCCCCCCCAAAAATAAAAAAAAAGCTTGGACGTCTCTGATAAGTTGTCATCCATGTCTTATTTCAGAACACCACTCCAGTTATCAATGAAACATATGCCAACGACACCAATAACTCAGAAGTTATCATTATCAATAGTGACAACGAAGAGTTAATAAATAACCAAGATTTATCACCCAATCTACTAGGAATGGATATATGTAAAACTAGCGGCTAAGCCCCTAGAGGCGCTTTAAATGTTTTTTTTTTGTTTTTGTTTTAAATAATACGAAATCTATCTATGTTGCTTTCTAGTCTTTTTTGTGATTTCTCTTGGGAGGGTGGTGGTACCATCCCCCAAATTAGTTATAAACCTTCCCGGGACCTATGAGAAGCTACCCTGTTAAGGAGAGCCCGATCGGTTCAGCGGTTAGCGAGATCCTTCGGTACACACACACAGACAAACAGACATCCTGTTACTTTATTATACAACTTAAGTTGACGACAATTTTTCCCCTGTCATAATATCCACGTATATTCTATACCCATCCTAACCAGGTATTGAAACTGTGAACACAGCACCCGCCAAAATTGCAACTAACACAGAGAATCCGCCAATTGTGTTGAGCTTTCCCAAGCAGCCAGCATCGCCGTTTGCGTATGAGAATCCGAATGCCGTTATTCCGGACAATTCACGGCTGCCGCTGTCACTTAACAGATTTCCAAGGTATTAAATATGGACGTACGGACTATGCTTCTTTTAATCGCACCCAACTGTTTGAAATTTATAGGATTTATATCTGTATACTTATAAAGAAAAAGTAAAAAAAATGAATTTTTTAGGGGTTTGAAATTTTGTATTAAATTGGGGAGGGGGTATTTTTTACAAGGGTTGCTTTCTCTTGGTAGGGTGGTGGAGTTCTCCCCCAAAATATTCTAAACTTAACCAGGACCTATGAGTTACATTGTAAAGGAGAACCATATTGGTTCAGCGGTTAGCGGGATTCACAGATCCTGTTACGTTTGTATAAAGGTAAATAAAAAGCATTCTTATATGGTATTATTTTAATATTTGTATTTCGTTCACAAAGGGTTAAATTTAATTTTGTATTTTAGTGTTACAATTTGCCGCCAGGTGTACATGTTATTTCTAATAAACTGTTATTATAGTTTAAATTGTAATTATTATCCTGTTAAGAAATGTTTAATTTTGTTTTTTAATTTTTTTAAATTTATAATTATATACATATAATTATAAGTTCTCAGATTTTAAAAAAAATAATATGTTTGTTAAAAAAGGAGCATATATATAAAACTCATGACAATCTCAACTTCAGTTAAAGTTAAATCTTTGATAAACTGCTTAGTCCAATAATTGGCTAGGATGTAATTCATACATCATATGATGCAGTTTAAATACATTTTCCATTTTATTATCCGCAGTAACAATAAAACATTAAATAATGTAACTGATGATGATTATCTATTGACTTTGGAAATTCTGTAGATAATGTTTTCTTTTAAATTTTTGTTTTAAGGTTAATGAAATGAATCTTATTTTTCTAGTTATCTGGATGAACTGATCGGAATAAACAAATTTAAGGTAATTTTTTATATAGAAAAGACTCGCTGAATAAAAACGAAGGTGATATTGATGTCACTAAAATTACTTTTTTGTTAAAAATTGTAGCACATACACTATATTCAAGTACATACCCAATGATGACACATAAAATTTTACCCTTTTGTAGATTAATGAACCAACCAATCAAAATACAATTTAAGTCCCCATAGTTGTTAAACCACCAAAAAAGAAAATTTTATTATAACTTTTGGGACTAGTGTAATAAACAGCCCAATGTCCTCTCCCTCCCTTCATAACTTATTCTAACTACTAATTAAATGCAATTTTCTCCGTCTGTTTTATTTGGTGACAAAAAAGAAATTGTTTACTAGGAAAAAAAATGTTAATAGTTCTTAATATCGTATCGTATTATAGACAGCTTTCCGCGGATAGTAAAAGAAAAATTATAAATTCTTGTTTTGTTATCTTTGAAACTGGTTTTAATTATATGATTCTTATTTAAGTATTCGTAGAAAATATCTGTAGTACGATGCAATAAATGATTTTTTTGAACAGCTGAGAAACGGTTCTAATCCAGCGGTTATTAAAAATCCTCTTATTTCAGTCCGTGCCTACAGCTCCTACGAATCCCTCCTATCTTCCAGAAATATTACCATTACCTCTGAGCCAGGTAAGGAATAAGCCCAATGATGATAAACAAAATTACCCCTCTGTAGACTAAAATTAGTGGTTGAAACGTTTGGACGTTAAATTATTACCAATCCCTTTAAGTCAGGTAGAAGGCTTTATATTTGCAGGAATCTAAAGGGTTAAGACAATGGCAAATTAATTTATAAACTTCCCCAATGATGATACACAAAATTACCCTTTTGTATATTACAATTAGTGGTTGAAACGTTTGAACACTTAAATTATTGAACCAACCAATCAAAACGTAATATAAGTTACATTTCAACGGTTAGCGATATCCTGCTGTACAAACATACAGACAAACACATGGACATCCTGTTACTTTTTTCAAGGACATAAAGTAGAACGATGTCTGTCTGTCCTTCTATCTGTCCGTCTGTCTGTCCGTCTATCTGTCCTTCTATCTGTCCTTCTGTCTGTACTTCTATCTGTCCGTCTGTCTGTCCTTCTATCTGTCCGTCTGTCTATCCGTCTATCTGTCCTTCTATATGTCCTTCTATCTGTCCTTCTATCTGTCCTTCTATCTGTCCTTCTGTTTGTCCTTCTATCTGTCCGTCTGTCTGTCCCTCTATCTGTCCGTCTGTCTGTCCTTCTATATGTCCTTCTATCTGTCCTTCTATCTGTCCGTCTGTCTGTTCTTCTATCTGTCCGTCTGTCTGTCCGTCTATCGGTCCGTCTATCTGTCCGTATATCTGTCTTCCCCCCACAATTTTTTTACTTTTTCTTTTAAATCTAAAATACAAAAAAATTGGGTTGTCAAAAATCAACATCCCCCCTCTCAAGTGTCCCTAGAGGCCTCTAGGGGCTTTACCGCTGGTCTAATTAGCTAAATATTATGTTTAGGAAATCTATAGAGTCAACTATAATCTACCCGATGTCATTACAGAACCAACAAATAACATAAAAAGCAAAGGTAAACAGTTAGCCCGGATAATTTTTTGGCCGGATACCGGATATCCGGCTGATTTCCTTTTTCGGATATCTGGCCAACGCCGGATATCCAGATATCCGGCAGGACACCCGAATATCCGGCATTATAAATCAGCCGGATATCCGGTATTCGGATAGTTTCAATATCCGGTATCCGGATAGTTACAATATCCAATATCCGGCCAGACATTGAAAATAGCCGAATATCCAGCCCAACCCTAGTAAAAAGATATTTCATTAAGAACAAGGATGACAAAATTCATAAAAACGAAGCTCCTACATGGACAAAGGACAAACGAACATTAACACTTGTAGAGCATCAGAACAGAATAAGCAGAATATTAATACAGAAGTCTTAACAAAATTATAAGTAAATTTGTTGCAAAACAACGTAAATACATGCTACTGATTAAGGACATACTTATATTTTGTAGACTTGATTTTTGTTGTATCAGTATAACAAAAATCAGATGAATCGGATAATTTTAACATACATAGTCAAAAAGTACAAAATTGGCATTTTTAAAAAGGACGTAGAGACTTTCTGGTAACAAGTATAGATTTGCTGCATATTCTAAGTAATACCTTTCTGTTATTGGAATCTTCATACAAAGTTTGAAATCAATAGGACAATTCTAACCTGTTTAAATTGACGAAAAAGAGCTAACCGTTACGGAAGTACGGACGGACCGACCCTAAGTATAGAAGAGCTTCACTTTAAATTTATTTTGAATAAAATCTTTTTCTCGTATTCATTTGAATCCGGTGGATAGGAACCGGTTCTCATTCATACGAAAAAAAACTATGTCAAGCATTGTATTATATCAAGCTTTCTACGAATATAAAATTCTGGTTTTAATCTTATAAGTGTACATTCTATATCCGCGGAAAGCTGTTTATAATACGATGCGACAAATACCTTATAATCATTGTGTTAACCCGCGACTGTGGCGTAACACGTGTAGCGTTATCGAGAAGATGATAGGTTCTAACACCGCGTCATAATCAAAGACGTAAAAAGTGGCTCCTACTGGTGCTATATGTAAATGAGAGTAGGTGGAATGCCTTGGCCCAAATCAGGCACAACTCATTACCATGCATAGTTTAAGACTTCAAGGCAAAGGTCGTGCAATCAAAGTGTTGGTTGTTTAAATACCGTGTGATTATATAAACATGCACAGTAATTAAGCAAGATTTGGTCCAGAAATGCACCAAAACAAGATAAGGCAAGAAAAATAGCTTAAAACCATCCTAAAAACCTAAATCTTAATATAAAATAGACTAAAACCATGACAGGACCTATGTGAAGATTATACCTGAAATAAAGAACCAAATCGGTTCAGTGGTTATTGAGATCTTAAGCTTCAGACAAAAAAAACCTTACTACTTCAAATAATAGGATTATCATATGTTAAAAGAGTGACTACTTTAAAAAAAAAAAAAGGTTTAAAAAATCAATATACAAAGTTTGAAATCGTTATTAAATGCTGTAAAAATTCACCCCATTTGGTCAAGGGGTTCAAAATAAATCCCTTCAACCCCTCCATCCCTCTTGAAACCGTCGTCGTCATTTTCGTGGAGAATTAGGGAAGGGGAGATTAAAATTTATCATTAAATATAGTTATATTTTTTACCGTTAGGTGACTCAATTACAAATTTACTTTTAAAAATAACAATATTCAAAGAACAAAATAAAACATGCGTATTATTATTTATTTATTTTATTGTAAAAAATCAAATTTAAAAGAAGAAAAAACTATATTTATCCAAAAATTAATGGAGACAGTTAAAGTTACCTTTTTCCTTATAATTGATTTGTTATTATACAACCTTTAATTGTGCGAACCCGCTAACTATCTATCTATCTACAATAGAACAGTTCTCAGGCTTGCCCTTAATAAGGCGCAAAATGAAAAGGGATTGTAATCCGCTAAAATCATATTGAGTGGTTCAAATGAATCACTATGTATTATACAAAGTAGAATTATGACTGTTTGTTTGTTGGTACCGAAGGATCTCGCTGATCGGGTTCTCCTTTACAGGGTAGCTTCTCATAGATACCGAGAATGTTTATAACCACCCCCCCCAAAAAAAAAATCTTTTAAAATTCAAATAGTGGGTTCGACTACCACCCCCCCCCCAAAAAAAAATCCGCCCAACAAAATAAATTTTAAAAAAATTTCTTTTAAATATAAAATACAAAAATTAGGTTAATCAAACCTCTTGAAGCAAAGCCCCTAGAGGCGAAGCCACTAATTTACTAAAGGGAATACTCTTCGTTAAATAAATCTGAGGGAGGGGGGGGGGGGGGGTAAACTACATTAGTAACAAGTATTACAACATCCATTAAAGCTCTGCAAATTAAATGGCAAAACAAACGATTTTGTAGATTTTTCTAAATCCAATTTTAATTGATGAAAAAAGTTGTAAAATTGTGCAAATAATTTTTTTTCATAAACGTTTAAAATAGACTGTCTGGTAACGAATATAGAGTAACTAAATTTTTAAAATTGTACCATATCGTCTTAAAAATCATTTAATACTTATATTTGCGATTACTTTTATTTAATGAAATCTTCCGATTTTTAACATTTACAAAACAGCCTGCTGTATTGCATCAAGATCCATGACAGATCTATATAGGAAATAAATGTCTATAAATGAGCTCAAGTTTTCCAAAGGTCAGATGTTAACTCACACTGGTTCAATAATCAATAATAAACTCTCAATGACCAGAATGATCAGACCCATTATTTTACTCTATGAAGAATAAATTAAATTTTTTATTTCATGTTGCTATTTAAATTACTAGCGGCTTCGCCCCTAGCCTCTAGGGACTTCGCCCTATGAATTAATGGGAAGTCAATCCTCCTAAATAGAAATATTCAAAAAAATTATTCTTTGTTTAATTACTCTGTGGTAAAATTAAACCCAGGTTGTGCGTTTTATGCACAAAAATTTTAATTTGTACAAATTAAACCCAGGTTGTTTGCCGTATACACAAAAATTTCAATTCGTAAAAATTAAACCTAGGTTGTTCGCATACACAAAAATTAAAATTTAAAAAAAAATATTTAAATTTTTTTTTGGGGGGGAGGGATTTGTGGGGGCTTCGCCCCATGTTGCAGTGGGGTTCCCCCACCCCAATAACTGGTTTTTGTTAACAAAAATTTTAAAAAATTAAAAATTTTGGAAGTAGGGATTTTTTTATTTTTGGGGGGGTTGGGGTGTCCCACCCCCCAAGAAAATAGCTTAAAACCACCAGAAGACCAGTAGGTATATTCCCAGAAGGGTTGAGCCCAATTTGATCAACAGTTACTGAGATTTTACAAAAAATGTAAAAAAAAAAATCTTTGGGGGATGGTTTTTTTTTTTTTTTGGGGGGGGGGGTTGGGGGTGTCCCACCCCCCAAGAAAATAGCCTAAAACCACCACAGGACCAGTAGGTATATTCCCTGAAGAGTAGAATCCGATCGGTTCAGTGGTTACCGAGATCTTAAGGGACGGACGGACAGACAGACGGACAGACGGACAGACGGTCAGACGGTCAGACGGACAGACGGACAGACATCAAGCTACTTTGTATTATAGATATTGAAGTATTAAATTTCTATTCATAAAATAGAAAATTTAAGTTTATAATATAGTAAATCAAGGAAAACTAAGTTTTAATGTAATATGATACTAGCGACGCGCCCGAATGTGTTCAGATATTAAACTAAAATTTAACATTTAGCTAAATAGTTTAACCCTTTCAGGACGATAATTTTAAACAAAAAACATTAGGAACCTAAAATATTTCAAAGAAAGAAAGACAAAATTATAAATACAGTTTTAAATAAAAATAATGAAATTAAAATAAAGACGGAAGAAAAGGGAAGTGAGAGAGAGGGACATTAAATCTTTAAAAAATGATGAATAAACTATAAAAGTCGTAGTAATCTTTATGATTAACTTGATTTGTAGTACGGTTCGGAGAGAGGGAGAGAGATTGAGGGATAGGTCAATGGAAGAAATAAGATTAATAGTCGGGGATAGGTCAATGGAAGAAATAAGATTAATAGTCGGGGATAGGTCAATGGAAGAAATAAGATTAATAGTTGGGGATAGGTCAATGGAAGAAATAAGATTAATAGTCGGGGATAGGTCAATGGAAGAAATAAGATTAATAGTCGGGGATAGGTCAATGGAAGAAATAAGATTAATAGTCGGGGATAGGTCAATGGAAGAAAAAAAGTTAATAGTCAGGGATAGGTCAATGGAAGAAAAAAAGTTAATATTCGGGGATAGGTCAATGGAAGAAAAATGATTAATTGTCGGGGATAGGTCAATGGAAGAAAAAAAGTTAATATTCGGGGATAGGTCAATGGAAGAAAAATGATTAATTGTCGGGGATAGGTCAATGGAAGAAAAAAAGTTAATAGTCGGGGATAGGTCAATGGAAGAATAGGGTTAATATTCAGAAGTGAGATAACGTAGAATATAATTTTTTAGGTGGTGCCTGCACTACCGATTCACTAGTAATGTTAAATATGAAATAGATAAAATGCTTCAATTAACAATCTAAGCAACAGATCCTGCGATAAAAATGCTAATAGTTATTTATTGCATCGTATTATAAAATTAAAAAGCTTTCCGCGGATATAAAAATCAAAGATATTGGATTTAAACCAGTTTTGTTAGCCCTGAAAGGATGAATGACTGAGATAACAATACTAGAATTAATTATATATCTCTTTACTTTAATATTCGTGGAAAATTGTCTGTTATACGATGCTATATATGATTTTTCAGTATGGCTGAGAACCGGTTCTAATCCTGCGGATATTAATCGGTTTTCACAGCCATTCTGAAATAGCTATAAATGTTATCATTATAGACAGGTTTCCGCGAATATTAAAATTAAAAATAATATGAGAAAAACCAGTTATGTTGACCCCGTCATGAGAACCGGTTCGATTCCAGCGGGTTTTAATCGGTTTCAAAGCCATACTGGAAAGAGTGTTAATTTTCTATTTGTTTTAGATGTTGGACCAAATTAGAAAAAATAAAACAAAAAACAGTTTTGTTAGCCCCACCGTGTAAGGAACCGGTTCTAATCCTGCGGATTTTTATTTTAGATGATGGACCAAATTACGCCTCGAGTAACGTGATATCCCTAGGCGATGAGGACCAGTACAAAGCTTATGATTATCCGCCAGGCAAACGAATATAGCAATTCTGAGATAGTTAGAGTAAAACACTAGAGGGAGAAAGGGCCAAGTAACTGTATCTCCCCATTCCTTTGTCCCTGTGCCGACTCTCAATTGGGTCATTAAACATCAACATATAGTGTGGTGTGTATTAACACAGCCAAGTAGCAGAAAACAATTTGCTAGCAGACGAGAAAGGTTATTAAAAAGGGAGGGAGGTAGTTTTCTGCTTATACATCTATACTATAGATATGTTCTGAAATATACAAAACCAAGGATGACAACATCCATAAGTTAGAAAACACATAAAATTATGTAATGGACAAACAATTGAGTTATACTAGAACAGATGCTTACTTCTCATAAAAACGAAAAAGAGAGAAAATATGCAAAAAAAAACTCAACAAAAAAATACATTTAAAAAATAACGTTTCCTTTTTCTAATGCATGAAAGACAGACAGACGGAAAAAAACAATGTAAAAATTAGATGCGCATATGTCATGGGAATCTTCACTAAAATTTAAGTAAGATAGACGGCGTTACGGACTGACTGCCGGACATACAAAGTGAATTTTAGAGTAGCTTCGCTACTAATAAGGGAGGAGGGGACGTTGGACTTGTAATTGTCTCCATTTTTCACTAAATGTCTACCAACTCAGAGAGGGAGGGCGGTTTATTACACTAGTCCCCAAAATTTCATAATTACTTTTAATTGGTTGGTTCATTTAGTTGAGTGTTTAAAAAAAGTTTCAATCACTAATTGTAATCTACAAACAGGGTTATTTTATGTAACATCAATGTGAATTTACTTAAATTTATCAGACATTGGCCTATCCCTCTAGATCTCTGCTACTAACTCTCTTCCATTAACTAATCCCTGTATTCTTAGTTTTAAAAAATCCAGAATTCTTATTCGTATTGCTGCTTAGGATCTCTAACTCAAGAATTTAAAATTGTTCCGCGTGGTCACAGGAATCTTAATACTAAGGATAACATGCTCAAATATTTTAGGTAAGGTATCTATCTCTCTGTCTATCTATCTATCTGTCTATCTATCTATCTTTCTATCTATCTATCTATCTATCTATCTATCTATCTATCTATCTATCTATCTATCTATCTATCTATCTATCTATCTATCTATCTATCTATCTATCTATCTATCTATCTATCTATCTATCTATCTATCTATCTATCTATCTATCTATCTATCTATCTATCTATCTATCTATCTATCTATCTATCTATCTATCTATCTATCTATCTATCTATCTATCTATCTATCTATCTATCTATCTATCTATCTATCTATCTATCTATCTATCTATCTATCTATCTATCTATCTATCTATCTATCTATCTATCTACCTATCTATCTATCTATCTATCTACCTATCTATCTATCTATCTATCTATCTATCTATCTATCTATCTATCCATCCGTCTATCTATCTATCTATATATCTATCTATCTATCTAGATTGAAAACAGATGAGAACATGGGCGGGCAAAGGTACCATGCTGGCAGGAAGCTGGAGCCTGAAAACCTGGATCCAGCTGCTGGAGGACTGCTGGAGTCAGGCGAAGATAATGCTGTGTCAGGTAGAAGGGTGTCAAGGAAGGATGGATTGTATTGAGTCGTAGGAAAGGGGGAGCAAGGGTTGTAGATTACTTTAAATGTCAATGATTTTTAGGATTATAAGTTTACATTAATCATGAATTGAGATTTTTATCGTTTTTTTATTATATTTTACAGTTCATTTAAAACATGCTTTTTAACCTTTTAACAACAATTCTTTAAGTGATAATTATCCTTTTAATCTGATTTTTTGGATTATATTGATTCCTATTATAATAAGGTAGAATAATACAAGCGAAGCATTACTATAATAAATCCTAAAAATGAAAGTATATCCTTTTACTTTATTCTATATTTACGCAGTTTTGCAACAAACTTGTTTACAATTTTGTTTAGACTTTGAAATTAATGTTCTGCTTATTATGGTCTGGCACTCTACAAGAGTTAATGTTTGTTTATCCCGCCGTTTTATATTCAAACTACGCTACATATTGATGTTGTCATCCTTGTTTAATTTATTTCTAGAAAGCGAAGAACATCCAACTTTTAAACGAGAATTGGACAATATAGGAGGTATGTTTTCAAAAATATAAAGTAGTACCTAAAGTTTTTTTTCTGTAGCTTAAGATCTCAAAAACTAATGAACTGATTGGGTTCTCTATTCTATGTAGGCTTCTCAACGATTCTGTGATGGTTTTAGGCTATTTTGTTTTCAGATTTATGACTAAGGATTGTATTAAGCTATTTTTATCCCCTCTAATACAGAGCCGCTAGACGATAGGAACATAGCGACTTGGAAGAAGATTAAAGTCCCTCCACAGATTATGACATGATACGATAGAATAACCAATGAGAGGCCAGCATAAATTTTACCATATTGGTTAATTACAGTGTATACTGGCCTCTCATTGGCTATTATATCGTATGACGTCATATTCTGTGGAGGGACTTTAATCACTTTTAGTGACTTGTAAATATAGAAAGTATAGATGACCAATCCATTTCTTTAACCAATGGGGACATAGTGCAGGAACAGTCCGAACATATCATTGGTATATCTATATATCCCACTGGGGTAAATACCCCCTCCTAAATGGTTAGGGGTAAATTTTAAATGGGGGGGGGATAATCACCCCTTTGTCCCCCCCCCTTGGATGTCCTTTATACTGTATTTGTATCTATCTATCAATTATAAATCTATCTATCTAGGACTTGATAATGAAGTATCTGTAGAATATGATGCCCTGAAACACCATCTACACCACGAGCATGAAGACAATAGTCATCTAGAATGTGGAGGTATGTACGTTAAGAGCGCAGCTACCCTATAATTAGGTGTTAATCAGTTAATATGTTTGTCTGTATGTTTGTTTGGCCAACTAAAATATTTATGCGTTCGAGGAAATTGCAATAAAGAACTTAACTACCATCCATCTACCTATCCATCTATCTATCCATCTATCTATCCACTAGACTATAAAAGTTTTAAAGATTTTTAATCAATATAATAGATTTGAAATCTGCATAAAATTTTAAGGATTTTTTATAAAATTAGTTTTTTATATAATTCTTTATTTAAAGGCGCAAATACAAATTAAGTTAAATAATTTTGAGATATGTGATTGGTGGATTGAAAACTATCTGCGCTCTGATTGAAGAAGCTTAAGTGACGTACATCATTCAACCAATTAGAGCGTAGGTAGTTTCCAATCCAGCTATCCTATTGGTCAAAATTTATTAACTTAAATCGTATTTGCGCCTTTAAATAAAGAATTATATAAAAAACGAATTTTATAAAAAATCCTTAAAATTTTATGCAGATTTCAAATCTATTATATTGATTAAAAATCTTTAAAACTTTTATAGTCTACTATCCACCTATCTTTCCAAATATATATATCCATCTATCTATCAACCTATCTATCATTCTATCTATCCATCTACAATGTATTTCAGAAAAAATTGCGTTTTCCAGTTTTGGGAATCAACCAGAAGGAGCATGGAAAAAATAATTATAGGTCCATATTCTCTGTAAAAATGTACATAACATTTACTTAAGCCAAGGTGTTTTTCGATATCTCTAAAAATGTGGCTGTACTGATAGGTACATGTAGGTTAAAAATGCCTGATCCTAAATCTGTGACAACAATTAAATTCTATTAACTAATTTTTTTTTGCTACATATAGGTTGAAAAGTACAATATTAAATTAATCAAAGGTTAAATCAATGTCCCCATTTGAGATTTTTTACATATTTTCTTTTTTTGGCTACATGCAAAGTGCTTTTTAGGTTCTTCAGAATTTAGTTTTTTCTATTTCTCTATTGCAAAGGCATTTTTCATTCAAAAACCTCTTTTAATTCCATGCGCATTGATAAATAAAACAAGTCACTTTTTAATTCATTTAAAGCAAGCTATCTTATTTTGAAAATGTCGTTAAATCTGTCAAAACAAAAGGGATTAAGAGATTAAAAGGGGAGGGGTAGGAGGAACGGTTATGATATCATAATTAAATGATCATAATTGAATCGTAACTAAAGCAAAAATAAAATTGGTTATTTATTCTTTAAAAAAGCATTATTGAATTAGATTTTAAATGTAATTATTAGAATATTTGGTTGAGCATGCTATTATGTCGGTTTTAAGTAAAAAGAAGAATTTAATTGGACGTTATAGCCCTAAATTCTGCAAGAATAAAGCAACACACATACATTTTGAATTATTGAAGCTTTAAAAAGTGCTATTTTTTAAAGAGATATTGATCCATATTTTTAAAGAGAATAAGAATATATAAGTATTTTTTTCATACTCCTACTAGTTGTTTCCCAAAACCAGAAAACGCAGTTTTATTTGAAACACCCTGTATATATCTGTTTGGGGCAAATGATCTAGGATTTTGTAAAATGGCTACATATTATCCGGAATCTGTCTATCTATCTATCTATATATCCAATATCCATCTATCTATTCATCTATCCATCTATCTATCTATCTTTTTAGGAGCGAATGATCTAGGATTTTGTAAGATGGCTACAGATTATCCAGAACCTGTCTATCTATCTATCTATCCATCCATCTATCTATCTATCAATTTATCTATATATCCATCTATCTATCCAAACATCTATCCATCTATCTATCTATCTTTTTAGGAGCGAATGATCTAGGATTTTGTAAGATGGCTACAGATTATCCAGAACCTGTCTATCTATCTATCTATCCATCCATCTATCTATCTATCAATTTATCTATATATCCATCTATCTATCCAAACATCTATCCATCTATCTATCCATCTATCTATCTATCTATCTATCTATCTATCTATCTATCTATCTATCCATCTATCTATCCATCTATCTATCCATCTATCCATCTATCTATCCATCTATCCATCTATCTATCCATCTATCTATCCATCTATCTATCCATCTATCTATCCATCTATCTAACCATCTATATATCCATCTATCTATCCATCTATCTATCCATCTATCTATCCATCCATCTATCTATCTATTTAGGAGCGAATGACCTAGGATTTTGTAAAATGGCTACAGATTATTCTAAATTTGTCTATCTATCCATCTATCTATCCATCTATCTATCCATCTATCTAACCATCTATATATCCATCTATCTATCCATCTATCTATCCATCTATCTATCCATCCATCTATCTATCTATTTAGGAGCGAATGACCTAGGATTTTGTAAAATGGCTACAGATTATTCTAAATTTGTCTATCTATCCATCTATCTATCTATCTATCCATCTATCCATCTATCTATCCATCTATCTATCCATCTATCTAACCATCTATATATCTATTTATCTATACTTTTATCAATCCATACATATCTATCTATCTATCCACTATCTATCCATCTATCTATCCATCTATCTATTAATCTATCTATCCATCTATCTATCCATCTATCTATCCATCTATTTATCCATCTATCTATCCATCTATCTATCCATCTATCTATCCATCTATATATCCATCTATCTATCCATCTATCTATCTATTTAGGAGCGAATGACCTAGGATTTTGTAAGATGGCTACAGATTATCCTGAATCCGTCTATCTATCTATACTTTTATCAATCCACATATCTATCTATTTATCCATCTATCCATCCATCCATCTATCTATCTATTTAGGAGCGAATGACCTAGGATTTTGTAAGATGGCAACTGATTACCCAGAACCCTCAGTTAATAACACAATGTACAACTGCAAGTAAGTCTATCAAAGCTTCACAGATCTTAACGGGTAAAGACAACGGCCGATGTGCTACATCCACAATGATAATACAAAAAAAAAACATCTGTAGATTATAATTAGTGGTTGAAACTTTTGGACACTCAACTTCCCCCCTCCTTCCATCCTTGTAAAACAATGGACAATAATCTGATTGTAATAAAATATCCGGATCATGGAAAGAAAACAAAGTCATTCCTAAATTAGGACAGAAGTCACCTTCCTAGGAAGGACATAAGTAGCCTTCCTTAAGTGAGAATTTGTTAGATGAAGGGCATAACATGCCTCCCTTAACAAAGATTTTGCAAGATTGAGGACATAAGTAGCCTCCCTTCACCTCACAAAACCTAGCTTTTTGATCCTTCACATAGCAAAATCTTGCATAAAATTGGTTTTTGGTCCATCACATAGCTAATTCTTGCAAAACATAGCAAATTCTTGCAAAACATAGCAAATTCTTACAAAACATAGCAAATTCTTGCAAAACATAGCAAATTCTTACAAAACATAGCAAATTCTTGCAAAACATAGCAAATTCTTGCAAAACATAGCAAATTCTTGGAAAACTTAGCTTTTCTGTCCTTCACATAGCTAATTCTTGCAAAACATAGCAAATTCTTACAAAACATAGCAAATTCTTGCAAAACATAGCAAATTCTTACAAAACATAGCAAATTCTTAGAAAACTTAGCTTTTCTGTCCTTCACATAGCTAATTCTTGCAAAACATAGCAAATTCTTGCAAAACATAGCAAATTCTTACAAAACATAGCAAATTCTTAGAAAACATGGCAAAACATAGCAAATTCTTGCAAAACATAGCAAATTCTTGCAAAACATAGCAAATTCTTGCAAAACATAGCAAATTCTTGCAAAACATAACAAATTCTTGCAAAACATAGCAAATTCTTGCAAAACATAGCAAATTCTTGCAAAACATAGCAAATTCTTGCAAAACATAGCAAATTCTTGGAAAACTTAGCTTTTCTGTCCTTCACATAGCTAATTCTTGCAAAACATAGCAAATTCTTACAAAACATAGCAAATTCTTGCAAAACATAGCAAATTCTTGCAAAACATAGCAAATTCTTGCAAATCATAGCAAATTCTTGCAAAACATAGCAAATTCTTACAAAACATAGCAAATTCTTGCAAAACATAGCAAATTCTTGCAAAACATAGCAAATTCTTAGAAAACTTAGCTTTTCTGTCCTTCACATAGCTAATTCTTGCAAAACATAGCAAATTCTTACAAAAAATAGCAAATTCTTGCAAAACATTGCAAATTCTTACAAAACATAGCAAATTCTTGCAAAACATAGCAAATTCTTACAAAACATAGCAAATTCTTGCAAAACATAGCAAATTCTTGCAAAACATGGCAAATTCTTAGAAAACTTAGCTTTTCTGTCCTTCACATAGCTAATTCTTGAAAAACATAGCAAATTCTTACAAAACATAGCAAATTCTTGCAAAACATTGCAAATTCTTACAAAACATAGCAAATTCTTGCAAAACATAGCAAATTCTTGCAAAACATAGCAAATTCTTACAAAACATAGCAAATTCTTAGAAAACTTAGCTTTTCTGTCCTTCACATAGCTAATTCTTGCAAAACATAGCAAATTCTTACAAAAAATAGCAAATTCTTGCAAAACATAGCAAATTCATACAAGGAGGGTCCCACACTCAAAAACAAATTTTCAGCGCGATCCGACCACCGGTTCTTGAGATATGGTGACCTGGTGTCCTTGGTACCGATAATAAGATTTGGGAAATGGTTCAAATCCTTAGTAAATTTGGCTAAGTCCAAAAATTTTTTGACACTTAGAATATTTTCGACCTGGTGTCCTCTCAGTAGGTACGCTTGGTGTCACCTGGGTATTTTTTCTTCAAAAATTTGACTAAGTGTCAAAATTTACTAAGGATTCGAACCATTTCCCAAATCTTACAGTCGGTACCAAGGACACCAGGTCACCATATCTCAAGAACCGGTGGTCGGATCGCGCTGAAAATTTGTTTTTGAGTTTGGGACCCCTATTGCAAGAATTTGCTACGTTTTGTAAGAATTTGTTATGTTTTGTAAGAATTTGCTATGTTTTGCAAGAATTTGCTATGTTTTGTAAGAATTTGCTATGTTTTGTAAGAATTTGCAATGTTTTGCTAGAATTTGCTATGTTTTGTAAGAATTTGCTATGTTTTGCAAGAATAAGCTATGTGAAGGACAGAAAAGCTAAGTTTTCCAAGAATTTGCTATGTTTTGTAAGAATTTGCTATGTTCTGCAAGAATTTGCTATTTTTTGTAAGAATTTGCTATGTTTTGCAAGAATTAGCTATGTGAAGGACAGAAAAGCTAAGTTTTCCAAGAATTTGCTATGCTTTGTAAGAATTTGCTATGTTTTGCAAGAATTTGCTATGTTTTGCAAGAATTAGCTATGTGAAGGACAGAAAAGCTAAGCAATTTGCTATGTTTAGTAAGAATTTGCTATGTTTTGCAAGAATTTGCTATGTTTTGCAAGAATTTGCTATGTTTTGCAAGAATTTGCTATGTTTTGCAAGAATTTGTTATATTTTGCAAGAATTTGCTATGTTTTGCAAGAATTTGCTATGTTTTGCAAGAATTTGCTATGTTTTGCCATGTTTTGCAAGAATTTGCTATGTTTTGCAAGAATTTGCTATGTTTTGTAAGAATTTGCAATGTTTTGCAAGAATTTGCTATGTTTTGTAAGAATTTGCTATGTTTTGTAAGAATTTGCCATGTTTTGCAAGAATTAGCTATTTGAAGGACAGAAAAGCTAAGTTTTCCAATAATTTGCTATGTTTTGTAAGAATTTGCTATGTTTTGCAAGAATTTGCTATGTTTTGTAAGATTTTGCAATGTTTTGCAAGAATTTGCTATGTTTTGTAAGAATTTGCTATGTTTTGTAAGAATTTGCCATGTTTTGCAAGAATTAGCTATTTGAAGGACAGAAAAGCTAAGTTTTCCAATAATTTGCTATGTTTTGTAAGAATTTGCTATGTTTTGCAAGAATTTGCTATGTTTTGTAAGATTTTGCTATGTTTTGCAAGAATTTGCTATGTTTTGCAAGAATTTGCTATGTTTTGCAAGAATTTGCTATGTTTTGCAAGAATTTGCTATGTTTTGCAAGAATTTGCTATGTTTTGCAAGAATTTGCTATGTTTTGCAAGAATTTGCTATGTTTTGCAAGAATTTGCTATGTTTTGCAAGAATTTGCTATGTTTTGCAAGAATTTGCTATGTTTTGCAAGAATTTGCTATGTTTTGTAAGAATTTGCAATGTTTTGCAAGAATTTGCTATGTTTTGTAAGAATTTGCTATGTTTTGTAAGAATTTGCCATGTTTTGCAAGAATTAGCTATTTGTAGTATAGACGTAGGACAGATCTTCCTTAATTATAGAGTAGAAATGCTGATCTTACCATAGACAAACCAATTCTTTAACTGTAATCACTTTATTTAATACTTATAAGCAAGTTATTATCATGTATTTAATCAAATAGATAGCAATGAATAATTATATGTTATCCCTATAGATTATAACCTATATAATCTAAACCCCAAGTACTAAGATTAATAGACTATAACCTATATAGTCTATACCCCAAGTAATGAGATTAATTAGCCTTATCCGAACGCTACTGACGAGGATTTACCTACAAGCCAGCAGCAATAAAACCCCTCAGCAAACACTTAGTTCAAGCCGAGGAAAGAGACCTTGCCAGTAGCAAGATCAAACCAAAACTGAAGTTAAGCCCCTTAGTATTTTAGCAAGTTAGATTAGAAGGACAGAAAAGCTAAGTTTTCCAATAATTTGCTATGTTTTGTAAGAATTTGCTATGTTTTGCAAGAATTTGCTATGTTTTGTAAGATTTTGCTATGTTTTGCAAGAATTTGCTATGTTTTGTAAGAATTTGCAATGTTTTGCAAGAATTTGCTATGTTTTGTAAAAATTTGCTATGTTTTGCAAGAATTAGCTATGTAAAGGACAGAAAAGCTAAGTTTTCCAAGAATTTGCTATGTTTTGTAAGAATTTGCAATGTTTTGCAAGAATTTGCTATGTTTTGTAAGAATTTGCTATGTTTTGCAAGAATTAGCTATGTGAAGGACAGAAAAGCTAAGTTTTCCATGAATTTGCTATGTTTTGCAAGAATTTGCTATGTTTTGTAAGAATTTGCCATGTTTTGCAAGAATTAGCTATTTGAAGGACAGAAAAGCTAAGTTTTCCAAGAATTTGCTATGTTTTGTAAGAATTTGCTATGTTTTGCAAGAATTTGCTATGTTTTGTAAGATTTTGCTATGTTTTGCAAGAATTTGCTATGTTTTGTAAGAATTTGCAATGTTTTGCAAGAATTTGCTATGTTTTGTAAGAATTTGCTATGTTTTGCAAGAATTAGCTATGTAAAGGACAGAAAAGCTAAGTTTTCCAAGAATTTGCTATGTTTTGTAAGAATTTGCTATGTTTTGCAAGAATTAGCTATGTGAAGGACAGAAAAGCTAAGTTTTCCAAGAATTTGCTATGTTTTGCAAGAATTTGCTATGTTTTGCAAGAATTTGCTATGTTTTGTAAGAATTTGCTATGTTTTGCAAGAATTTGCAATGTTTTGCAAGAATTTGCTATGTTTTGTAAGAATTTGCTATGTTTTGCAAGAATTAGCTATGTGAAGGACAGAAAAGCTAAGTTTTCCAAGAATTTGCTATGTTTTGTAAGAATTTGCTATGTTTTGCAAGAATTTGCTATGTTTTGTAAGAATTTGCTATGTTTTGCAAGAATTTGCTATGTTTTGTAAGAATTTGCAATGTTTTGCAAGAATTTGCTATGTTTTGTAAGAATTTGCTATGTTTTGCAAGAATTAGCTATGTGAAGGACAGAAAAGCTAAGTTTTCCAAGAATTTGCTATGTTTTGCAAGAATTTGCTATGTTTTGCAAGAATTTGCTATGTTTTGCAAGAATTTGCTATGTTTTGTAAGAATTTGCAATGTTTTGCAAGAATTTGCTATGTTTTGTAAGAATTTGCTATGTTTTGCAAGAATTAGCTATGTGAAGGACAGAAAAGCTAAGTTTTCCAAGAATTTGCTATGTTTTGCAAGATGAAGGACATAAGCAGCCTTCCTATTGTAAGAATTTGTCAGACAAAGGACATAAGTCACCTCCCATAAGTTAGATTTTGTTAGATGAAGGACATAAGTAGCGTTCCTTAGATCAATTTCCAGTGACTTCTGTCCTAATTAGGAATGACTTTGTTTTCTTTCCATGATCCAAATATCCTATTAAGGAGAACTCAAATAGTTTAGTATTAACGGGCAGACAAAAAAACCTAATGACTTATTTTAAGATAAAATTTTAATATGAAAAACTTTTTAGAATACATCTTTAATTTAAAATATCAGTCTGTCCATCCGTCCGTCCTTCTGTCAGTCTATAAAAAAATAAATTCGAGAGAAAAATTATCGGCTTCTGTTTAAGATAGATATTCATTCTACAAAAGATCGACCATTGCATTTTTAATGTTATAAGGTTTCGTGATTTTTTACTTTATATTATTATTATTTTATTTACTTTAGACAGATATTTGAAGCTTATAAAGCAACCATCCCAGAAGATATAGAGGTAATAATATTGTATGTGTATGTGTGTGTTTTGGTGTATTTGTGTGTGTTTGTGTGTGTCTGTGTGTTAGTGGGTGGGAACCATTAAGGCTATAGTCTTAAGTTTATTTAAACAGCATAAAATATTTATAACAGAAGAATTTTGTATCGACCCCCCTCTTGGAAAAAATAAGGGGGGTGTAGATACACCCCCCTTAGGTGTCGTGTAACTTCCTTGATGATAATACACCATTTTAATAAAGCCAAGGGGGGTGTCAGGTTAGAGGCCACACTTAAGGAGGGTGTTTTTTTTTTATTTTTCAGTGAATGAGTGGACACGAAGGGGGCTGATACTAAAAATACTCCATTCTTTTTGTCTGTGATACATACCACGCGATCAAGGGGTGTGTCAAAATTTTTGGGTGCAATTCGCGCACCCTCATGGCAAAATTCTCTGTACGTCTCTAATAATTAATTATTTAATATTTTTGCTTCATTAAAATCAATTAATTATAAATCAAATGTGTAAAAACTAATTACTTTAATTACTAATTAAATTTTATTTTTGAACAGGATATGTCAAAACCAATACAAAATAAAATCAACTTTTTATTTATTTGATTTTAAAGTATTTTTTCCCTTTTAAATTTCTACCTGTATAGTTATATCTGTAATTTTTTAAAGCGAAGTATTTCTATAATTATTATCTGTATGTCCGTTTACCACAGTAAGCACTTTTTGTTAAATTAGGAATGTTAGAATTGTCTTATGGATTGAAAACTTTTGATGATTATTCCTGTAAAAGTTAGGTACAATTTAGAAAGAGTAGCAAATCCAATTATCTATCTATCTCTGAATCTATTTATGTATCAATCTATCTATCTCTTCTTACATCTATTTATCTTACTATCTATCTATTTTCTATATACATATATATCTATGTAGGTCCTATCAGATCCAACAAAAATCTATGTATCTATCCATTCCAGACGTTCCAGGGTTAAATGATGTTTTTTACTCCCCTTGTATTGTAAACCCGACCGTGGCTCAACACGTAGCGCATCCGCTCGTCGTCGGGAAAATGATAGGTTCGAATCTCGGGCCGACACCGCGTTATAACTAAAGACATTAAAAATGGTTCCTACTGCTGCTATGTCAGATGCGCGACATAAATAGTTATAGTAGGGGGAATGCCTTGGCCCAAAACAGGCGCAACTCGTTACCATGCACAGTTAGGACTTCTCAGACAAAGGTCGTGCATCACAGAGAGTTGGTTGTCTGTTGGATGTTACTTAACCTAATATCCTTGGGTGTTTGGACAGAGAAGGGTGCGTAACAGTCATCCTTAGTTCTCCTGGATTGCTGGATCAGGACCTAGACAGTACACCAAGTCGAAAAGGTCCTGGACTGTAACCCGCCCGTACGAGGTAACCTAGGTAAAACCCTTATTTTACCCCTCTCAAAATAAAATGCTTTGACGTCTCTGTATCTATCTATCTTTTTTTAAAATTTCTTCATCAATCTGTCTATCTATCTATTCATCAATCTATTTAGGATCTATCTGAACCTACAGAAATCCAACAAGACTACAACCAACCAGGAAACCTTATCTTTGAATATTTACAAGGGTCTATGCTCCTAGAGGCATCTAGGGACCCTCAAATTTCGATTTTAGTTTAAAATAAAAAGTTTTAAAATTGTGTTTTTTTTTGGGACGATTTTCTTAGTAGGGGTAAGTAACCTCTCCAAAATAATTATTAAACTTCCAATGAGAAGTTTAACTATAAAGGATAGACATATCGGTTCAACAGTTTGCGAGATCTTATACTATTACAGACAGCACAGCTCAAGTCCCCTCCTTGGCATAAAAATTATTACTCTACTCTTATTTTAAATTTATATCAAAATAAATGGATTGAGGGGTTGTAGTGCTCGACAGGCACTTTAAAGGAAAAGCACGATAAGCAGAATCATATTATACAAGTAACAAGATCTGTTTGTGTCTGTACCAAAAGATCTTGCCAACCACTGAACCGATATGGATCTCATTACAATTTAACTTCTCATGGAACCAAGGAAGGTTTACAACTATTTTGAGGAGGGTAACAGCACTCTCCAAAAAGAACTACCAAAAAATATTTTTGCCTCTAGAGGCCTTTAGGGTCATTTCCGCTAGTAACAGATATAAGATAAGTTTTTTTTTCTTTGTACAGGAAAAGCATGGAGCTGGCGAGGTTATTCTAAACAGGTAAAATTATTGGCCATCTCAAAAAACGCCTATCTAAGAAATATGTACATTGTTGTTTTCCGAGATAGACGTTTTTTGAATACAGCCAAAAGAATTACCAGTCAAACCGAAATCTAAGACTTTTGGTGCTTTCCCACAAATCGACTATTAAAGCACAGAAACTCCAACCCCTTTTTGTTTTGAATTGAAAATGAAGAGGGTGGGGATTGAGCTCTTTATGCAGTTTGAGGGAAAGCATCCAAAAGCTTTTTCTATAACTTTAATCTTAATTCTGTTGATTTTTTATTATTTATTTTTTTATTTAGAGGGGGAGGGGGATTGAATCTTTAAATTAGTCTATTTAAGAAAAAATTTCCAGTATGGCTTCGAAGCTGCTTAATATCCGCAGGATTGGAACCAGTTAAAACCTATACTGAAATATCATTTATAACATCGTATTACAAAACATAGTCCACGGATAATAAAATGAAATTTATAGGCTTAATTCCAGTTTTTAGCGGGAGTCATGGCCCCTTCGGGCTAATAAAACTGTAATCAATCTTAATTTTTCAAATTTTACTATCCGCAAAATGTATTATACGATGCGATAAATAGCTATACCTGAAAAATTTACCAAAATTAAGTAAAAATTTTGCTCCAAGAAATGCATTAATATGATATAAATAAACAATTTCTCATGTAAAAAGATTTGAAATAGTTGCAAAATTAAAGTAAATACATTTATAGTTTCAATACCTAATCCAAATTGATATTTTAAAAAATTTCCTTATAATAGTATTTTGAAAATGAAAATCTTTTACAGTCAGAGTTAGTCCTTACGTCCTTAACGGATAGCTCTAATACTTAACTTAGACATGTAAGAATTGTCCAATCAATTGTAAACATTAATTTTATTTTAGATGACCCAGTTGTGTGATTCTGAAGTGTATTATATACGTCCTGGCTACGCTAAAGACACTTCTGGTAAGTTTGTCCTTGTTAGAAGCGAAGCTGCTTCATTTCTAAACTAACCAAGAGTGGCTACGCCCCTAGCATCTAGAGGCTTTGTATTTGAAGATTGAAATCATCCCAAGACTTAAATAGCCCAAAGCCCCTCCAAATCTTTCCCAAATTGGAAAACTAAATTGTTTCACTAGTCATAGAAATCTTAAGCCTCAGATAAAGAAAAATCTTAATGCTTTATATCATCAGACTATATACAATTCAATGTATATTTTATGGAGGGAGGGGACATTGGACTGTAAATTATAATGATCCCAAAGTTTTATAAGACACGTTCTCTCATTTGTTGGCAAAAAAACTTTGTAAATTTTTATTAGGTTTTAAGTAGGTTACAAAAACTAACATTTTTTAAACTTTTCAACCAACACTTTTAGGGAATAGTCCCTTTCGTGACAACGCCCCTTAAGGGGCGATTTATCGAATTTTTAAAATAGCTTTTGATAGGTTATTTTAGGTTATATTGGGTTAGGTGATTGCGCCTCAGGGTTAGACAATTGGCCCCGCATGGTTAGAGCCCATTGCAGTGGTGAGAAAAAGGAAAAAAACATTGCCACGAAAGGGACAATACCCCATGCAGTTTAAATCTAAATTTGTTTTTCATTATTAGGAATGTATATAAATTTTTGGAATACTGTTATTACACGTTCTCTCATTTGTTAGCTTTAGATTAAACAAGGATGACAACATCAATAAGTAGCAAATCTCAAAAATACATGGAGAATGTATTTATTGGAGAAAAAATTATGAAATCTTTTATATAAATTTTGTATTTTAATTATTTATATTCTGTATGATAACTGACAGACTGACGGTCAAAATAAATTACAAAATGGATTCTCAGAACAACAGAAAATTTAGTTTTGATAATCTTAAAAATATAAAAATAGCCAAAAACCTGCTTAAAAGCAGACTGACCGCCATTGATGTTAGATAGTTAATTATGCTCCATTAAAATGGGAATGTTGACAAGAAGTTTCAGCCTTATATCTTAAATAGAAGCCAAGAAAATCATGTTTCCCTTACTTTGTGTCTTACGGACGGACAGTCGGACATTTAGAATTATAGAGTAGCTACTAAAAAAGTTCTAGAAAATGCTTTGCATGCTAAAAAAAAGTAATTCATGAATATATTTGAATTAATATAATATGATAAATCTAATCCAACCTAGCATTTACAACATAAGAACATAATTATGTACATAGGTAGCGAAGCACAAAAAAATCATTAATGGACAAACGGACAAAGTGAATTATAGACAATGTTCAGTTGTCAAAACAAGAATCGAGGAAAAATAAAGATACATTTAGGTCTAAAATATACTAGTCCCCAAAGTTTTACAATAACGTTTTCTTATTCGTTGGTCCAACAACTTTGGGGCATTTTTATTTTTATTTTTGATTGGTCGGTTCATTTAGTTGTGTTCAAACACTTTAACCACTAATTATAAAATGGGGTAATTTTGTGTATCATTTTTAAGGAGGCGTTGCTACAAAAGACTAACACCTACATCATTTTATCGGCCATTATCTTATCCCTTTAGATCTTTGACAAAACATACATGAAACAAATATTCATTAACCCAATATTTCATATTTTTAAAAAAAATTCGTCAATAGCAAAGATATTAATTCCAACCTACTGACGTATTGACATACGGACAGACCTTAATTTTACAGCAGCTACGCTACTTAATATATGATAAATCGGATAACCATATAGCTTAAAGAATCATAGGAGATTTATAGAGGACAAATTATAGAATATTGAAAAAATATTTGGGGGATTTTTTTGTAGCCAGAGCTGGATCTTTAAATCATTACAATGGTGCGCCAAATCGGGGTGAGCCAACTTTCCACCAATGCAATGAGAACACAGCATTTTACGAAATGCCGCGCTGTGATTGGCTGAAATTCGGCGCACCCCGATTTGGCGCACCACTGAAATTATTTAAAGATCCAGCTCTGGTAATTTTTTGAATAATGGAGTAATGGTTGTATGTTTGTCTGTCATTATGATGCTTAATATCTTTAAAACGGTCCTACAAATTCAATTGTTTTAATAGCGAAGTTTCTCTATAATTAATGTAAATAAGTTTTAGGGAAATAAAAATGACGTCATACAATACAAATGACAATAATAGGCCAGTATACAGTATCGGACAGCACTATACGCTGTTTTAGTTTTAGGTCATGTACATAATTCTATATATAAAAGTAATAGAATTTCTGTAAGTCTTCTGTACCGAAGGATCTAGCTAACTAATAAACCAATATGATTCTTATTTTACAGTGTAGCTTCTCGTATGTCCTGGGAAGGTTTTGAACTATTTGGGGGAGGTTACCACCACCCATCTAAAAGATATTGGACCTAGGGCGAAGGCTTTAGTATATAATAAACTAGCGGCTTCGCCCCTAGCCTCTAGGGGCTTTGCCCCAAGAAGTTTAATCAAACCAATTTTTCGTATTTTAGATTTTAAAAAAAATAAAAAATTTTTTTTTTTTTTTTGGGGGGGGTATTTTTCATTTTTTTGGTGTCCTACCCCCCCCCCAAGAAAATAGTCGATCCCACTATTTTAATTTTAGTTTTAAAAAGAAAATTTTTTTTTTTTTTTGGGGGGGGTATTTTTCATTTTTTGGGGGGGTTGGGGGTGTCCTACCCCCCCCCCAAGAAAATAGCTTAAAACCATCACAGGACCAGTAGGTATAATCCCTGAAAAGTAGTGCCCAATCGGTTGAGCGGTTACTGAGATCTTAAGCTTCAGACGGACAGACAGACGGACAGACGGACAGACAGACATCGTTCTACTTTGTATCATAGATAACAAGATGTCCTTCTGTCTCTATGTATACATGCATGTCCGCTAAGATTTGTTTACGGCTGGACTGGTCTTAAAATACTTTTCAAAGAAGTTTTATATTGTGCTAAAGAAGGTTTTAAGATACAACTATACAGTAGGTTTAAAAACAGATCTATATATAGTATAGATGTATATACATATAACTATCTGTCCCCCTTTTTCAAGGACTTTTTTCGTCTGCTAGCAATTTGTTTTCTGCTACTTGGCTGTATTATTGTTCCCAACACAAATATTGATTTTCAAAGACCCAATTTATAGTAGGCACAAGGTCCTTGGGATGAGATAATACAGTGATTTAAACTCTCCCCCCTCTAGTGTTTTACTCTAATTGGTTTAAAAACCAACCAATACCCCCCCCCCCCCCCCCCTTTGCACGCCCTTGGCTTACAGAATAAGGAAGGATTTCTTTAGAAAAAGAAATTATCCTTATTTTGCGTGCAATATAAGAATAAAAATACCAATATTAATATTATTACGTTTTTACCAATAATAATATTCCATTGAATTAATCGTATATTAAATAGCATAAATATATTAGGGACGGAGGGGACAATGGGCTGTTTATTACACTAAGTTTTAAAATAATGTTTTCTTATTCGATGGGTTGACAACTTTGGAAACTTGTAATGAATTTTCATTTTTAGTTTATTAAGTTGAGTGTCTAAACATTTCAACCGCGAATTGTAATCTACAGAATGGGCAATTTTGAATATTTAAATCCACGTATTCTAAATTCATTTTCTAATTTAAATTACATGGGGTGGAGGGGCGTATTCAACACCCCTCCAGCAAACTTTAAAATTTAATTTGTATATATTTCAGTTTCCTATAGTCCACATAGAATGAATAACAAAAGATTATTTGTAAAACATCATGTTTCATGCATTAAAGCAATTTTTAGTTACAATTATCTTTTAATATTAACAATAATATAAGCATTCATAGATTTTTTCAATAAAATTTAGAGGATTTTTTAAAATATTAATTTCAGGTTCCTGGTTTTTGATACCCCAGCTGGAAAACTTAATCCAGCGGGTTCCCGTGGAAATCTGCCATAAACCTAACTCACCGTGTCCAGGTATGTATAATAGACAGCTTTCCGCGGATATTAGAATAAAAAAAATCAGATTAAAGCAAGATTTGTTGGCCGAGGGGCTTCAGGCCCGGGCTAATAAAACTGGTATTTATTTCATGAGTTTTAAAAATATTCTTGGAAAATTGTCAGTAATATGATGATATACATGATTCTTTAGCATTGCTGAGAACCGGTTCTAATCCAGCGGATATTAATCGGTTTCGAAGCCTTTTTAAAAACAAATTACCCTTTCTTTATTAATAGTTGTGAGCTATGAGTGAGCATTACTAGTTTAGAACCAATCAATCAAAATTCAATAAAAGATTCGACCCCTGCATACAGATACAACTTTACAAGGACAAAAATAAAGCTGATTTTTCAAACATAGGAGTCGTTAGACAAAATTTCAGACATTTATCTAGTGTAGCAGCTGAGAAAATCATATTTCGAACATTAACACTTAACTCTATATAAAATGGATATAGTACATACTTGGATGTTATGACAGGTCAAAAATTGTCCTCAATTTAGGTTCCGAACATGTAACTCATTTATTGGTCAGTTCGTTCATCTAGTAGGAGGAAGAGGATGGGGTAAAGGAGGGTGGATGTGTCGTATTGTTTTTTTAGCCCGCTGCGACTTTCACTTGTTTAGAGAACATGAAAATTTGGTGCAACAACCAAGTAATAATAAATCCATTTCTTTTTAGGATTGGCAGATTGTGGTAAAAAGAGTATTTGTATACAGAGGTAATATTTAGTTATTTCTCGCATCGTATTATAAACAACTTTCTAAAACATGTACAATTATAAGATTAAAACCAGTTTTTTTATAGCCCTGGGATGGCGTAGGCACGGGCTTCAAAAACTGGTTTTAATCTTATGATTATACATTTTTATGTTTATGTAATGTAATACGATGCTAGACATAAATTTTCAGTATGGCTGAGAACCGGTTCTAATCCATCGGATATTATTAGGTTTAAAAGCTATACGGGAAATATTTTTAAAGCTATTCTTTAATATAAATTGTCTGTTTGTTCATAGACGTCCCAGGGTGGGGGTAAAGAGGTGTTTATCCCCATCAAATTTTGATCCTCATTTTACCTCGCTCAAAAAGAACCTAGTAGTTCTGTATTAAGAGGGTAATAGGAGGGGGGGGGGGGGGTCTGAAAAAAGCCAAATCCATCCTAAAAATAAAGTCAATGTGACCTATGAGAATCTTCCATAAAATTGCGAACTCAATCTTAAAGAACAGAAAAATCTTGATTTTTTTTATAACTAGCGATTACACCCCTAGCCTCTAGAGGAAGAGAGAGGCCAAATTTATAGCTCAAAACATCCAAAGACTTAAATCTTAAAATATAATAGCCTAAACTATAGTGATAGCTTACCTAAAAAAGATAACTCCAACGGTTCAGTAGTTAATGAGATAATAATCTTCGGACAAAAACCTTACTATTGCATATAATAGGATAAATTTTATGATCTTTTTATCTTCAGGTATAGTTTCTACAACTTATTATCACTGGAACCACCGCCACGCTCCCCCCAAAACTCTATCCCCCCCATAGACAACGAGCACACTGCCCCCCACACCCTGGATGGGGGTGTGCACAGAGATATTGTCCACACAATGAAGTGCCCCACCCTCAGAGCTTTCAGGTTCCCCTCGGGTTGCGTGTGTAACCTTCAAATTTAAGAAGGTGCCTTCCCTCAAAGTGATTAGTAAGCAAAGAAACCCTCCATCCAAACCTTGTTAAAGAAATAAACTGAAAATAAAGGAAGGTGTGGGGGCCTAGATCCTGTGGGGTTACCCTATACCCAATATAACACCCCTCACTTAATTTCCATGTAAGGGGGTGGGGGGTTAAACATACCGCCTATAATAAGACTGTGAGCTGCTTTGTATATATTGGGGTGAAGAAAAAGTATAATGTATGAAATATTATTTGTTAAACCAGCTGTCTAGATGTAACAAGGGATAGCGGAAAGTGTTATGTGTGACGTCATGAAAATATGTCTATTTTCTAGGGTTGGGCCGGATATCCGGCCATTTTCAATATCCGGCCGGATACCGGATATTGAAACTATCCGGCCGGATATCCGGCTCTATAATTTTTTATACTTTACACCAAAAATCTCTGCTTTTTAAAATCTTAAATGGCTATAATTTTCTTATTATTGAAGCTAAAAGAACATTTTTTCTGAATAAGTTTAACTTTATGTAAATTTATATAAGATTTCTGAAGAAATTTTTTTTTTACTACTTTAATATCTGGTAATTTGGCCAGTTATCTGGCCGGATATCCGGTAATTTGGCCGGATAACCGGATATTTGCCGGATATCCGGCGTTGGCCGGATATCCGGCCGGTTACCGGATATCCGGCATTTGAAATCAGCCGGATATCCGGTATCCGGCCAAAAAAGTATCCGGCCCAACCCTACTATTTTCCATCTCTTTTTCAATGGTTTCCTTTCCCACTTCTTCTCTCATCCCTTCTTTATAGGCGTATTTTTATGACGTCACACATGACACTTTCCGATGTTCATAACAAGAACAATTGTCATCCTAAGTAGCACAGCAAAAGCAATTTCTTTTAAAGTTTTAAATTTTTGACAATGCCTAAAGTGTTCTAACCCTGTGGGGCTATTTAATACTCAATATAACCTAACCTAACCTGTTTCAAACTATGGGTCAATTAATAAAACGGTCGTCTATCTTGAATAGTAGCTGATTAAATATAATATTGAAACAGCGCCAGTATACAATTTACCATTGGTCAATTACAATGTATACCGGCCTATCATTGGTCATTTGTATTGTATGAAGTAATTTTTTATTGAACACTATATGCTGTCACACAATCATATTAACAAATTATAGAGTAGTTGGTCTACTAAAATATATTCGAGTAATCGATATATAATTACTTGGATGTTGCACCAAATTTCCATGTACTCTAATAAAATGTTACTCCTAGCTGTTAAAAAAACAAACTGACCAATAAATTACGCCTGTATGAGCAACATATATTAACGACAAATTTATTTTGTCAATAAAACAACGAATTATATATCCATTATTTGATTAAATGATTGTTGAATTTTTAGTCTTTCTTTAGCGGCTATAACATATCGTAAAATTTTTTTAAAAATATTAAAATGGGGTGTTTAAATAATCCTAATACAACGAGTTTTTAAAGATCAAACCTCCAATTTGAGGATTTTTATGTCTGAAACTGATATAAGCCTCTAGAGACCATGTAGTGACACTTTAGGAGGGGGGGGGGGTCGGCCCGGGGGGGGGGTACACCCATCCCACTTTCAAATTTAGGTATGAAAAGAAGTAAAACAAATATTTAAGGGGTGGTAATTTTTTTAGGGGTAATTTCTCTTGGAAGGGTGGTGAAACTCTCTTCCAAAATAGTTATAAACCTTCCCATAATCTATAAGAAGTTACTCTGTAAAGGAGAACCATATCGGGAGATCCTTCAGTACACACATAGAAACAGACAGACATACAGAGATCCTGTCACTTTTATATTAGGATTATTTTTAACATCCCTATTTAGAAATGGAAAAAAGGGTCTAATTAATTCATAAATTTTAGTTTATATTTAACTCTGTGATATATATTCTAGTCTTTTTTCTCACATTTAAAAAGAATTTTAATCTTAAAAATTTATTATATGAAGAAGACAAGGGGTCGGCAGCCGCGCGTCAGCTGCCTGTAAGCATCAGGCAGATCAACCTTTTATGCTTTTTTTTTAAAAATCTTACGTCATTTAAAGAGTTTAAAATTGAGGCTTAATCGCGGCTGACGCGCCGCTGCCGAGCCCTAGAAGAAAAATTAGTGAAAAATAGCAGTATAAGAACAAATGAAGTGTTATATTTGATTGTCAAAAAAGTTTTACTTCATAAAAAATAATGCTTAAATCATATTTTTTTTACTTTTCAATAACTAATTTTTTATGTGCTATAATTCACTTTATTCTAGTCAGAGTTGTTTTTGTCGATTTTTATATGTTTTAAAATGTAAAAGCTTATCCTTATTTATGTTTTAATAGATATTTATCGCATCGTATTATGGGCAGCTTTCTCTGAATATTATCATGAAAAGATTAAAACTATGATTGTAATATTCGTGGAAAATTGTCTGTAATACGATGATATACATGATTTTTCTGCATGGCTTTAAACCAGTTCTAATCAAGCGGATATTAATCGGTTTCAAGGCCATATTGGAAAATATTATATTTGTTAACTAAGTTCAGATTAAATGAAAATAGATTTTACTTAAAAAAACTTAATTCTAAGTTTTTGGCCATTTTTCTTCATTTTTGTACTAAAAATATTTTAAAATAGTTTAGTTATTATAAACCAAAGCGTATATATTATTTTATTAAACATTAAGGGATGTGACGATTGATGGTGAATTAATCTTTTCAAATCTTTTCTGTGTTAAAATACGTCTTTGGTAGCTTGGGAAGTTAAAAAGAAGATTAATTTATCTTATATTGTCCTCTCACTCATTAAAAGTTTATGCTGTTTTAGTTATAACTGTTTATTTGTACTGATTTTGTTCTTTTTTAAAAGCGAAGCTTTTCTATAATTAGGATCGGTCCGTACATCCGTCCGTCCGAGACGGATTGCTTTTTTCGTTAATTTATCAAGCATGTTAGAATTGTCCTATCGATTTCAAACTTTGCATGCTGATTCCTATAACAATTAGGTTCGACTTAGAGAGCGAAGCAACTCTGTAATCGTTACCAGAAAGTCCGTAGGTCTATTTAAAACAAGCTGATTTTTTACTTTTTTGACAACAAATTTTTGTATGTAAAAATTATCTTATTCATTTGATTTTTGAGTACTGATTACTATTATATTAAGCGAGGCATATCTATAATCAAGTCCTAAACACGTCAGTATGTATCATGTATTTAATCAGTTTTGCAACAAATTTACTTATAATTTTGTATAGACTTATGATGCATTAATAATTAGTTCTGACACTCTACAAGTGTTAATGTTCGTTTGTCCTTGCATTGCAGAGTTTCGCTTTTACGGATGTTGTCATCATTGTTTTCTTAGAGATTAATTAACTTGTTAGCAATAATAAATATTTTTAGTAAAACACTCCTGTTCTTATTCTGAGATCTTAAGGGATAAGACAATGGCCGAGAAATTGTAAATGTAAAACCTTAATTATGATACACTAAATTACTTCTTCTGTAGATTACAATTAGTACAATTAGACATTCGACTTACTGAAACACCAAATGAAAATGCAATTAAAGTCCCCAAAATTGTTAAGCCAACGAATAAGAAAACGTTATTATAATACTTTGGGGACTGTTTTAATAAAGTGCCAAATGTCTTCTCCCTCCCTGGTTATTTTTAGTTAAATGTAAATACTAAATTTGTAAGGTTTTTAAATTAATTTATTTGGATCTACCTAACTAACCACTGAACCGATTCGTTAATAGATTCAAACCCGTTTTATGAAATCAATTAGCGGTTGTAGTTTCAGATTTCGCTACTTTGGATTATTTATTCTTGTTAAAAAATATTTATACTAATTTTTAATAGAATATATGTTAAGTATTAAAAATTGGCAAAAAGCCAGCAGATCAAATGTAGTTCATGTTAAATAAGTGTGTTACTTTCACCCTATTACAGCTTTTAAATTGTTTTCCTTTTATGTATTACTAGCGGCTACGCCCCTAGAGGCGTCTAGGTATTATTGATGAGTGTGTGTATGGGGGGGGGGGGAGGAATTGTAAATCTGCCCCTTTTTTGTCTCTAAAGAAGAAATATTTTTTTTGTGGGATGGGTCATTTTTTTTGGGAGGCGATTTCATTTGGGCGGGTGGTAGTACCCTCCCCAAGAATAGTTATAAACCTTCCCAGGATATATGAGAAGCTACATGGTACCCATATTGGTTCAGTGGTTAGCAAGATCCATTGGTACAGAAAGACAAACAGACACACAGATCCTGTTACTTATATATTCGATAGGATTTCAAATAATAGCGGAGTTAAAAAAAAAGCTATACTTAATACTTATGGAGAAAATTATCCTTGTAAAAATTTTCTTGAATTAATAAAATCATAAATTTAACTCACAGACTGTGAATCAATATTTCATATTAATTTCTTTACTTACACCAGGGATAAAGGTATAGGTGAAGAATAGTTATTTATCCCATCGTATTATAGACAGCTTTCCGCAGATATTAAAATGAATAATAAGATAAAAGACAGTTTTGTTAACAAAACTAGAATTGATTATATGATTTCCAATTGTTTATAGAGCTATATCTTATTAATGAAATTTATATAACAGTTATTTTCAAAAGTTTATAACAGATTATATAAGAGTACCCAAAGTGTCAAAGCCAACAAATAAAAGAATGTGTTAGTCAAAATTGGGGACCAGTATTATTTACAATCCAATGTCCCATCCCTCCCTGATATAAATGCTTTAAAAAGATGTGCTGAATTTTAATTTCCTAATATGTACGCAGTTTTCGCGGTGTTTCCTCATTATTTACTACTAGCTAAAAAAGCTTTAAACTTTCCAAAAGAAATTTTGAAAATTGATTATTGAGATAGGATGAGGAAACACTGCGGAAACTGTGTACACATTTGGAAATTAAAATTCAGCACATCTTTAAAAAGATTAGGTTGACTGACCTAAACGAATATAAAGAATTATGCATAGCATCGAATTATAGACAATTTTCCATGAATATTAAGATAAAAATCATAAAAGCAATACCAGTTTTGTATTATATTACAGGTTTTAATACTATTTATTTCATTTTTATGTCTGCGAAAAGCTGTCTATAATACGATGCGATAAATAACTATTATGTGTTATTTAATTTTATTATTACCTATCCTTCTCAACTAATATTAAAATATTGATAAAAAATGTTTCAAGTCTAGCAAATGAAAAAGTGTAGACAGATTAAAAAGAAATAATTTGTTTGGGGGTGGGTAATTTTTTTTTTGGTACAGAAAAACTGACAGACACACAGATCCTGTTACTTTTATTTTCAATAGGATTTCAAATAATAGCGGAGTTAAGAAAAAATTTATGGACAAAATTATCCTTGTTTAAAAAGTCTTTGATTAATAAAATCATAAATTTAACTCACAGACTGTGAATCAATATTTCAAATTAATTTCTGTACTTACACCAGGGATAAAGTATATGATTAAAACCAGTTTTGTTAGCCCCGTGGTGTCTTATGATTTCCAATTGTTTACAGACATATCTTATTAATGAAATTAATATAACAGTTTTCAAAAGTTTATAACAGATTATATAAGAGTACTAAAAATATCTAGTCCAACGAATGAAAGACTGTGTTAATAAAAATTGGGGACCTGCATTTTTTACAACCCAAGGTCCCATCCCTCCCTGATATAAATGCTTAAAAAAGATGTGCTGAATTTTAATTTCCTAATGTGTACGCAGTTTCCGCGGTGTTTCCTCATCCTATCTCAATATTTACTACTAGCTAAAAAAGCTTCAAACTTTCAAAAAAAGATAGAAAATTTATTATTGAGATAGGATGAGGAAACACCGCGGAAACTGCGTACACATTTGGAAATTAAAATTCAGCACATCTTTAAAAAGATTAGGTTGACTGACCTAAACGAATATAAAGAATTATGCATAGCATCAAATTATAGACAATTTTCCACGAATATTAAGATAATAATTATAAAAGTAATACCAGTTTTGTTAGCCCCACGGGACACGGGACTCACAAAACTGGTTTTAATCCTATTATTTTTTTATTTTAATATCCACGAAAAGTTGTCTATAATTCTGTTATTTGATTTTAAGATTACCTATCCTACTCAACTAATATTAAAATATTGATAAAAAATGTTTCAAGTCTAGCAAATGAAAAAGTGTAGACAGATTAAAAAGAAATCTGACACTCAGACGTTCCGGTATTAAAAAGCATAAATATTCTATACTATTCCTTGTCGGTATGTTTTTGAATTTAGAAACGGTGAAGAGCATAGTCAATCCTTATACTAAAGTAACAGGATGTTTGTTTGTCTGTGTGTTTGTACTGAAGGATCTCACTAACCGCTGAACCTATCGGGTTCTCCTTTACAGGGTAGATTCTCATAGGTCCTGGGAAGGTTTATAACTATTTTGGGGGAGGATACCACCACCCCCCCAAGAGAAATCACCACTAAAAAAAATACCCCTTCCCAAAAAAGAGAAAATAATAAACTCATCTGTGTTAATTTAACCTTCAACTTTTGGAGAGAAAAGAACTAAAAAACAGAGGTTATAAATTAAAAGGGTTAAAGAAGCAAAATTTGACTTTATCAAACAGGGGACATGCACAAAAATCCAATCAAGATTTAATAGTTTTTAAAGTTTTTAAGCAAACGAATGAGAGAACTATTCTTATGAACTTTGGGATACATTCAGACATGCAACATTTTCTGTTATAAGCCCACTTTTACTTTATGGGAAAGTTCTCCGGAATTTTGTCGGAATCTTACTATTGTTCTAAATGACTTGATTACTTAAATTTTGGGAATTAGGATATTCATTCATAAGAATTTAATATTTATTCAATTTTGATAAGAAAAAATGTGTCCATTAGAAGTGTAGCAATAAGAATCTAAAATCAGTGATAACAAGGTATAGGGCAATGGCAGGTATATAAGCAAATGTCCCCTCCCTCCCTAGTTTATATAAATAAGAATCATCTTTTTGCAAATATTTAAAATCAATCAAGAAACAAATACGATTTTTATTTCAGTATAGCTTTGAAACCGATTAATATCAGCAAGTTTAGAAATGTGCCATACTGAAAAATCATGTATAGCATAGTATTACAAAAATTAAATACTCATCGTATAACAGTATGCTGTTATTTAAATCAACAAAAAATACATTAATTAGAAGTAATCAAAATATTTTTTTAAATTAGTTATATTCTTGCCCTGTGACAAAGAAAGTTTAAACCGCCTAAAACCTGATATTTCGACCTGAATGGATTTAATTTATAATTAACTAGTAGGAAATTCGATGGCAAACCCCAAACAGACCGAGAATGTACACATGATTGAAAGCTAACTGACTAATTTTTATCTAATTAAATACTGCTTATAGTTCATAAATTAATTATATTTCAAAGATCTCTATTTTCTAACTTAAATTGTACATAAATCTTTTTTAAAATATTTGATAAACCTTTATCAAATAAATAAATGATACTGCACAAAGTCGGACATATATGATATTGTATGAAAAACACTTTAATATGTTATTGTTTAAAATTAAGAACGATAATTTAAGACAGCGTTTAAATAACATATTATCATTGGGGATGTACATAAATTTATCGGCCATTGTCTTATCCCTTTAGATCCCTGAGAATACCTCTGACGGGCAAGACAAAACATATAGAGAAGCGTTGCATCAATTATTTTCGCAGATTTTTTTCTAGATAGTACAAATTTGCAAGGTCTAATTTTTCTAGCAATTTTTACCAGGGATCTTAAGGGATAAGACAATGGATGATAAATTGATGCATACCCATAATTATAATAAACAAAATAACCCTTACTTTCTGTAGATTAAATAAAATCATTGGTGGAAAT
Source organism: Acartia tonsa (assembly GCF_053477335.1). NCBI lineage: Eukaryota > Metazoa > Arthropoda > Copepoda > Calanoida > Acartiidae > Acartia > Acartia tonsa. The sequence goes on along the minus strand of NC_137271.1, from coordinate 2,299,082 downwards.
GTTTGAACACTACTTGTTTCTACCAATCAATCAAAATTAAACAAAAGCCCCAAATGTTTCTAGGGAAATGAAAACTTTGGGTACCAGTATGATTAATAGTCCAATGTCCCCTCCCTTCCTGAATAATTTCCAGACTTTTAATAGCTTTCCTAGTTGTAAAAAGAAAAATTGGGATAGTTAAAAGGTCTAAAAATGTATGATAATATTTAAAGCACAGGTGAGCTATAATTTAGGTTAAGTCGGTATGTTCGTCCGTTTGTCTTACTTTGATTAAGAATCCAGTTTCTATAAGAAATAAGAAGGAAAAAGGGAGAAAGATAAATACAACATTAGGGGTTGTAGGTTATGTTAAGGGAGAGAGGTTAAAATTATCTATTACTATTACGCTAGTTTGGAAGAAAATTGTACTTGTTAATAAAGTGTGTTTTTACTTTATTGGATAATAAAACTCTGGGATGTATTTTACACTGCAATGACCCCTTCCTCCCATGGGACGAGAATTTTGAAAAACAATTCGAAGTGAAAATTTCCCTACAACCCAAATCATTAAAAAAATTATTTCATCCTGCGGCTTCCCCCCTTCTATCCACTTACCTTTATTTACAGCATAAAACAAGTTTTACACACACATTTCGCAACAAAAATATCCAAATTTTACTCTATTATAAATAGAATTAATTTGCTGAATCCCTTCTCCCTGTTAATATCTAGACATAATTGTACTTTTTTCTTAGCATGTAAATTTATACCTATATCCCGTATGTTGACCTAAAAGTCAACGATAATACCGTGCAATGTGTCAGGGATCTAAAGGGATAAAGCATTCGTAGATAAATTGATGTACATCCCCAATGATAATACAATTATTGCTTACAATTATTGGTTGAAACATTTGGACACTCAACTTAATGAACCAAACAATCAAAATTTAATAAAAGTCGCCAAAGTTGTTAAATCAACATTACTTTAAAACTTTTGGGACTTGTATGATAAACAGCCCAATGTCCCCTCCCTCCCTGTGTTGCTTAAACTCACTTGTACAATTATTTTAGGCCTAAAATAATTTACAATTCGGAGAAAGTCTATTAAAGTCAGGGAGGAAGGGAGGGGACATTAGACTGTAATTTATGCTGGTACCCAAAGTTTTATAAACACGATCTCTCATTCGTTGGGTTTCATTAAATAAATGTACGTACAAAGTCAAAACTACATACAATTTTGATAAAAAAAAGGGGTAGTTTTGCTTATGATAATTAGGGATGCATATCAATTTATCGTCCATTGTCTTTCCCTTAAGATCTAATGTAATATAATGCTAGTAGGGGAAGATAGTTTAAGAAAAATATTATGCTTAAAGTTCTCTGAAATTTTAAGAGTTTATGTTGATAATATGCCTTTAATAAAATATCTATATTGTACCATTTATCCTATTATATAAAGTAGTAAGCTTTTTTTGTCTGTAGCGAAGGATCTCGCTAACCGCTGAACCAAAATGGTTCTCCTTTACAGTGAAGCTTCTTATAGTTCCAGGGAAGATTTTTAAGTATTTTATGGGAGGGTATCTCCACCCTCCAATAAAATTACCCATCCTCCCCAAACAAAAATTTATCTTTTCGTTATCTTTTAAAACTCAAATAAAAGGGGGGGGGGTTCTATTCCCCTCTTGCCTTAAGTACCCCTAGAGGCTTCTAGGGGCGTAGCCGCTAGTTCACAATATTGCGTCGACTATGTGGCTTTTTGAAAATAGTCGAGCTGACATAATATCCACATATCAATAAATATGGCTCATTTCGTTTTGTTAATTCTTACAAACTTACAAAACTAAATTTTCTGTAATAGAGCTTTCCTACCCACCGTGAGACGCACATTCTTAACCTATATATATATATATAGTAACTGTACAGCTAAAATATTTCTAACTCTTAAAATTATCTTTCCTCTAAAAGAAAGTATTTGTAACAATGGATATAAAATATACGTGGATATTATGACAGGGGAAAAATTGTCGTCAATTTAGGTTGCTCACGTGAACATCATTTATTAAGCAGTGGAGGGGGGGGGGACATTATTTTAGCAAGCTAAAAGTTTTACTTTACTAGAGTACATGATGATCAGCTGGTGTAAGATCCAAGTATTAATAAATCCATTTATGTAACATTGTGGGTTAATTTAGAACAGTTTGACTTTGAAATAGCGCTTGATGTTAATCACCGAAACTATACATATAGGCTTAAATCCAAAACGGGGGGGGGGGGGGGTATTGGGCTGTTTATTACACTTGTCCCCAAAGTTTTATAATAATGTTTTCTTATTCGTTGCCTGAACAACTTTTGGGCTTTTGGATAAAATCATGATTCGTAGGTTCATTAAGTTGAATGCAAAACATTTCAACCACTAATTGTAATCTACAAAAGAATTAATTTTGTGTATCAACATTGGGAATGTACATGAATTTATAAGCAATTGTCTTATCCCTTTCGTAAATTGTCTTATCTTTTAATATCTTGATAAAAATACAGACCTTACTGTTATAGAATTTTTAGATCGAGGAAAAAAAACAAAGTAGTGGGCTTCGTCGTATTATCACAGTAGCTTTTGATTGGTTATTTTAGGTTAGGTGAATGTTAAAGATTGCCCCTCATGGTTCGGAAATTGGTCCCCAGGGTTAGAGCCACCGAAGGGACTAAATATAGGGGAACAGCTACTGTAAAAATACGACGAAACCCGCTACTACGTTTTCTTTTAATGATCTGAATTTTCTAATTTAAAAAAAATTATATATTTTTAGTGAAGTTTATTTTAGAATAGTCAATAATACATATAACAAAAAATTTACATATTTAATTCATAATAATAATTATTAAATAAAAATTATAGGCAATTTATTTAAACAATATTGCTTTTAGGAAAAAATTACAATTATCTTTTTGATTATGAGAGTGATTTTATTGGTAATAATGGATATATATCATAATTTTAACATACAAATATAATAAATAGATATAGCATTATTAACAATTGTTCTTTATATCAATATTAAGTAATAGTATTATAGACAGCTTTCTGTGAATATTAAAATGAAAATTACAAGATTAAAATCTGTTTTTGTCAGAGGCTAATAAAACAGGTATTAATTTTCATTTTAATATTTGTGGAAAATTATCTGTACTTCAATGCTATGCATGATTTCACAGTAATGCTAATAACCGATTCTAATCCACCTGATATTAATCGGTTTCGAAGCCATACTGAAAAATGTTAATAAAACATCCAGTAAAATAATGGATAATAATCGTTCATTTTTCTAAGCTTTTGGAAATACGGGAGGACCAGCTTCAATTGTTGGGGAGAGGGGGGCGCTACCAGCCACAACCACCTCCTTGGGCTGAAAAAAAGAAAATATTTATCATAAAAAGTAGTAAGTTTTGTAGTCCTAACTTATGATTTCGATAATTGCTGAACTGTTAGTAAGTCTTGGGATTGTTTTGAGCTACTTTATTTTTTGCTTTAAGTCTCTGGATGGTTTTGGGCTATTTACAGTCCTTCTCTACTCCTTTGAATACAGAGTAACTTTATTCTCAAAAATCTCAAAAATCCCCCATGTGACGTCATAAACATGAGAGAGATGGGAGGAGAAGTGGGAAAGAAAACCCCTAGAAAGAGTTGGATAAACCTTCATTTTTATGATGCCACATGGCTGATTTTTAAGACACTTTGTGAAGTTACAATACAGAGCAATGTCTGTTTGTCTGTCCGTCTAAAGCTGACCGCTTGAATAAGCTCATCTTCTCAGGTAATGTATGTAAACAACACCCCATCCCCATTTGAAAAAAAATTACCATCCATTACTTTAAAAAAATCAAAATCATGTTTGTTTTAAAGCTAAGATGAAATATTGGGGACTCAGCAGTTAGCGAGATCTTTGGCTACAAACAAACAATGGACTACTCCTTTTCAAAATCATATGTAAGGATTACAAATGATGAGCTTAGATGTATAACGCAGAAAACTACTTGGCACCAAGTGGTGGAGACCTTTTCCGTCTGCTAGCAAATTGTTTTCTTCTCTTTTGTCTCTTGGCTGTGTTAATATTTCCGACGCTATTGTTTATTATTTAAAGACTTAACTGAACGTCGTTACAGGGTCGTGGCTAAGGTTACATAAAGCTAGTGCCCCTTTTATTCTTTTACTTTTAAGGATTAATCAAATAGAAATACCTTCTTTGATTTCTTGAAAGTAGATCTGAACTTTTTGAGGATACTTTTGTGCTGCGCGTTGTCGAAAAATCTCTTCTCCTAAAAAAATATCATTAATAGTATCAATATATTGTTTTTTTTTTTAATAAAAATAGATATATCTTGAATCTATATATATAATTAGAAAGTTGTAAGATTGAAAAAGGGATAATTAACTAAATTGAAAGACAGACAGACAGAATTTTTATTTAGGTTGTAAGATAGCAAGAAAGGCATCCAAAGAAGCTTATAAATAGATAGATGGATAGATAGATAATTCGATAGGTAATTAGATAGAAAATAGGTAACTTGAATCTTTCCTTTAAAGAACCGACTCTCATATAATGTTGTAACATAGCAAAAATTATAGTTATACAGTTATACAGGCTAATAGATAGATAGATAGATAGATAGATGATAGATAGAAAAGACAGGCAATTGTTTTTCATTTCGGTTGTAAGATAGCAAGAAAGGCATCAAAAGAAGCTTATAAATAGATAGATGGGTAGATAGATAATTAGAAATAAAATTGATAGATGAATAGAAAGAAAAGATAATTAGACATAAAATAGATACCTTGAATCTCTAAGTTAGGAACTGAATTTCGTCAGTTCAGATAGATAGATAATTATTTATAAAATAAATACCTTTAATCTCTCAGATAGTAACTGAATTTCATCTAATGTTGTAATATAGCAAAAACGATTGTAGATAGTTATAACAATAGATAGCTAGACAAAAAATAGATACATTAAATCTCTCAGTAAGGAACTGAAGTTCATCTGAAGTTGTAATATAGCAAAACGACTGTTAGATATATAGTTAGATATAGATAGAAAGATAGATAATTAGATAGATAAATGAGTACCTTAAATCTCTCTGTGAGGAACTGGATTTCGTCAGGATTATCAGAATCATAATACTTGAGAATCTTGTCTTTGTCATACTTGGTCGGAATAGTCACATATCTAGAGTATAACAAGAATGTCAACATCCATAAAAATGAAAGGACAAACGAACATTAACACTTGTAGAGTGTCAGAATTTAATATGGAAAATAATAATTCAAAGCCTCAAAAAAATTGTTAGTAAATTTGAAACAAAACTGCTTAAATACATGATACTGTTTAAGGCCATGCTGACATTTCTAGGACTTGATTATAGAGATGCTTCACTTACAACATTGTACCTTGTTGTGAAAGGAATCAGTATTTCAAAATACAGATGAATAAGATAATTCTAACATTAAAAAATTTAAAAATCAGCTTGTTATAAATGTTCTGGTAACGATTATATAGTTTCTACGCTTTCTAACTCGTACCCAGGGATAAGGGATGGGAAACGTAGGAAAATATTATTTCAGGCCTATTTCAAGCCTAGGCCTATTTCTAGCCTAATAAACCAGTTTTGGGATAGCGCAGTGGTTCGTATAAAATGCTAATGAAAAAGCTGTGTGTGTGTGTGTAGATAAAGTATAGAATCAAATTCAGGTAGCTAGTTTAAAGTAAAAAACATAACTTTTTATAAACCTATATATTAATGGCTTTTGTTAAAATGAAGTTTTTTCTCTCCCAAAATTTTTTATCTTTTACTTTGGTAATTTGAACTGTCAGAAAGCTATCGTTGGGTTTCCCTCAGACAGATTTTAGTTTGTATTATTTGCATTTTTATTAATGAGTAAAAATTTTATTTGAAAATTTCATTGCTAATTAAAATTCAAAATAAATAAATAAATATGCATTGGGTAACATTCTATCAAGTTCTTTGGATACTATACTGGATATAATGTAATGATATATCTGTACTGTGTTGTATTGTACAAAAATTAGGGTGAAGGTGTTGTATTACTCCGTACTAAATTTTTAAAATTCAAAATCCAACATCTAATTTATAAACTACCAAATGAAAATTCGTAGCTACCTTCTTTCCAAAAAAATAATCCCGTTATTTTTGTTTTTTCTATGTGGCCCTTTTTTAATGTTTAACTCTAAGCAGATTTAATAATTAAACTAATGTGATCTAACACCATTTATATTTATTTTTTCGTAGCAGACGAAATCATTATTTTTTCTAGAATTGTCTGCTTGTAAAATTTCCGCCATCTGTGATTTGGGCTTGTTTTGTATCAACCAATCACCAATTGGCTCCGCCAATTGGTGATTGGTTGATACAAAACAAGCCCAAATCACAGAACACTATTGGTTTAGAGCGGTAGCCAATATGAGCCGTCCGCCAGTAAGGTCATTAAATTAGGCAAATGGTAAAAGTTGCATGATCCCTTTCAAAACCAGGCCGAGACCTAATTTATGGCCAGGTTTCCTATCCCTTATCCCTGCTCGTACCTAACTGTTAAAACAATCAGCATACAAAGTTTTAAATCGTTAGTACAATTCTAACCTGTTTAAATTAACGACTTTTCGTTACCGTTTTAGACGGACGGACGTACGGTCCGACCCTTATAATAAAAAAAACTTTGCTTTTAAAAAGATGGATCTAGTGCAGTTCACGGTGAAATGTTCCTGGTAACGATTATTTCCCAAAATTTATGAATACTTCTTTCTTCTGTAAAGCCTTTTCTGTGCATCATTGGATCTTGGCTATTCCAGATTATTTATAGGCCTTCTTAGGCTTTAAACTGTGTATGGGCATGACAATAGAGTAAAACACTGAAGGAAGAAAGGGGTATCAGTATTTTTCTAACTTTGTGTATTCCTTATTGAAAAAAAACTACAGACAATTTTTTTTAAGTTAACATAAATTTTATCGTTTTACTAATTTTATCGTTTATCTTTTTAGTTCGCTCAACTACTTGGGGTACTAGTATTATATTTCGATTGGCTGGTTTATGAAATTTAGTGATAAAATGTTTCAACCACTAATTCTATTTAGAAGGAGTAAATTTGTGCATCATCATTGGGGATGTTCATCAATTTATCGGCCATTGTCTTATCCCGTTAGATCCCTGATACTTAAATTAATAAATTAATCAACCTGGATTTAGGATCAATGGTGAAATCTTTGTACTTCTTTACAAGGTTGCCATCTGTTGTCTGATTTAAAATTGATCTGAAAATATAAGAGGAATGTTATGTTATTTATATACCTGCAAAAAAGTATTTTCTATATAAATAGTATTCTAATTATACTTATACTTTAGCAATATATTCCAATTTCTGCACGGTTATGATGCAAAAAAAAGTTCTATTTAATAGCGAAGCATTTATATAGTTAGGTTTAGTCCGTCCGTCCGTAACGTAAGTAATATTGGAGTAAGCTCTTCCAAATAATGTTGAATGCATTGTTACTCTATATTGTTTTTGTTCGTTTGTCTTTCTTCCTGATTATTTAAGTTCCGCTTTTCTGAATGTTGTCATTCAATCATACCTAGTCATTTCTCTTTCGGCCAAAATTTTGATTGGATTTTTCTTGCCCAAAAACCAATCTCTAATCATCCAGCCAGCATCTAGGGCTGACAGAAAACCACGGGCGCAGCCGGTACCTAGATAGATAATAAGTTAGAAAATATCTAGCTAGCCAGCATCTAGGACAGAGAGAAAACCATGGGCGCAGCCGGTACCTAGACAGATTATAAGATAGAAAATATCAAGCTAGCCAGCCTATATGGCGGATAGAAATAACAGCCACGATTGGTTGGTTCACTTAGTTAAGTGTCCAAACATTTCAACCCCTAATTGTAATCTAAAGACGGAATAATTTTGTGTATCATCATTGGGAATACACATCAATATATCGGCCATTGTCTTATCTCTGTAGATCCCTGAGTAATAATTATATTTTAACTACAGACTTATGTTGATAAAATAACAGCACAAAAGATTACCTTCCGGCCAGAAAGGCTCCAGCAGGCTGTCTCCAACAATGGTAGCCAACAGGGGCTGTCCTTTCCTTACCTGAAAATTGATATACAATAACTTGGATGTCGCACCAGATTTTCCTTTACTCTTATAAAGAGATACACGCAGCTGGCTAAAATAACGATACCCGCAGCCACACCTTTAACCAATCCCCTCCCCACCTACTGAATGAAGGAACTGATCAATCAATGGGGAAATTGGGTAATAAATCACTAATAACCATAGTTTATTAACCCAGTTATTAAATTGGTTGGATCAAAAACTTTTTGTGCCTTAATTGAATTTGGATTAGATGGTTCTTAACTTGTAGTGTTCAAACATTTTCAACTAACAATTTTCCTAGTTACGAGATGTAATCATTGGGGATGTAAATCAACTTATCCTCCATTGTCTTATCCCTAAATCTCCCTGAATAAAACTTACTGTGACTCTGGCAGCGACCCTAGCAGCATACTATCTATCTAACTAACTATCTATCTATCTATCTATCTATCTATCTATCTATCTATCTATCTATCTATCTATCTATCTATCTATCTATCTATCTATCTATCTATCTATCTATCTATATATCTATCTATCTATCTATCTATCCATATATCTATCTATCTATCTATCCATCCACATATCTATATATCTGACTACTTACGGTGACTCTGGCAGCTACCCTAGCAGCATACAGGTTGGTGAAATCAAAGATACAACAATCTGGAGACCCCTTGTCACCTAGTTAGAAAAAATATTTGTATTTATAGCATATTTATATATATATAAATATGTAAAAATGTATTAAAAGAAAAAATGAAAATCAATTAAAACATGATAAAATTCAAAAAGCATCATATAAATAAAAAATATATGGTAAAAACTCAAAGTAAAAAAAGTTAAAAAGCTTCATTTTCCATACTTGAAAATCATGTCTAGCTGTCTATCCATCCTTTAAATAACGTCTGTTATATTTTTGCAGACATCTTCCAAAGATAATTGTGCTTTACACACCTTAGATATTTGTCTGTCCATCTATAATAGAATGTCTGTCTATAAGTCTATCTATCTGTCTGTCTGTCTATCTATCTGCTAAAGCCTGATTATATATTTATGAAGACATCTACGAAAGATTTTGTGCATCATACACCTTAGATGTTTGTCTGTCTGTCTGTATGTCTATCTATCTGTCTGTATGTCTATCTATCTGTCTGTAAGTCTATCTATCTGTCTGTATGTCTATATATATGTTACAGCCTGTTTATATATTTATGAAGACATCTACCAAAGATTTTGTGCTTCACACACCTTAGATGTTTGTCTGTCTGTATGTCTATCTAGTCTGTCTGTATGTCTATCTATCTGTCTGTATGTCTATCTATCTGTTACAGCCTGATTATATATATTATGAAGACATCTACCAAAGATTTTGTGCTTTACACACCTTAGATGTTTGTCTGTCTGTTCATCTATAATAAAATGTCTGTCTGTAAGTCTATCTATTTGTCTGTATGTCTATCTATCTGTTACAGCCTGATTACGTATAATGAAGACATCTACCAAAGATTTTGTGCATCACACACCTTACAACATTTACCTTTAGCTCCTTAAACAAACATATAAAAACATCATCTACAAGGTGTTTTTTTTTTTTAAATCAAAGTTTTCATTTTGGTTGATTGAAAAGCTATAAGTAAAATGAAAATAACATATAAAAAAAGAGATTTAACAAAGCCAAAAATAGTTATTTATCGCATCGTATTATAGACATCTTTCCGCGGATATCTAAATAAAAAAATATCAGATTTAAACCAGTTTTGTTAGCCCAGATTTCCCGGTATTAAATATATTATGATTTTCATTTTAATATTCGTGGAAAATTGTCTCTAATACAATGCTATACATGATTTTTCCGTATGGCTGAGAAACAATTCTAATACAGCGGATATTGATCGGTTTCAAACAGGGTGGGGAAAAACCCAGGGTTTTTTAAAAAAGCCCAACCCAACCCGTAAAAACCCTTAAAACCCTGGGTTTTTATGGGTTTTTTAGGGTTTTATTGGGTTTTTTCATTTAGGAGTCAAATACATTTAATATATTGATGAAATATTAATGTTTATGTTGTTGTAGGTAAAAGGTAAGCAAGATTTCACAATAAACAAGATAGATAATAAAGAAAGCTGGCATTCCGATCAATTATAAACCCTTATTAGCAATGGTGCACAAAATGATAGAGTTTAACTTAAAGTCAAGAAAATAAAACATTATGATAACCCGTTTTACCCCATCCCTTATCCTCTACCCCACTTTTGCTTTCATTACAAAATTCTTCCATCCTAACTTAACAACGCTACTCAATATATAGCTCACCAAATTTACACATAAGGTGACGTTAACATGGGAAATACATATAATTAATTATGAAAATAATATATCCAAGTGCGTCTGTCGATAAAAAGAGAAAGACGCAATAAATCATTTAGCTCTTTATTTTTAATTTTTTAAGTTTAAAAATATTGTACTCGGCTATTCCTTGGCCGATTTAGGCTTTTAATCATATCCTGGCCGAGACAAATTTAGACCGTTGACTAATCAAAAATCGGTTCAGTTAGAGGGATACCCAACGTCTCAATTTATTGCTACCAAAAGTCTTATAACTACGTTGCAATTATATAAAAACCCGTAAATTGAGTTTAATCAAAGGAGTATACTACACATTTCAATCACGCCCCCATCCCGTGATACAGTGTGGCATTAATTTGTCATCGACCGCACAAAATATTCTATTAAGGGGGAGGGGAGGTTAAAAGCTTCAAAACATGGAACCTACTCCTCTATTCTTAAGCTGTCAACACCCCCCCCCCCACCCTCCCAGAAATTATTAAGGTCTTTTCCTTTTTACAAACACTTCACGGTTGGACCCTCAGATGTAAAAACTTTATTTTAGTGTTTGGCCAAAATGACTTAGCAATTGTATCTGTAAGTACGTCTAATAACACCCTTTGCTATTTTTAAAATCCTAGAAAAATTTTTTTGCAAGAAAATTGCACAAATTCGCCACCTTTTTTAGAACCACTACATAACTCGAGTTTTAAAACTTTTTATATAAAATCCTTTTTACAAAAAATATCAATAATTACTTAAAATTAAACCTGAAAGAAAAAAAATCTCATTACACGTGTTAATTTGCATGTTTTAGGTCTTTTTTTGAGGAAAGTATAACTTCCACATTTTTGACAATAATTATATTCTTTTAACATTTCAAAGTAAAATATAATAAAACTTAAACGATTTTTCTTGAATTATCAGTTGAAAATTTCATCAAACATGCAATTTAAGTGATGAAAATTTAATAAAATCATTTTTGAATGTTTAGAATTACCAATTTTCTACATTTAAAACAAAATGTTAACAAAATTTAAAAACATTTTAACATATAACTTCAAAAATCAAAAACATTTTATAAAAAGATGTTTCAAAAAATAAATCATTAAAAGGTATTAAAATGCATTTGAAATTACTTAAAATTAAAACGAGAACATCTTTTTACACTGTATTCTGTGTAATAGAGTTTAAATGACATGATTAGTGAATGAAATATTTCCTAAACTCATTAAGCCTTTTTGTGACTATATTAAAAATAATTTATTTTGTTTTATATTGTTTTTTTATTCAAATATTTGACAAAATTTTCCCTACGTCAATAAAATAAAGTCAGTTTTTTACTGTTTCCAGGTTTTTCTTTATAATTATAACAATTAAATATAATATAAATCTTCATTATCTTTTATTTGAATTATCATACACATTAAAATGTAAAGTATAAGCTAGAATAGCACTTTTTTCAACAAATATTTTAATGACATTATATCAAAATAATTCCTCTTAAATATCACACAACATATGATTGAGAAGTATAGCCATTTCTTGGAGGTATAAAATTTACAAAAATACCATTAATTCTGTTTTTATCAAAAGTTAAAAAAAATGAACAATTCTAAAACAATTGTTGGCTGTCTAGATATTGAGTACACTAAGACTACGACTCTGATCTATTGAAATAACGTTGCAAAAAGAGGGGTTCTAAAAGTAATCTACCTAATTTTTTTTTAAAGAACCAACTAGTACTGTCAGTATCTTTTTTCTTGTAATCTAGCAGACAATCAAATCATAACACAATTTTCATGATAAAATATTCAGGTTTCTACTGTGGTATTCGGCAACCGTGAGCCATGCCTATGGCACCCCTGACCGGGGTTCGGTGGAGGGTCAATGGCCCTCCCCCGAGTCCTGGGGACGGGGTCTGACGACCCCCTCCCTATGCTTAAAATTAATGATTGAATCTGCCAAGTTTATTATGGTTAACTGTATTGTTAATTCCCCCCCACCCTTTCCAGGGATGGGGGATCATTATTGCCCAAACTGACTATTGTGTATGTATTATAATGCTTTTATGTTATGATTATTTATTCCTATCTGTGTAGTTATTGTTTGTTGTATATAGCTTTAGTACCCTTTAGACCTGCAATAAAGTGACAACTGAAATAGATGTTGATTATTATTTGGTGAATGCTAGAGAAGCGTAGCTTCTCTATAGTCAGGTGTCCACGTCTGTCACACTGCCGTAATCTAATTGAACTCCGGTGTCTGCCCTTTATCCTCGGCGGATTGGAGATGCGATCCTCAATTTTCAAATTCTTTGAACGTACATATGAGACTTTTACAGAAATGCTTCGCATCCACAACTATCTATCTATGCTTGATATAAAATCAACACTATATAGATCATATTATGAACCTTTGATTGACACGTGCCCTGCAATTAACTAGTAGCACTCAGGGGCAAGACACAATTACTTTAGCTAGGCCCAAGGCATTATTTGTATCAATTTATGCATTCATAGGCCTGTCTCTACCTATATGACACCATATATGGGTAACGAAAGCCTATTCATGGTAATCTGTATGTGATTTGCTAATAGTATATGTTTATTAAAGATATTATGTTTATAGTTAATGTAATCGTATAAACAACTAGTACATATATGTATGCCTACAACTATGCCTGATTTACGTCACATATTAACACACAGATATTTAATTGCACAGACAAACACTAAAATCCTGGTCCAGAGCTAATGTTATAGCATGTACCTCTTGAATTTATTCAGTTATTTACTAACTCTCCTACCATCAACTTCTCTTTCTGGCTTTAAAAGGTAATGACTTAGTTGTTTGGCATGCATTGTAGTTTAAATTTAGGCCCCTTAGTACTTAGCATGAATTGAGCTCAGGCCTTATGTTAGAACTCTAACACTTAGCACAATTCACTGCTTGGGACTTAGGGCACATTTCTGTCCTACTCTACTTATAATTTTAACACTTATCCTGTAAATATTTCCATACTTAACTTATGCACTTGTGATATAAATACACTTTATAAAAACATTTTCCTTCCTTAATACTTAATATACTTATATGATTCTGATCGAATATCAAAACCAACCATTTATTCTTAGGTTAAAGCAACATAATACTTCGCGTGGGTCTTTTGTTGAGCGTCCACCAGCTCAACCAAATTCGTATTATACTTGTGGGAATAGAGGGTTAAGCATTCTAAATAAGCGAACCGACGATGAGAATGTCTATGTGTATTGCATTAAAATTAGGTTTTAGTAGTACTCATAGAAGAGCGGTCTCCATACCTAAATATGGACAAACGCCCCATTCGCACACACAATGGTGCAACTTACCGGTTGTATCTTAAAAAAATTTTACTTCATAAATTTTTTCTTTTTTTCCTTACCGTACCCGAACCGCCTAAGGCAGGTATTTTTACCAAAATCGAATAATTGTAGCGATGGCAAAATCGGATTTACCAAAACCTGTGATACTATTTGAGAGCAAGGTTAGGACTATGAGGCGTTTGAAGAGATAGGGACTGAAAGGCACGACACAAATGCAATTGAGAGCCTCGTGTACGAGCAGTTGCACTAGCTGACACTCTAGAGGCCCTAGAGAATGCTAGCATATTTGTGGCCATTGGTCGCCGCCCTATAAGGACACTCGCACTGGTTGACACTCTAGAGGCCCTAGAGAATACCAGCACACCGGCACCTCCATGTACGCCTCTCTTTAGTAAAACACTTGGGTTGGAATAATCTATGATTGAGCTATGTGCAAAATTTTGATTTCTGGACTTAGTCAGAATTTTGAAATTTAGGAGTTGTGCTAGGTGGCGGAGTATATATATAAATCTTCGGACTTAGTATGATTTTTACTTATTCGGGAATTCTCTAAGTGTTGAAATACTTGAATCTTTGATATTTAAACCAGAACTTATTAAGAATCAAGCATGGAGTAACTTTTCATTTTTAAGCTATCAAAATACTATTTGTAAAGGACCATTTTGAACTGCCTTATTAAATGAAAACTTAGGAGCAAATCCTATAGAACACGGGAAACGCTGTTAGTTGGGATACATATTGTCTTTGGAGCCATGTTTCTGAAACAATATGCCGAAAGCAGTTAGTACTCTTGAGTCGTAGTAAAGGGCCAAAAGATTATTACAAACTTGAAGCATTTATACTCAAGTTAAACTGTACTAATACTTTGGTGCCGTTAGAACTGATTTTCTGAGATTTGCACTTACTTATACATGCCTAGGACTTATATTCTTAATGCAATTCTGATTTATACGCGGATGTATCAAAATAACCATAGCCTCCAAAGATTTTGAGTTAAACAAAATATTTCAAAGTCTCAAAGATATTCTCAACATCGATCGGTTGGAATGATATAAGTGTAGACAAATTGCTGTATGCAATCAGAGAAATAACTCCAGAGACTTCCTGAGACTCTGAGCAAAATACTCCACTTTTGGACTTAGCACCGTTTCTATTTCTTTTGTTACAGAGAGAATCTCGAATTTCTGGACTTATAGTAATTTTTATGAAATTGGGAACTTGGTTGGAAATTTACCAAAAATTCGAACTTGTAATAATTACGATTTTTCCAACTAGATTAACAAATTTCATTTTCCACACTTAAAAGAAAATTTTGTCTTAGAGTATTTTTGTCTTAGCCAAAATATTCCAATCATGGACTTAGAGAGATTCTATTTCTTTTGGTGAAGGATAATTCTAACACTCTAATACTTTATAATTTTAAAATCCTTAACTTAGCGGGATTTGCATTTAGTCAAAATATTCCAACAAGTGGACTTAGAGTGATTCTATTTCTTTTGACTTATAGGCAATCTCTAAAGTAGCGTTGTGAATGAACTGTTAGGAAATTTTATCTCGGACAAAATATTCCACGTTTGGACTTAGAGTAATTCTATTTCTTTTGTCTCAAGAAAATTCCACTATTTTTGTACTTAGCATGATTTCATTGAAAGATTTTGGACTTAGTCAAAATTCACTAATTTTGTACTTAGTATAATTTCAATAAGAAAATTTTTTTTGACTTAGTCAAAATTTGCTAACTTTTTGTACTTAAGATAATTTTTGATTTTTTTTTCCTAAGCCAAAATTTATTGATTTTGTACTTAGAATAATTTCATTAGAAACTTTTTGGACTTAGTCAAAATTTTCCAACTTTGGACTTAGAGTGATTCTATTTTATTTTGACTTAGAAAGTTTTTAATTCAATCTTAACTTAGAAAATTTTCTTTTGTTTGTATGTTCCTTACAAACATAAACATAAATACAATAAACAGTTCACTCAACAATAAGTAGGACATGAAAACTAAATTTTTACTTGCTTTGCTAATGCTAAAATTTCTATTTCATGTGCCGCCAGAATTCAACAGACAACTTGAGAAGAGTTATAAACCATCAATCATTAGTGATAGTGAATATTAGTGATTTAAAAGTATAGTCAACAACCTAAGCCCTATATGTAATTTAAAAGCACACTTATAAGAGACAAAGTTCTAGTAACCAAACGCAGCAAAAGGTTGCAGCAGCCTATCTTGGGAGTCTTGGGACGTCTCTAAAAGAAGTAGCAAGTAATATTGGAAGTACTCTACTGTCTTTATACACATCCGGATTAAAACAAAGAAAGAATATTTTCTTTTTATACCATTGAGAAAATTTAATTTTACTTAGGATTATTAGTATAAAATCTATAACCAAGTAAGATAAAGTGTGTACATATAGTTCATAGTCTTTATAATCTAAAATTGTTACCTTTTTTTAGAAAAAAGTGCACTAATTCAGCTAATTTGATTTTCAATAATATTTGACCAAGCAATAACACCAACCTTGTAGTCTACTTTAAAGAGTTTGATTGACAACTTCCAGCGTATAGATTGATCACCTTGCGTAGGATATCACACTTCAGTAAGACACATAGAATATTGTGTTCTCACTAATTAAGTAGAGCACATCCGGTCTATAATAACCTTGAAAACAAACTGATTATATTCATATATATAGGATAATCTAAATTGAGTCTCAATAATATAGTTATAAGGATTGAAATCACAAGTGAAGCCCCGTAATAATTCGCGAATAATACTTAGTAGGATTGGTAGGCATACCCTAATACAACTATAAGTATTGGGTGCGAGATCTTTGATATTCAGGCAAAAACAGTTGCAATACTATTAGAATATAGACGATCCTTTGGGAGTGAACCTTAGTAAGTTATATTCATAAAGCCTTACAGGAATAAGCAGATTGTAAGCTACATATCCTTAGAGTGAAGTAAGAATTCAACAAGGATTATAAATTGCTGTTTTTCTCAACAATAACATTTGCTAGGAAAAGTCGACGCCTAAGCAAATAACAGTTAATTTGTGATAGTATATTAGCATACCCAAATTAACTTCGCTGCAAA
The DNA here is from genome assembly GCF_053477335.1 of Acartia tonsa. Taxonomy (NCBI): domain Eukaryota; kingdom Metazoa; phylum Arthropoda; class Copepoda; order Calanoida; family Acartiidae; genus Acartia; species Acartia tonsa. Next base: position 2,282,143 of record NC_137271.1, on the reverse strand, counting down.
CTCTAACATTCTATCTAACTTTATAGCTAATTTGTATAGCTAACTAACCCACATTAGCTTTGTAAGCAAATATAGAATAAATCTAAGTAAAAGTGTTTCTACAGTTGAGCTTAATTAAGGATAAGAGTGCATTAGCGCACACTCCAGAATAAGATTCCAAGCTCACACGCAAGCATTCACGACGTAGAAACAACTGTAGGTGAAGTAGACAATACATACTCATCTATATTTAACAATTTTAAAAGAAAAATTTGTTATTGTAAACAATTCCTGATTGTTTTAACGTTAAGCGCATTAGTCGGTTTCTTCTTGTACCTCTGCTATTTAAATCCTAAAATAGTACAACATCTCATAAGCTTCTTTAAAGAACTCATAGAAAGTTTAAAAGCTTTAAGCTAGCTGTAATGCCATTATTTAATAAAAGTAAGAAAGATGACAACGGTGAAAAGGCGAACACTCCACGTCGAGGACGCTCGACGACGCCTGGAAGAAGAACTCCGTCAGCTGATGCAGCTTCTGCAGGAGATGATACACGAAGAGAGGAACCAATGCCCAACCAGGAGGAACCAGAACAGAATGGTGAGAGAACCAAGACGCCAGAACCAGACAGGGAATCTGTAAGATCCATACCCATGCGAGAGGACTCACCAGACGCACTGATCAGAGATCGATATGTTAGAGCAACACTAGCAGATCCTCTGGGAAATTTCCTGTTCCCACAATTCCTGGATACAATAAGACTTTGTAACCCCAACCTACGTGTGGACTCAGAAATGATGAGGAACTTCTGTACCAACTACACACAGAGTATGAGGGAATACAAAGAGGAACAAAGACGTGAAGTTGAGTTAGAAGCCCAGCGTATTGTACAAGTGGAGAATGACAAACGCACTCAACGACACTTCAGTAACTTCACCAACCAAACTGGAATTAAACCACCAAGCAGCTATGCAAGTAAGAGCACCCTAAGCAACGATCAAAAGCTTAAGTTAGCCAATGGAACCTTCCCTCTCAAGCATTGCTTCAAAGGAGATGGTAAACCACCCTACATTACTGATTACCTATCAGAGATGAACACTGCTCAGGAGTTATGTAACCTCTCAAGATCAGAATTTGAAACCTTTATGCTTAGAACCACAACTGGCGAAGCATATACTACTATCCAGCAGAGTTTCAATCTTGGACTATCTATTGAAAGTGTCTACAATAGCTTACTGCTACAGTATGATATACTCATCAGCCCACAGGAAGCTCAAGCTAAGCTGATAGCCTTTAAGGGAACCAAAGCCATGTCATTCCCTAAGCTTGTCAGTACAATTCAGAATCTTGCCAGCAGAGCCGCTGTTCATTATACAGACAAGAAGGAAAGACAGAATGTATTCAACATAACTGCAGTGGAGGCACTCAAACGTAGCTTACCAACAAATAGCCGCAATATAGCATCTGAAAACCATCACAATCTCACACATGATCTTGGAAGATCCCCTACATATCATGAGTTGACCGCTTCCATGTATCCTAGAACTGAAGACCTAGATCTGGACCTACAGCAGAATGGTGTATCAGCCAGTTACAATGGAGACTTATCGCTTCATAAAAAGACGAACAACACCAACTACTCACATGACAGGGATACAAGAATGAACAGAGACAAACAACCTGCTAAAGTTGCCGCTACATCAAGCTATTATAAAAGGCCAACAGTTAGAGAAGTTACTGCTAAACCAGCCTATCCTAAAACCTACAACAGAGAAAACAGGGATAATAGAGATAGACAACCACAAAAGAACACCAAACAAGATTATCATATCTCCTATGGTACATCCAATAAGCGCTACTGCGGTGCATGTGGTCAAAATTCCCACAAAATATCCGATGGATGCAGACTACTGTGCGATGACCAAGGACGACAATATCAAACAGCACTAACATCCGGATACTGCCCAAGCTGTCACAAGAAGTATGGCAAAGACCTATACCACGCGCAACACCTATGCCCTGGACGACCAGCAATGATGGAACTGTACCATAGTGGTAAAGTAAGACCTGGTGGTGTGTTTAGACAGGCATATGAAGAATGGGTTGAGGCTAAAGCCAATGGACAATCCAAGGAGCGTGGCAGAACAGGTAGGGTTAACGCTATCACCGTTCGAATGGATCCAAACGACCCCAAGATTTTAGCGGTAGATAGTTCTGCAGCTATCATGGATGAAAATAGGAAAATGTACCTGAACTGTTCCGGCTGTATGTCAAATGGAAACTACGATGTATACATGACAGCTTTGTTTGACTCAGCAGCAGACAGAAATATCATGTCAACCAGCTATTTTGGTATGTTATTTGGAGTACAACAAAATGAGGTTAAGAACCATCTGGAAAAGAGTGACATGGTTCTTGTCAGCTATTCTGGACACAAAATCCCAGTAGCTGGAGAGATAACTCTCATGATTCGTCTCACACAATTCTCAGGCATCTATAGACCAGTACCATTTATGATCGTACCTGAGGAACACAAGAATGTCACAACTATGATCATTGGAATGAACGGCATTAGAGATCTCCAATTAGGGTTGACTTTCGTTGCGGATAATCACCCGCCAGCACCATATCTATACTCTATGTTCCATCCTGGGAGAGTACTAGATAGCCTGTTCTGTTCTGATTATGAGTTACAACTCTGCACAGGGACAATAGACAAAATTGAGCCTAATGAAACTCAGACTATAGAAATGAACATCAACCATTTCTTCAACTTAGCGCCTGGAACAAAAGTCATTCTCAGCGATGACCACATTGCTAATGATAGAAATGGAGGAATCAAAATTCAACCTGGCCAAACGCAACTGACTGTCAACAACCGAGGACAACTTAGTGGAAGAGCAATGATAACAAATGTCACTGAACATGCAATCACTAACACTGTTATCACCGGATACTTGGAACCAAGCAACCAATTTGTAGTCAAGGAGATCACCACAGACTTTGATTTTACGCAATCATTCCTACACAATGTATCTGTGACAACTGAGCTAGATGAGATTGTACAAGCCCTGGAGCGACACGCAGAAAAAGATACGGCTCCAGCCATCAATCAGATCTCACTAGACACCAGAAACCATTCAGTTCAACTCTTATAGCTACCAAAATACAGCGCCATCAATCTGGTAGAACGATCTTTTCCTTTAGCTGATGGATATATACCGAATCCTACAGCTATAAACAATGACACTCCAGTACCAGGAGTAGCCTTATCTGACTACCGTTCTAATATTGATGAAATTCTAACTACACCAGATCCTGAAAAGAATAAACTCTTTGAGAATAGTGATGACGTTATTGAACTTGGCTTAAAACATATAGCTGAATCTGATAACCTCATGGACTATGTAACAGAACCTACTGGCTACAGTGTGCCTAAGGATCAATTTGTTAAACCAGAGGATCTTGTGGTGCTGTCAGACTATCCACCAGAGAGGAGAAGACAATTTGGCAGATTTCTTAACAAGGGCATATAAGGCTACTTTACCAAGCATTAAAAAGGTAGCCCTACCTAAATTTGTTAAATCTGGGTTTGAAGATAACTTACCCCAATATAAAGTTTGGACTATTGAAGAATGGACACAGTTCATTATGGATAACCCCGACTATTTGGGTTATGATGAACAACCCCCACAGCCAAAGCAACAAAAACCCAAAATCACCATAAATTCACTTGCCGCAGAACATAGAGTTATAGGCAAAGTACTAAGACCTTTGGAAATCCTAACAGAAAGGATTAGCATAGAAAATATAATTGCAAACCAAAAAGAGGAATACTCTGATATTTACACACGTTGTCTAACCTCTAAATCAAACACCTACACTTATAAAAGACAGAACTACGAACTTAAAGACACGATTCTGTTTACAAAAATAAAAGGAGATTTAAAGGTTTATCTCCCAACCAAACTATTACCAGTATTAGTATGCTATACTCATCTTTTGTTAGTACATAGTGGAGAAATTAAAATGCTTTTGAATATGCAAAATTTCTTCCACCCTAACCTTAAGAAATATGTTAGAAATTACACTAGATCTTGTTTAAATTGTCAACTTCAAAATTCATCTACAAAACTAGAACAAGTAGGAACTTATAGTACAATTTCAAGACCTTTTGAATGTGTAAGTATTGACTATATACAATCCTTGCCCCCATATCGTAGTTATAATCATATCCTCACTATAGTCTGCCAACTAACAGGAATGATTCTTGCATATCCCATGAAATCACTCACATCCCGTGAATTTATAAACAAATTCATGTTTTATTTCTATCCTAATTTCTCCCCCAGACAAATATTGTGCGACAATGCAAAATCATTTTTAGATAAGCAAAATTTAATATTCTTTGCTTCTATTGGCATCCGAGTTTTGTATTCTACTGCGTACTTTTCACCCTCTAAAGGATTGGTGGAAGCTAGCAACAAAGTAATAAAATGGCCAATCATTAAAATTTTGGCGCAAGACTCAAAAACCTCATGGGTATATCTACTACCGTTAATAGTCCGACAATATAATTGCACTAAAATACCAAAAACTGGATTTTCACCCATGGAATTATTATTCGGGACACGTAGCTCCCTGTCTAAATTGTTCTTTGGAGCAATAAAACCGGATGAATATCACCCTGAAATAGCACGCACAGAAGCTTATGTGCAAGACCTCTCAGACGGTATACAAGAAAACTTGGACATTTCAGCAAAAGCTATTGAAAAGGGAAGGGAGGCAAGACTAAAGTATATTAACAAAACCCGCATACACAAACAATTTGATATAGGAGATCTTGTCTTGGTTAGAAATAACACTATTACACCTGGTGTTAACCCCAATCTTAGACCTATCTATCATATTTCACCCTATAGAGTATTAGATGTAAGCCCTAACAGTTGCACGCTTGAAAGAATTTCTGACAAGAAGACTGAAATATTTAAATACTCTTTCAACGAAATCAAAAAGTTCAAGCCAATTGACGAACATTTTGACACCCTCCCAGAGGAAATAAGGGATATTATCACAAAGCCTTATAATAAACTCACAAATCAAGAGATAGCCACATTAGTTAAAAATGACACACTTCCGCTTATATTTCCGGTTAATTCAAAAGATCCACAACCAGGAATACGCGCACACTCACCCTTAGAAACACGAAAAGAAGCGTCACAAAATAAAAAACCATTAGATTCTGATTCGGACATAGAGGACTCAAGTGACGACGAGGACATGACACTCGATTCCGTATTTATTACCGGAGGTCGACGACTTAGGAAAATAAATGATAGACATGTCAGATTTCGGAATGGCACAAGTTCACAACCATAATTTACATTTCCATTTACCCTGTAAACTTGTGAACAATATGATAATATGTTATTCTAATCTGATAACTAAGTTATCATATTCATGTAAATTTTCCCACTCAAGGTTATATATTCAGTGGTAAAATATACATCTCTTCTCTTCAACGGGGAGACCAACTATATGCAATATACGTCGACTAAAGAGTCGATCCCTTCAAAAACACTTACATAAAACAAATTTTTGCATATAGAGAGTTTTGAATCTGTATAGGCAAACAGAGTCAAACAATTGATACAGATTGTACATAAATGCGAATATTACAAATGTTAAATACGCACCCTAAAATATACACAAAAACTATTTAAAACATTTAATACAAATTGTACAAAGTGTACAAACATAGCAGTACTAATAGGCAACCTATATATATACGCCTTGAATTATGATGAGTTGATTAGTTATTAGAAACTATAACCACTCTACATACAAAAAAATATGTCAAAAACTTTAATTATAACTTTGGACAGGAAACGCCCACTCAGAATTTTAGTAGTAGTAAACAATAACGATAACTTAAATTTTACCCTGAAATTGAGTCAGTTTACTATAACATATCCACAAGTGAGGAAATCACCAACCTTGTGAAGTACTACAGTTATCACATAACACGTAAGTCTTAACAGAATATTTTACAAAAGTTATAAAATGCAAACTAGATTCCGAAAGCCTATGCCTAGATCACAACGGGTTCTACATGAGACCTTCGCAAACCTAGTAGAATATTGTTATAACTTGCTTACGATGATTAAAGAAATGTTAGCGTTTAAAATTAGTTGTGGAATCAGCCAACCTAGTCGTATTATACGATACTTGCACTGTCGTATACTTAGAAACACTTATAGAGACGCATACAACCGTTTGGTTATACGGTATAGACAGCAAGAGTATAGAAACCGACAGACTATAACAGACGAATTACGGGCAGTAGCACGCCAAATAGAGAATCTGAGAGACACAGTCCTTCTTATTTCTGGACATTGTACTCTCCCCACTATCCACGAAGAGTAAACTAGATTACAACTGATTCTTATAATCTGAGTTCTAAACAAAGACGTACGGACGTATCCTAACGATATAAAAGTTTTGCATATGATAAAACCTCTTGTACATATGTGTATTGATGTAAAATACTTATATTCTCATATATCTCTATGTAATTATTGAAAACTATAGGAAATTAATCGCATAAATCATAGTAGAGATATCAAAAAGAACATAACAAGAAAGTTTGTTATTTATACAAGTTATCATAAACCAAGTGAATGTAAGCTAAACTAAGCACCTTGCAAAAATAAACTTTAATTATGTATCTAACTAAATTAAGGAACAGACAATAATACTTATAGAGTAGCTACGTAAACGGGAGTTGTACACAACAAATACTAAATCAGTAAATAACAGTGTATACGCTACTTAAAATTGCTATATTTATTTAAACAAAAAGTAAATAATCTTTAGAAAGGTATAAAAAATTTTGACAAAATATTTTTCTTTGGTGAAAACTTAAAATTAAATCAATTTTGAAAACAGAACATAAACTTTTATTTTTTTTACAGTATTTGAAAAACATTATGATAGTAAGAAGTTTTCTGACAATTTAACATCTTAGTTAATATAATTTGGACATAAGCTGTATAATGGCACATAATAAAACTTCGAGATTGCTAAACGTTGAGTTTATACATAAATGTTGAATTTATACATATAAAAGGCACACAGCTTAATAACAAGCTAACGGAAGCCTAACACTTAACTCTACTTGTTGGAAATAAGACTTAGTTTTAAAATCTAAAGGGACATAAGAACATTTTACCTTGAGACTTCAAACTTTGTGACTATTGTATTGAAATTTAAAAGGGAAACGCTATTTATTCTAAGCCTTACTAATTAAATAAAACTTCCTTAATGAGATCATCCAACCAATGATATTACTTTAATTACTTGAGTTACAAACAGTCTTTACATGAGTTTTCTTAAAAATACTTGAATAAGCGTATGTAAATAATTTTGTCTAAGGTCAGTCTTTCAGTCTACTTAGATATTAGTTACAAAAAAAATATATATACTATTTACAAGTCCTCTCTATATCACAGCACAATTAAAATTCACGATTAATGCACAGGGATGGATATAAATGAAATTTAGAGAAAAGGTACTGAGTTGCGAGTTCGATTAAATATTTATATATACATGACCCTTACAAGCTAACAAGAATGAATAAACTGTGACATAAGGCTGTAATTACAGTTGTTAATATACTATTGAGAAAGAAAAAGGATTAGTTCGCTTACGAAGAAAGTAATTAAGAATTGAATGAAGTTTTAAATTATGGGCATAAAGAAAATACAACCTTATAATCATTTCCTTACATACTAAATATCCTTACAGACTAAACATATATATACATAATATAATGGCAGAAGTGTAAATTAATGTTTGGTTTTGTACAGTATAAAAAAGTCATAATGTCTAATAACAAAAGTCTTTACTTCATAGTGATTACTATTTTGACTAGTTACATAAGAATAGAAAATCTGTAAATTTAGTCACATGTTGTCTAAAACTGGTCATTGTCTTAAAATTTGTATGTCATAGTTTCAACCAAGCTAACAGCGCCACTTCACGGCGTGCGTTTAGGGAACATGGGACCCCGACGTCGAGGGACTCCCTCGACGCCGGAATCCTCTGTCCTGTTGTTATCTGAGGAGTGCGTAGCTGAGTTGAAGCTACTCTCCGCTGATGTTATCTCTTCCAAGATAGCAGGCGTTGGAGTACGCATGGAGCGGCGCAAACGTTCTAAACTGAGGACCCGCAGTGGAGTGGGGTACTCGATCTCATCAGTCACCGCATTAAATCTAATCGGCGGAAGATCGGGGTCCTCGATATCGTCAACCAGTGGGACTAAACTGGCCGCATCCTAAAATTAAGAAAAGGGACATTATTAGACAACCATGTTAATAAATGTTCACAAGAAAATTTATCAACGTTAATCCATATATGTTTATGAGTCAATTTTACTAATACTTTATCTAGAATCTTGCTATTAACTATTAGGAAGAAATTACACCATAGTTAAAGTAAAAGTTATTGTCTAAAAGCATAGCTATCTGAGCTAAACAGCCTAGTCTAAGTTACGTAATTTTTGCAACGAAGAAATATTATAAGAGCTTATCAAACTTACCACAGACAAATCAGCTGCAGAAGGAGATTCAATGCGACTTAAGCACATAATAGAGCTCAAGGAAGAGCTGTCGCTGGATACCTCAGCTGTCCTCTCAGAGCTGACTCGATTACACCTCCCCATATTGGTGTAAAACTGTGCCAGGGGGATGGAGTTGGTCGCCTAAAATATAATAAATCTTATTAGATTAATCGCAATACCAACAATGAGTCTAGGAAAATCAGGAAATGAGAATGCCTAAAATCCTGTGAAGCTATATGATTAGGTAGCAATTCAACCCACTTTATACTAGAATTAAAATCTTAGATCGGTTCAAAAATGCTTATGCAACCATACATTTTAAGATTAATATTCTACCAATAAAAGAATTTTAGTTGCAAATACCTCTAGATACGTGTACAAATATACAGCCTCTTTCTGAAAATTAATAGAAAACTAAAGCATGGATACTTACATGTAAACGCTCTGCTTGATCAACAATCAACGGACGGAAGCCAGGACTTCCCGTCGAGGTTTCCAAGCCCACAGGCACATTTCTTCCAGTAATCCGATCCTCAGTGGCAGACAAACAGTGTACGGCAAACAGGCCAATTCTGGACCTTACTTCTGCTGGAGTCGATGGACTAGCAGAGGGAGCCTAAAACAAAAGGAAAACATTAAAGTCTTGATCTAACATTTAAAACCCCAATGAGAAACGTACGGCACGAGCAAACTCTTAACCTTCCCAGAGGAGAAATAATAATTGGTTGCTACTTAAGATTTTAGTAAATGTTAACTGGTATCTCAACTTAATTGCGGTAACCGAGCGGATCTCTCTGGCGACATAAAACGACGACAAACGGTGAGCGATATATATGGAAGAGCCGAAAGTCAACGTTGAGGAAGTGAGAATAGGACAGAACAACCATACACCAACATGATGCTTTATTAGACAAAACGGGTGGCTAGAAAAAAAATTATACAAAACAAAAAAAAAAGAAATATACAACAGAAGAAAACTCACCTGTGTATCCGACAGAATATCATCAATCTCAGAGGACGCGGCTTCATACATGGTGTCCGACGGCTCCGCAGTTGGCGACATAGCCCCAGCTCTAGTCCTGTTGGTCCTGTTACTGCAGTGGAGAAGCTCAATGGTCCTGACGCCTATGTTTCGGAGGCGCGTACATACATCTCTTATCCAGCGAGCCAGCGACCTGTCTGAGGTGTTGTCAATACGTGTAAGAGTCTCAAGCCCTACAGCGCCGAAGAAGACCACTATAAGAGCACATGAAAACAAGCCAAACCCCAACAACATGTTAATTAAGCCATCCATGTTGAAGGTGTCCAGACTCGTCTTCTGGTCTCTCCCCAACTCGGCAGACCCAGAATCACCTCCGGCAACATCGTCACCAATGTCACCACAGGAGTTCTGCATCACCGAATTGAGGAGAGACCAGATGATTTGTATCGTTCTACTAAGCATCAGTGAGAGATGCTCGTTGCCGAACATCTCCCCTTGATCCCTTTCGGACTCTACAGTACTTGTGCCCCCATAGTCATCGACATCAGCAAGGCTTGGCATCCCAGACTGGTCGCTGTACACTGAACTCGAGTCGTCTAAGGAGTTTTCAAGAAACGAGGAATTGGCAAGAGTGGCCGCAGCCGCCCTCATTGATTCCTCGAATCTTTCCTTAATATTCTGATGCGCGTCCAGGCTGTCAGGCACATACATTATGAGCGAATGTAAATTTAAAATAGAGGACTAGTGATTCTGAAAGGCAATATAGTAAAGTTGATTTTATGAAAAAGACTGTACTGTACACACGAATACTTTTTTTGTATTTTAAGCAGCTATGGTTGAACCTCCTAACCATTAAAACTTTGATTTATCATCTAAAAGTAAAATTCTTTAAATTAAAGAATATGTAATTAATTTTACATGATTCAATGCTTGAAAATAGCTATCGTTAAGCTATGCAAACATTAAAAACTTTATTTTATTAGATTCAATTAAGTAAAAAAAATATGTAATTAATCTTACATGATTCAACACTTAAAAATAGCTATCGTTAAGCTATTTAAACATTAAAACTTTGTTTTATTAGACTCAATTAAGTTAAAGAATATGTAATTAACTTTACATGATTCAACGCTTAAAAATAGCTATCGCTGAGCTATCAAAAACATATTCATTATGATGCATCAAGCAATACAAACTTATGTACTAGCTAAATCTGAATATCTTCAATGATGTTTAAAAAAATTCTTTCGATAAAGCTAGCTAAATATAATTTTTGTAAGCGACCATTTTTTTTATAATATGGTTGAGTTACTCGTAACGTAAATAATCTATCAATTAACGTCATTATAATTGAATTAAGTAAAAAGAAAATCTTATTTTAAAACCTATAGTAAAATTGTTTTAGAAGATTTGAATCGGGACTCAAATAAGTTTTGATTATACAAAGGGAACGCTGTAATCAAAAGTTAAAACGAGTAGAGTGATGGAATATATCTGTGTCATTATAAGTTTTGTTTACGATGAACGAATTTAACTTTTGCAGACGGAAAACGTAAACAAAACAAGGTACGTCAATTTGCCTGCTGACTCAGATATGTCCTATCAAAACTACAAATATTATATAGAATAAAATTGTCATATATTGAAGATGTACCCATATTGCTTCTAACCCACTTTCGTTTAAAAACACAGTGATAAAGGCCTTATCGACGAAGAAAAATAAGATTCTTGAGTCTTAAATAATGGCTAACGAATGCAATAATGAGCACATCAACAATCTATAACATAAAAACATTCATATAAACCAAACGGGTTACTATATTTTATCACTTTTATATAAATTCGCTTGGAATTTAGCGGTAAAATTAAACACTCGAACGCAAGCTCCGCTCGCAAAGACAATTATTATATAAATGAGCATAATTACTGGGCCGCCAGCTTTTTATAACCTCGCTCAAATCCAACCCCTATCACTTTTGACCGCCCAAACATAAACAAAGGGTTGACAACTTATTGTTATGTAAAATTTAATTACGGACGTCGAACGATATATTTTATAGATATTAAGTTTAAAAGGTACACTTGATAGCGACGTAATGTAAGATATTAGTCTTTAAAATGATTAAAATTTATTCATGTTAAAAATAACATAAATACAGCTAATACCAACAATGGTATAAACCATATGCACATATACAAAATATACAAACAAAGGGTTACCAACTATTGTTAGTAAAATCTTATATTTTTACATACATACGAGTAATGTAACCAAAGAAAATAATACGATATGTAAATACTAATTGTACTTATACATTTTTATATAAAATATTGTTTATATTCAGGAAACAGTTATATTTAACAGAAATAGAGATAACTAACCAATCCATTATAGGTCTATCTGTAACGAAAGAATTTCTAGAATATCCCAGGGATAAAAGGATTAATAAAAGATTATTAAAATTTCTTTTGTTTAGATTACCATAGCCAGGATACCCCAAGGAACCGGTTGGAGCACGCGCACTAACTCTTTTTAGGATCTACCATGGACCAGCCTGGAGATAACCTAGATGACCATGGAGTATTGGAGCCCTACCACCACCCTACCTTGGACGGATTGCGGTTGTGTTCCTGTCAACACCTTGACACAATAGACGAGAACAACAACATCATCACCACACCTGAGTACGATGGATTCTCAGAGAACCTGTCCATCACCATCAGGAATTTCTTGTTAAATTCAGCCCTGAATACCAGAGAAGATAGTAGAGTGGAGACCGATAGTGACACCAGCTCCAGCAGCACACTATCCCTCTCTACCGATGACCTCAACCAACTCTACTATGACCTGGAAAATCACTCAATCACCTTGGACGAGAATGGAAACGAGGTAGCACAAGTGGACGCCCTTGGCTACATATCTACCTCACCCCCAACCTCAACCTACACTTCGAACGAGAGCACTTCACCACCTAGTTCATCATCAGAAGAAGCTGAACTATCCAGAACAACCAATGAAAAAACATTTATTGATGTGACAATGTTAGATAAAACTAAACCCCTCAAGAAAAGAATGTATTCTATTTGGGAGGTTTATCATCTTGTATACCCAGCTATGAAAATACGCAAATCATACTTTCTTAATGGAAAGCGTATTTAACTTAGCTTGGAATACATTTATAGTTTATTATATATGCCTATATACTGGGACTACTAAACTTTTTCTTTTTCTCTTTTTTCTTTTTTAACAACTTACCCCCATTGGAGATGCGATCCTCAATTTTCAAATTCTTTGAACGTACATATGAGACTTTTACAGAAATGCTTCGCATCCACAACTATCTATCTATGCTTGATATAAAATCAACACTATATAGATCATATTATGAACCTTTGATTGACACGTGCCCTGCAATTAACTAGTAGCACTCAGGGGCAAGACACAATTACTTTAGCTAGGCCCAAGGCATTATTTGTATCAATTTATGCATTCATAGGCCTGTCTCTACCTATATGACACCATATATGGGTAACGAAAGCCTATTCATGGTAATCTGTATGTGATTTGCTAATAGTATATGTTTATTAAAGATATTATGTTTATAGTTAATGTAATCGTATAAACAACTAGTACATATATGTATGCCTACAACTATGCCTGATTTACGTCACATATTAACACACAGATATTTAATTGCACAGACAAACACTAAAATCCTGGTCCAGAGCTAATGTTATAGCATGTACCTCTTGAATTTATTCAGTTATTTACTAACTCTCCTACCATCAACTTCTCTTTCTGGCTTTAAAAGGTAATGACTTAGTTGTTTGGCATGCATTGTAGTTTAAATTTAGGCCCCTTAGTACTTAGCATGAATTGAGCTCAGGCCTTATGTTAGAACTCTAACACTTAGCACAATTCACTGCTTGGGACTTAGGGCACATTTCTGTCCTACTCTACTTATAATTTTAACACTTATCCTGTAAATATTTCCATACTTAACTTATGCACTTGTGATATAAATACACTTTATAAAAACATTTTCCTTCCTTAATACTTAATATACTTATATGATTCTGATCGAATATCAAAACCAACCATTTATTCTTAGGTTAAAGCAACATAATACTTCGCGTGGGTCTTTTGTTGAGCGTCCACCAGCTCAACCAAATTCGTATTATACTTGTGGGAATAGAGGGTTAAGCATTCTAAATAAGCGAACCGACGATGAGAATGTCTATGTGTATTGCATTAAAATTAGGTTTTAGTAGTACTCATAGAAGAGCGGTCTCCATACCTAAATATGGACAAACGCCCCATTCGCACACACAGGATACCACAACTTTTGGTGACAGCTGTGTGAGATTACGGCGAACCACAAGTGTAGAGCAGACGCGCAGCTGAGGCTAAGGTACTCCCAGCAGTGAAACTGGCAAAACTGACACAAGCAACCTGAATTACCCACCCTGGACAGCAAGGTCTAACTCTGCATCCGGCAGTTGTGGAAGTGACACAGCAAAACTTGACGAAGAACCGCGAGAAGCGCCGACATCTAACGGAGAATTGAGCGCTCAAAGGGCTGAAACAGGCCTGCGGACCAGCTGAAACAAGCCAAATAAGTGTAAACGGCTGAAAATAGGCCAATTTTACTGCAAGAGATAGCAGGATCCAAACCAGTGGCGCTAGCAGGACGGGACATTCCCTGCCGCCATCAGCCGGATTTGGATCAGCGGCGCTAGCAGGACGGGACATTCCCTGCCGCCGATAGGCTGAAACACGCCACATAGCTGCGAGCTGCGAGCCAACATACGAGTGTAGTGCACCAAAACAGAGAAAACTACGTCAACTCCAAGTATCCTGAGAGGCTACAACGCAGCCACCCATCTAGAAAAACAGATATTATATCACATTGCAGGGATTACCACCCTGGTGTGATGGCTAAACAATAGATTTATGAGCAAAGATTGGCAAACAATTTGTTGTGTTGTGATAAAACTAAAAATAGAACAGGCTTGGATTTATTGTGTATTGTGATAACAACTAAAAATAGAACAGGGTTGGTAAACAAATCTGTTATGTAATTGTGATAAGGACAAAAATAGAAGCTAGATGTAATATAACAAGGACCCTGATACACAATCTAATCCCCTCAAGCCTACAGCACAACAACAATACACCCCTTATTCCAGAGGAAAGGGAGGAGCCCACTCTCCACTGAAGGAAATACAATCAAGGTGATAATAGATAAGCCTAGGATTAAGGAGAAAAGGCATCATTACTTCACCACACAGTTACCTCAAACCCACAGCACTCCCCCCTTCCTCACAGGGGGAACGGACGGATTCACCCCCGTCCCCTCACGCGCTTCTCCCCTCCTACCCACACCAGACTAAGTCCGTCCACGGTGTGGAGCTAGTGACCGGGAACACAGAGCGCCATTCACGGGTAACGCAACGGAGTGCGGAAATATCATAAAATTCAACGGACAAAGCGGACCAATGAGAGAGCGAGTTGAGGGATAAGTGCGCGTTTTACCTGTGTGCGCGGATTTGACGGTGCATAAGCGCGTTGCAAGGGCAGGCGATTTCACGCACACACACACACACCGGAGCGGAGCTACTCCATAGCATCTAACAGAGGTATTTTTAGAAAATAAGAAATCACAAGCTCCCTCCTCCTATCTATAGTGTGATAACGGAAAACCAAATCAGTTCCTGACAGCAGTTCAGACCCTCAACATCTATCTACCCCTACCAGCCTACTCTACCACCGCAGAATCCAACTAGTGATAAGCACAGCTAAGTTATATCTTTGTAACTAAACTACCAACCTAGTGATAAAAACAGTGTTGGCGGTTAGGCTAGAAAGCCTCAAGTGACAAACCATTTATTCTATTACTTTATAACTTTGCGTCCCGCTGTTGAACCGTTGACCCGATGGAACAGCCGCAAGCGCCAGGAGGCGACCAAGCCCCAGGATGGCTCCAGGATGACCCTCAGCCGGCTCCAGCCGAGTACCGCAAGCTGATGCTGAGTAACCTGCCGGAGTTTAGAGGACCGCCCAAGCAATCCTGGAGTTCACATATCCGCAGACTCGAGATGTCATGGGCGGCTTACCGCGTGCCACCCCATGACTCCCTCAACCGCCGCAACGCCCTTTTACTGTCACTGGTAGGGCAAGCGGCGGAAATGGCGTCCCATCTGTTTGGCGAGGCAGGCCAAGCCTTGACCTACGAACAGGTCAAGGCCGAGTGTGAAATGCTATTTCGTCCTGCTTTTGAATCCCAAACGCTTAAACAAGCGTTTAGGGATTACAAGCAACACTCGACAGAACCTATACAAGCATACATCTCAACTAAGTGTGCCTTGTATAGGGACGCCTACAGCCATGAGGATCTCGAGTTGTTGGTGGACGAATTAAATCGTGGCATTCGTAACGCTAATGTGAAACGCGTCATGATGGGACATGAGATCACGAGTGTACCTGAGTACACTCGTAGAGCCATGTTCACCGTCACCATGATTACCAAGCAGCTGAAGGAGGGTGTGTGCCTAGTGGACTCTACCGACGGGCTGACTGGATCTGCCTGCATCCAGTTGCCCCAATATGATGAGTCGGAGCCTATGGAGATTGGCTCCTTGGCTCCGGGTCTCCACCAGATGGGGAGGGTCGCTCCAGATGACAAGGTTCCAGGTCGCTGCTTCCGCTGCCAGGGGAGAGGCCACCGAGCTCGAGACTGTCCGACGCCTATGGAAGTTAGCCTAGAGGAGAGACGCACCCAGCCACGCCGTGACCGTTCTGCCAAGTGCGAGCGTTGCCACTATGACGGTCACACGGCGGCCGATTGCAGAGCTGACTGGGCCCAGGTAGCCAGCCGCAGGCGCACTCACCGGAGTTGGTGCAACCCTACAACATCGCCGAGCCAGAAGTCCTGAGGCCCCAGCCTTTTAGCCTCAACATGATGGAGCCTGCTCGGCCGAGCCTACCCAACAAGAGTGGAGGTGCGCTACCCAGCGTCACTGAGACGATGTACGGGGAGGCCCTGGCGGCCGCTGAACGAGAGAGGCAGGAGGCGCTAGCCAGCGCATCAACATCGATGTATGGGGCGCCACCCGGCGCCGCCACCTGTGATGACTGGGGGGTGCTATCCAGCGCCTCCCACCTGGTGCCTGGGGCGACAACCGTCGCCGCCACCGAGATACCTGGATCCTGGAACGAGCCAGCCTCCAACCTGGTGCCTGGGGCGACAACCGTCGCCGCCACCGAGAGACCTGGATCCTGGAACGAGCCAGCAGTCCCAGAGGAAGGGGTGACACCCGTCACCCCCAGCCAGCCAGCGCCACCAGCCTGCAGGGAGAGCCCAACTACATGCCAGCCAGAGCCCCCTGCCAGCCGAAGGAACCCAGCTGCCCAGCAACCCCAGTCGAGCCAGGATAAGTTAAATTTGATAAATGTGTTGTATCCAAGCCATTGTAAAACCCCAGCCTTGCCTGTGCCCCCTGCACCAGAGGCTGGGGAGATTGAAATTTGGGAAAATAAGGACTTGCCTGTGCCACATGCACCTGAGTTCCTAGGGCAGGGGAGGGACGTGAGTAAGGGCGAGCCTGTGCCACACGCACTTCAGCCCCATGCCACTGGGCATGCCTTGGACAAGGGAGGGGACCACTTGAGGCTAGGGGAGCCGACACCCAGGCAAGTGCCAGTTGCTTGCCAGTCTGTCATTGGGGAGGGTATCGGGGTGCCCCGGCCACACAAAGATAACGCTCAATGGAAACTTGTATCTAGCCAGGAGCAGCCCAGCCGTGTCCAGCCCCAAGAAGCAGCCGTGGTCCGAGCCGAAGATCCCCAGCCGCGTGTGCGAGGTAGATGGCTGCCTGGAAGCTTCTCTCACTGGTGGATGGTCCTGTGGGGCCTCCTGCTGGCAGCCGTGTGGCCTACAACCAGCTACGTCCTGGTGGGATGGGACTGCGCCAACCCCACCCACGTCACAGCCTACAATAAAGAAAAGATGTGCAACACGGAACCTCTACACCAGGAGGTGCCCCTGGGCCATGAAGTACACGTCCTGCAGTCAAGTCAAGGTGAAGGAAACAACAGGATACAGTTGCCAGCTCACTGTGTCCCAGTGGACATTCAGGTGTGGGGTATGGGGTCACCTCAAGGTGACCTCGGTCCCCACCCTCATGAGGCCAACCAAGATAGATCCAGAAACGTGCCGAGACCTGGCCAGGAACCGAGTCTACACGCTGCCAGGCAAGACCCAGCCACTGACGTTCCAGCTGAACCATCCCCTGTTCTTCACCCTCGACATGGTGGGCGCCCTCGTCAACAGCCCCGAGGGGGTGGGTTGTGAAGGGGAGGACATCCACTTCGAGGGCCAGCTGTACCGCAATGAATTAGTGCTCCAGGAGCGACGGCTGCTGGTTAAGGAAGAGACCTACGTAGTAGAGGATGGACGGGTGGAGTCCCAATCTGACCACCTGACCTTGGAGTGTCCCCATTCAGAGCTGTCTTGCATCACTGGGGAAGCAACCTACGTGTGGGATCACCTGGGGAGAGATTGCCCCTTGAGGCTGATCCGCAGCCTCCAGCCCAGCCTAGTGATGGATGCGTTCCTGGTTGACCATCAGGCCCAGTTTTTCATCAACATGACCAACCCCACCTCAATAGTGAACTGCGACTTTGAGGCCCATGCCACCAACCACCCAGCATTGTTCGTGGCAGCTGACCCAGCCGCGGCAGCGCTACCCAGAGTATCGGCCAGGGATGTTGATGTCCCCCTGCAGGCCCAGATACATGCAGGTTATATTGGATTTACTCTGGAGACCCGCATGAAAAGCACAGCAGCAGAAGAAGTAGCGGCCAACTGCTGGAAGCTCCAGCAACTAGACCCGGCCCACCCGGTGCGTGTCCAGGGGAGCACGTTCTCGGTGCTGAGGGTAGATGTCCTGCTCCAGCTCACCTGCCAACGCAACAAATATGTTGTCCATGAACACAAGGAGTGTTGGGACAAAGTGCCAGTAGAGCCCACAGGGTTTGTAGACGCCGTGACACGAGTGTATAGCGGCCACGCCACCAAGATTCCCTGCTCCTCCACATACCCCCTGACTGTGCACGCGGAGGAAGGCTGGATAGAGTTAACCCCCGCTCCTAAGAAGAGGCCACCCCCGCTGGATACGCCTAAGCAGCTGTTGACAGAACCCCTGGATGACTTCAGTTCAGGGGGCTTGTATTCGCAGGCTGAGTTGAATGACTGGCAGCAACTGCTGGCGTTCCCAGCATATAAAAGCGCCATGCTGACCGGCCTGTCCTATGGCTCATGCGTTCAGCAAGGCAGCTGTTCGGCCACAGGTGACCATGGGATAGTGTCCTACAACATCGACCGACTGGCGGAGGAAGGAGAGGCCGCCCTGGATGTCTGGGCTGGGTTCAGACAAGCTATTCACGAGTGGGGAGATGGCGCAGCCATACTGTGTCTGCTGTTGTTAATCCTCAAACTGTTGGGGGATCTGACCATCATTTCTCTGGCAGCAGCACAAGGAGGTGTCCGGGCAGCCCTGAATGCGATGTCACAAGTGTTCCTGTACCATCCAACTTTGTACAGGAAGGCCTTGGCCAGAGCCCGGCTCACCCATGCCAAGTCCCGGGACTTTTCAGTAGACTGGGATGCCATTCCCATCGGCCGGGAAGCAGCCGAGGAAATGGTGTCCATGCAATCAGCCGATAGCGGGCATGACCGCCCAGGCAGGCCAGGACCGCCCTCTGGAAGACCCCGCGGCCCCTCGGGTGGTCAGGCTGCCGCCCAGACGGTCAACTTGGCAGCCAGTGCCCCAGCCGCTGCCAACAACAACCAGCATGCCCCACTGCTGACTGTCCCAGCAACAACTGTGCCACCCGCCAACCTGACACCTGCCGGCGCTGAACAACGTGTCCAACCGAAGCCAGCCTCTGCCTTCTATCCCACGTTGGGAGCCCATCAACCCTGAGAAACACTCACCACTAGGATTCCATTGAATCATTATCGTTTGTATATATCTTAGCCCTAAGGAGCGGACTGAAGGCCTCAACCACTGTCGGAAGTCTGGTAGGGAAACCCTCTCCCAGCCTTCCGAGGGGAGAGTTGTGGTATTCGGCAACCGTGAGCCATGCCTATGGCACCCCTGACCGGGGTTCGGTGGAGGGTCAATGGCCCTCCCCCGAGTCCTGGGGACGGGGTCTGACGACCCCCTCCCTATGCTTAAAATTAATGATTGAATCTGCCAAGTTTATTATGGTTAACTGTATTGTTAATTCCCCCCACCCTTTCCAGGGATGGGGGATCATTATTGCCCAAACTGACTATTGTGTATGTATTATAATGCTTTTATGTTATGATTATTTATTCCTATCTGTGTAGTTATTGTTTGTTGTATATAGCTTTAGTACCCTTTAGACCTGCAATAAAGTGACAACTGAAATAGATGTTGATTATTATTTGGTGAATGCTAGAGAAGCGTAGCTTCTCTATAGTCAGGTGTCCACGTCTGTCACACTGCCGTAATCTAATTGAACTCCGGTGTCTGCCCTTTATCCTCGGCGGATACCACACTACTTCACATTTTAAAAAATATACTGATGAATAAAATGTTCAAAATTTTACTTTGTACTAATTGAAAAAATATGTTGTAATTCTTATTTTAAAGTTACATTTTTATCCCTGACAAAATCATAGACGACTTTTAAAGGCATCTAAACTTTTTGAAGAAAAACTTAAAAACGTTAATTAAGTATGAAAACTATTTTCTTCGATTTTTCTGAAGTTATTATCGCATTCTATGGGGTTTTTATTATCATTTACTTATATCGAAAGTGCCAAACATTGTACCCTAACTTATTCATTTAATAAAAAACCAACCGTGACTTAATAAATCCCTCTGAACGCCACTGTAACTATTTCCTTTCATAAATGGTAATGTTTTAGTTTAATAAATCAATTATGATTATGTAATTTACACAATTTATATATCATCAATTTAGTAGCAAAGCGTTTCTGAAATTAAGCTTTGAGAGAAAGTAATTTCATAAACATTTGAACAATAAGTAGAGCATCATTTATATAATAACTTCATATTTTTAAAAGCGAAGCTTTTCTATAATTAGGGTCGGTCCGTCCGTCCGTACGTCCGAGATAGATAGCTTTTATTCGTTAATTTAGGCATGTTAGAATTGTCCTATCGATTTCAAACTTTGCATGATGATTCCTGTAGTAGTTGGGCACGATTTAGAAAGCGTAGCAACTCTATAATCATTACCAGAATGTCCGTACGTCCATAAACATTATCCTGCTTCAAGCAGTTTTTCAACAAATTTACTTACAATTTTGCTTCGACTCTAATACTTTTAAATTCTGATTATTCAGTTCAGATACCTTACAAGTGTTAATGTCCGTTTGTCCTACCGTTTCAGTGCTTCGCTTTTATTGATGTTGTCATCCTTGTTTTATTTTTTTTTAGGTAAAATTTGCTTTAAAATGTTATTAAATCCTAGTCTTTGAGTAAATAAAGGTTTAATTTGTAAATTTTAACGTGAAATTTCAATGTTTTTTCAAAAACCCAAAAAACCTTGGGTTTTTTTTCAATGGGTTTTTAAAAAAACCCTGGGTGGGTTTTTTTGGGTGGGTTTTTTGTATGCCCACCCTGGTTTCAAATCCATACTGGAAAAACAATCATTAATTTTGTGATGGCAACTGTTAGAAAAAACACCCTGTATATAATCAAAATTAAAAAAACACAAGAAATAAAAAAAGAATAAATGAAAAAGGGCATGCTTATGTTTCAAAGCAAAAATTGAGAGAAAAAAACATGCATAAGTAACAAAAAGGTAAAAGGGTAGTTAAAAAAATCATCCAAAAAACGACTTTTTTTGTAATAAATATTTTTTAAAATTATTTTTATTCTTACCCCTTGGAATGATAGCCCATTCAGTGTGGGGCAGTTTCTGAGATTTATGTTCTGTAGCATAGAGTGCAGCTTTCTAAAACATAATCAAGTGGGATGTCTGTAAATTATACTGGTACCCAAAGTTTTATAAACAATCTCTTTTCTTGATTGGCTCAAAACTTTGATTAAATCTATATAGTTCAAACTTTGCCCCCAATAATTTTGTTCATCTATCATTGATTGTTATGAAGGATCTCGCTAACCGCTGAACATATATGGGTCTCCTTTACAGTAAAGCTTCACATAGGTCCAGGGAAGGTTTATAACTAGTTTTGGAAGGATACCTACACCCCCTACACCAAAAAAAAATAATTTTACTTTTTTTTAAAACTGAAGTTGAGAGTGTAGAATTACTCCTCCCCAACACTTACCATAAGTGTTCTTAGAGGCCTCTAGGGGCGTAGCCGCTAGTTATACATATCATATATCATTCTGATCCATAATGATAAATACTAAATACTATGACATGTAAGTAAAAAAAATACAGATATTATTTCATGTAAGCTAATCCCAAGAAATGATTTCATCTCTGAGTAATTGATGTCATAGAGGGAGGGGACATTGGACTATTTATTACACTAGTCCCCAAAGTCTTATAATAACGTTTTCTTATTCGTTTGCTTAACAACTTTGGGGTCTTTTATTGAATTTTGATTGGTTGGTTCATTTAGTGGAAAGTCTAAACGGTTTTATCACTAATTGTAATTATAGATAGAGTCATTTTGTGACGAAGCCCAATCTGTTCCACTTTTGAGCAAGACGATTCCTATATGACGTCATATAAAGGGAAAAGAAAAAGGGAAGGGGGGGGGGAAGAAAATCTCTTCAAAAGAGATGGGAGAAAAGGGAATCGTCTTGCTCAAAAGTTGGTCAGATTGGGCTTCGTCCATTTTGTGTATTATCATTGGGGATGTACATCAATGTATCGGCCATTGTCTTATCCCTTTAAATCCCTGAATTAATGTACTTAATGTAAATAAAAATGAATGAAGAGTAATAGCTATTTATCGCTTCGTTTTATAAACAGCTTTCCGCGGATATAAAAATGTACAACTCTAAGTTTTGTTAGCCCCGAGATGCCGTGGGGATACATTGATACCCATTTTTTATTTTAGATTTTTTAATAAGTAAATTTTGTGGGGGGGGCGATTACTCTTTGGAGGATGGTGGTACCCTCCCCCAAAATAGTTATAAACCTTCCTAGTACCTATGAGAACCTACCCTGTAAAGGAGAATCATATCGTTTCAGCGGTTAGCAAGATCCTTCTTACAAACAGACAGGCAGACAAACATACTATTACTTTATTATAGGAATTAAACTTGTTAGAATTATCCTATTACTTTAAAACTATAAATAATTTGGTCACCTTTGCATATTCCATTAACTTTTCCTTGTCCACATTGGAAGGATTAAGAATTCTAAATATAAATAATAATTATCAGGAATGAAGGGAACAAAGTCCCCAAAATTTTGTATTAACATTTGCTTATTCGTTTGCTTAACAACTTTGGGGACTTTTATTGAAATTTTATTTGATGGTTTATTAAGTTGAGTGTCCAAATGTTTCAACAACTAACTGTAAACTACAGAAGGGGAAATTTTGTATATCATCTTTAGAGACACACATCAATTTGTCTTAGCCCTTTAGATTCCTAGGATCTACTTCAGTTCACGGTAAAATATGGCTGGTAAGCAATATTTCCAAAAATCTATGATTTTAAAAGGCTGCCAGCTGCCAAACGGCTGAACGTGCAGATCATGCCCACACACTGTTTTAAGCGGCATAAGAAGGCCTACAAATAATCAGGAATAGCCATAAATCATAATGCATCTCGCAGTGCAGAGATCCGATTCCTGAATAATTATACTTTACACCTATTTATTATTTTATGTGAGCCTGTAAGCCTAAGGGAAATCAACCTTTTACAACTTTAAAAATAATGCTGGAAGTTTAAACATGAGCCAAATATGCCAATCCCCCTTTAAAATTTTTTTTTTAATCCTCCAAATGGGTTTAAATTTGAGAATTTGTCAAGGCTGACGCGCAGCTACTAACTACTTTCTATCTAAATGTCTATCCACACGTATAGATATATAAACCAGGCCTGTGAAGTTGGACAATTTCCCTCTATTTCTCTATCTGATTGATTGATAATACCTGCCCCTAGTATCTTCAGTATCAGCTATCAGCTAAATCTTCCTTTAGAACTCCTTGTTCCAATAGAGATTCTATCTATCAATCTATGTTTCTATCTATCTATCTATCTAACTATCTATCTATCTATCAATCAATCTGATTGATTGATAATACCTGCCCCTAGTATCTTCAGTATCAGCTAGATCTTCCTTCAGAACTCCTTGTTCTAATAGAGATTTTATCTATCTATTAATCTATCTATATATATCCATCTATTTATTTATATATTCATCTGATTGATTGATAATACCTGCCCCTAGTATCTTCAGTATCAGCTAAATCTTCCTTCAGAACTCCTTGTTCTAGTAGAGATTCCTTCTTTGCTGTCATTACAAAATAATGAACCTAAAATATTTAAATTAAGAGTATTTTTAGGTTTATCTACTTCTATATATCATTCTATGTTTCTACTAATCTATCTACTTATCTGTCTTTTAATTTATATTTTTATCCATCTATCTATCTATAAATCAATCTATTTCATTAATTAATTCATCCATCCTTTCATCCTTCTGTTCATCCATCCATCCATCTACCTGTCTGTCTGTCCATCTATCTATCTTTCTATCTATCTATCTGATCTTTATAGTAAACAATATTCTCAAGATCAACTCCAGTCTCTATATACATTTCTTTAAAGAAATCTGTCTGTACGTCTGTCTGTATGTCCGTCTGTCCATCTATCTGTCTGTCTATCTGTCTGTCTATCTGTCTGTCTGTCCATCTATCTGTCTATCTATCTATGTACCTGATCTTTATAGTATACAATATTCTCAAGATCAACTCCAGTTTCTGTATACATTTCTTTGTACAAACAAGTGTGTCTGTCTATCTGTCTGTCTGTAAGTATGTTTGTCTATCTATCTATCTATCTATCTACCTGATCTTTATAGTATACAATATTCTCAAGATCAACTCCAGTCTCTGTATACATTTCTTTAAAGAAACATGTCTGTCTGTCTATCCATCTGTCTATCTGTCTGTACGTCTGTCTGTATGTCCGTCTGTCCATCTATCTGTCTGTCTGTATGTCCATCTGTCTGTATGTCTATCTATCTACCTGATCTTTATAGTATACAATATTCTATAGATCAACTCCAGTCTCTGTATACATTTCTTTGTCAGTCTGTATGTCTGTCTGTATGTCCGTCTGTCCATCTATCTGTCTGTTTGTCTGTCTATCTATGTATCTACCTGATCTTTATAGTATACAATATTCTCAAGATCAACTCCAGTTTCTGTATACATTTCTTTAAAGAAGTCTTGATCATACTGCCTAAATATAAACAAGTCTTTTGATTGATGTTTTCCCCATATAAAAAAAGGGGATTGGTTATATTTTTTCTCCCTAAAAAACCTGGATAACCCATAGAGGACAGGAAATTTCCTACAGACATCCAACTCTTTTACACAACTTGTGTTTGAATAGTAATGAGTTGCAAATGGTTTTGGGCCAAGGCACTCCCAATACTCTATTATTTGATAACGTGCAACCAACATATCAGAAGTTTGATCCATTTTAAATTTTAACGTCTTTTGTTATGACGATGGGTTGAACCGAGATCCGAACCTTTCACCTACTAGACAAAAAGCGGTTGCGCTACGTGTTTTGCTACAGTCGCAGGTCTCACATAAATTATCCCCTATTAACGCGAGAAAGTCTGAAATGTCATGTGTGACGTCATAAAAATTAATCTCTTTTTGGGGGGTTTCCTTTCAAACTTCTCCTCTCATCCTTCCTTATTAGACGTATTTTTATGACGTCACAGGTGACATTTTAGGCTTTCTCATTAAAGCTTACCTGCTAAGACCACCAATTTCCTCAACTGCCGCCTCCTCAGAGGTCCAGTGGTTCACAAAGTTGGCCGTGATGGCGATAGCCAGCCTAGCGTCCAAGCTGAAAAGATGAAAGGATAGGTCAATGAAAGAAAAATTGATGATTTCCCTTAAAGTGCTTATCAATCACCGCCTATTATTAATTCAAACCATTATGCAGGGAGGGAGGGGAAAATGAACTATAAATCACCTTGCTACCCAAAGTTTTATAATCGTACGACATCTTATTAAATTCTAATTAGTATTGTCTAAAAATTTCAACCAATAATTTCAATCTACAGAAAGGGGGAATTTTATTTATTATCAGTGGAAATGTCTTATCCCTTAAGATCTCTGCAACTATGTCAGTGATGATATTTTAACATATCATAGCCTGCTACTCTATAAATAAGGCATGATTATCTGTACATACTTGTCTTTTGTTGTATCTATAGTCAATTACCCTTAAAGAGCGTGATTCTCTTTCGATTTTAAATGATCATCTAGAGAATCCAAAGCATTATCCGTGTGTAATGGGATGCTATATACCCAAAGAAATTAGGTTAAGTAACATCCAACAGACAACCAACCCTCTGGAAGTCATAACTGGGCATGTTAATCAGTTGATCCTGTTTATGGGCCAGGGCATTTTCCATACTCTCACGATTAAAATCAAGTGCCAGACATAGCACCATTTTTAACGTCTTCAGTATGAAACAGTGTGAACCAGATTCAAACCCAATACCTCCCCTACAGCAAGCAGGCAGGCTATCATATGTTCTTATGGCCCCAGGTTGTGTTATACCTGTATCTGCTGAAACCATCCAAGACACAGTTCTTGCCACTGGCACCTATAATAATGGATATAAGATATACATGAATATATTGACAAGGAAAAATGTGTCGTCAATTTAGTTTACTAATATGTACATTTTTTAATATATGTTCTTCTAGTAGGAGTAAAGGGGATGGGGTAAAGGCGGTGGTTATTTTAGCCAGCTGTGAGCATTTCTTTATCAGAGTACATGAAAATTTGATGCAACATCCATGTAATAATATAGTAAACAGTAAACCATATTTCAACCCCCTTATTTTGCAGTAACTTCTTATCGGTCTATCCATCCATACAACTTACCACCATAATCATTTATCTATTTATGTATATTAATCTATCCATCTATCCCTCTACTGAACCACCTATCCACTCATCTATCCCTCTATTTAATATCCATCTACAAAATCTATGCATTCATCTACATATATATTTAATAATCTTTCCATACATCTACTCATCTATTTCTATAGTATTTATTTGATAATCTATCCATGCATCTATCCCTCTATTCAATAATCTATCCATCCATCTATCCCCCTATTTAATAATCTATCTATCCAACTATCCCTTTATTTAGTAATCTATCCATCCATCTATCCCCCTATCTAATAATCTATCTATCCAACTATCCCTTTATTTAGTAATCTATCCATCCATCTATCCCCCTATTTAATAATCTATCCATCCATCTATCCCCCTATTCAATAATCTATCCATCCATCTATCCCCCTATTTAATAATCTATCCATCCATCTATCCCCCTATTCAATAATCTATCCATCCATCTATCCCTCTACTTAATAATCTATCTAACAATTTATCACTATATTTAAAAGGACTCTCCACAGAAAAATCAACTTTAGATTTTTGAAAATCTAACCTGAAATTATTATTCTCTGTCCAATTTTAGGCATTTTTTGTTTTTGTGGCATCGCGATCGAAGCCCTTTGAAATTTTTTACCTCCTTTAAGTGAATCCTCCCGCCATTTAATTTGTGCTGCTTTAGTGATTTTTAGCTTCTATTTTTGCCGGCGTTGCCGCATTCATCGCCCTTCTCCGCCGCTACTCCGCTGTACGTCGCTTTTTAATACATGCTCCCCTCTCCCTTGTTCAGAAATTAAATGGAGGCTGGGGGTGTTGTGTATAGCTACGTACGCAATGTATAGCGGAGTAGCGGCGGAGAAGGGCGATGAATGCGGCAACTGCGGCAAAAGATGGTTATATTTGGCGGAGGCGAACACAAAATGGAGGCGGCAGGATTGTCCAGTCAAGGAAGAGGATAAATCGTAGAGCGGCCGGTTGCAATGGAGCAAATATTCTTTAGCAAACATATATTGAGTGGAGGAAAGTGTAGTATATATTGTTATAGTGGCAGTACAAATAGGCGGCGGACAAAATTTTCAAAGGGCTTCGATCGCGATGCCACAAAAACAAAAAATGCCCAAAATTGAACAGAGAATAATAGTTTCAGGTTAGATTTTCAAAAATCCAAAGTTGATTTTTCTGTGGAGAGTCCTTTTAACCCATTAGTGCCGAACCGGGCACTAAAACCCGGTTCCGAAAAATGGAAAAAAAACCAGTTTCCGGCTTCATAATTGCATCATTCTCAGAATGAATCCCTCCTCTACTACCCTGACTTTCATTTCCCCCTGGAGCAGGCAGTTTAGCTTACTTCCGTTTGCTGGTATAGCTCAACAAAATTTGAAAATCATGAAATTCAAAATACCCCTTCTAACTTTTTTGTTTTTATAGTAAAGTTGCTGATTTGTTTTGTGAAATCTAATGTTTATTGACAAGTACATCTATTTGTGAATTCGTTTTATTCAAATTATAATTTTTTATATGATTTTTTTTATCGTTTTTTTACGCCCTATTATGACCCGGTTCGGCTTGGCCATAAATACCCGAAAATTTTAAAACCCGGCTCGGTTTCGGTTTTTATTACCCGGTTTTAACTTTTCAACCAATAAAATAACAGTTTACGTCATTAGTAAGGGTTTGAGCCACCCTAATAACCCTAGTAATCTCTATAGGTGTCACCCAATAGTTTTATGCTCGTTTTCTGATATGTAACACCCAAATTTTATATGTTCTTTTTTTGTAGTGTGTGTCTTTTAAAACTTTGAGCAACGGGTTTTTTTACCCGAAAACGGCGGCACCTATAGGCGAAACACTAAATTTGAAATAAATCGCTTCGTATTATACTTGTAGCTCTTTAGATTACATGAGGTTGTGTAGTTTTCAATTACGGATCGTATCAAAGTTCTAAAAAGTGTTCATCTCACTTTTGGCGTTCAAAAATTACATTTTTCGATTTTTGGTCAAAATAACCGGGTTTATACAGGTCAACCGGGTTTTAAAACTGGGGGAAAGCACCAAAAACGGGTGTTAATGCCTGGTTGGTATTTATGGCCAAGCCGAACCGGGTTTTTTTGCAACTTTCCTGTGCACGCCACTAGAGCAAAACAAAAAAATACGAATTCCGTTTTGACCATTATGAAGCTTCCCTGAAACTTACAGCTCGATCGGCCCATAAAAGTGGCGCTCGGCACTAATGGGTTAATAATCTATCCATCTATCTATTTCTTTATTTATTAATTTATCCACTATCTATCCCTCTATTTAAAAATCTATCCATCCATTTATCCCTCTATTTAATCATCTATCCATCCATATATCCCTCTTTTCAATAATATATTCATCTATTCATGTGACTTACCAATAACTACATCAAAAATGAAAGAATCAGCTAGCTCATGTCCATCAGAGAACTTGGCCTTCAAAATTAAATACAAGTTGATAAAACAAATTTTTGTCTGTCCGTTCGACTGCACTAAAAGTTTGTCTTTAAATATTACTGCTTTAAAGGGGGGTAAAAAAAACAATCGCTTCACTTTTTTAAAATTTAAACCTTACAGTTTTGGTCAAAAACTAAGTAAAATAGTATAATTCATACTCAGCAATGACAATAAGAAAACAACATTTTGAATGGGATATGTAAAACTTTTTATCCAGGTTTCTAACACAAGCCTAGCTAATATGGCATGAAAATAAAAACACCTGGCAAACATCGAGAACTAAAATTAGACAGAGCCGTTTGTTGGGTCTGACATACATTAACTTACAGAGTTGCTTATCTACTACTAATACCTTCCAATCTGTATAGATTATCAAGTACTGGCTATAAATTGATATCCTACTTCCATTGCCTTTACCCCATTCGTTGAATTGACCAATAAATGAAGTCAATAATGGCAACCTATTTTGAAGACAAATTTTCCCATGTCAATATATCTATGTATTCCGTTTACCTTCCAGCCTGAAATTAAAGATCCTTCTTCGGTCAGAACAGGTTCAGCGATTCCATCAAATCTAAAATAAAATGATTAACAATTTTTTTCAGGGACCTTCAGGGATAAGACAATGGACGAACAATTGGTGAACATCCACAATGATATTACCCCTTCTACAGATTAAAAATATTGGTTGTAAACTTTGGGAACTTTTAGATTGAACCACCCAAATTTAAGAAAGTAAGCTTTAATTTACAACAAAAGTGCCAACCATTTCTAATTTTCTTTTTAAAAAAACTCATTTATTCCTCCATCTATTCATCTATCAATCTATATAAACATATTTGCATCTGTTTATCTATCCATATATAAATACATCAATTTATTAAAATATCTATCCATTAGTTTGTCTATAAATATATTAATCCATCCATCTATCCACATATGCATCCATCTCTCAATTCATCTATCTATCTGTTAATCCATCTTTATCTATCCTAAACTCTGTTGTGTCTATCTATTTATCTAATTATCTATCTATCTATCTATTTATCTTACTTGCAAGGAGCATAAACAGATATGCCCAACAAAAGAGATATTTTTGTCATTAGCAGTTGTAGAGATCTTATGTTGATATGATTGATTGATCCTGTAAACATTTTTTTTTATTATTAATAGAAACAAACATGGAAATTTTGATCAATGAAGTAAGCTTTTTAAGTCATAAGAATGGAAAGTTCGATAAAAGATGCTCAGATTGATAGACAGAGAGAAAGAATTTCTTAATATTGAAATTTGCTGTTTCAGAAAGATTATACAGTATGATCATGTATTACTGAATAAAAGTAAATGCTCAAAAATCTGCCAAAATGTTGTTCAAAATCCGCAAATTTAGTTTTGTAATACATTATCATACTGGAGTGGTCCATTGTTTGTTGATTTTAAATTGCCGACGATTAAAAAAAACATGGATGACAAGTAGCAAAGCACTGATTAGCTGACGGACGTAAAAAATTATAGAATAGCTTTGCTTCTAATATTCAACTTGCTTACCAGTAGCAAATTTTCCATAAAACTTCTTAGCTCCGAGGGATTTTAGATCATCTATTAGAAACTTCCAAAGCTTAGAAAAAAGGTTTTCATTACAGAAGCATTTTTAAAAACGAACCTTTTCTACAATTTGGGTCGGTCCGTCCGTACGTCCGTCCGGAACGGTCAGCTCTATTTCTTAATTTAAATATGTTATCATTGTCCTATCGATTTCAAACTATATAGTTCTTTAAAAACATGCTATTTTTTAATTTAGACAACAAATTTTGTATGATATAATTATTCTATACATCTGATTTTTGATAAATTGGTTCCTATTACAACAAGGTACAATCTTATAAGCCAACCATCTCTTAATTGAAATATTACAAATGTAAGTATGTCCTTAAACAGTATACTTTATATAAAGTTTTGCAACAAATATTTATTAGAAAAAATGATTTATTTACCTTTAAAACATTGTTTCTTGTAAATTTTGGTCTTCTTTCTAAATAAATAATGTTCTTTATTTAAAAATAAATAGTAATTTCTAGAAAGTTTTTTCATCTCAAGGGTTTAACTATGATTTTATTAGCAAAAAATGTTATGAAATTAGACTAAAAATTATTTCAACCCACTAATATGTATATTTACCAAAAGGGGTGGTAGATGGTAATAATGTTAACAGTTTAATTCATGTACTTTTGTACTTTGAACTCTTTGAACACTTTTAATGATATTTCAAAAAATTGCTTAACATTTCAAAGCTTTTTTCACGTAAAACAATAGTAAAACTTTTTTTTGTATTAGTTGAATTAGTTATCGAAACAGAAACCTAGTATATTCCCCCCAAAAAATACTCAAAGTCATTGCTTGAAGGTCAAAATAAAATTATATATTCAAATTTACCTACAACTACAACTCTAGCACCAAGAAGTTGAACTTCAATTGCTGCCCTAAAGTATTAAAAAGGTTTTTAAATTTAACAGATTTTAAGATTGAGGAACTATTGACTGATATAGAAAAATGATGAGAAACAAGAGTGTTACATCCATATAAGCGATTTTTAAAAAAATCAGACAAACATAGGTAAATTGAAAAAAAATAATTAAAACGCACTAAATATTCAAAATATATTTTAAAAACCGTGAAAGTTTATTCAAATTTCTTGAATATATTTAAGATGTCTAATAAGGACATACTTACATTATAACAATTGATTATAGAGATGCTTTGCTTTTAACATAGAGTCTTACAACCCTAGGAATCGTTATTGTAAAAATAAGAAGAATAGGATAATTATATGATACATAAATGAAAATAAACTTTGTAACATGACAATCAGACGATTCTTTCATGTCAAATTTTACCCTTTTAACAAAACAAAATCATAATATTTATATAGTAAAAATATACTCGAACCTTAGACCTACAGGACCAGCCCCAACGCACAGAACTCTATTTCTATCAATTTGCCCGATTGTATTTCTAAACATATGTAAAGAGCGTCATTTTTATTCTTGCAATTAAAATTGAGTCAAAAATGATCCATGTGACGTCATAAAAATGAGGGATTTTTCATCTAATTTAGGGGTTTTCTCTTCTATTTCTCCTCTCATCTCCCTTCTTTTTATGACGTCACATGGATCATGTTTGACACAATTTGGTCTTTGTCAAAATTGAGTGCAAGCGTCCAGTCAAATGCGTTTATTATGTCAAACTGTACTTTATTGTAAATATACGCATAGTATAATCAAATGCATAACTAAGAGCAGTTTGACCTAATAAGCGCATTTGACTGGATGCTTGCCACCAATTTTACGGAATATTAGGAAATAAATGACGCACTTTATTATTTGATGATAAATTTTAAAGGATTAAAAGCACAGTAATATAAAACAGCCCAAAAACAAATTATTAAGGTCTTATTCTCTTCCAAAAAAAGAACCTACAATAAATGTGCATCATCACCCCCCCCCCCCCCCCCCAAAAAAAAGCTCTAAAGCTGTAAAGTAATGAATTTAGAATAAATAATTTCTAAATAAAAGTCTTTAGATGGTTCTCAGCTATTTTTTATAGACAGACATACAGACAGTGATCTAATTTTAATATGTTTTCAAGTATTGCTTCGAAACTGATTAAAATCCAATGGATTTGGTCCGGTTCTCAACCATACTGAAAAATCTTGTAAAGCATTGTATAACTGACAATTTTCCACGAATATTAAAAAAATTGTTAAACAGGGCCTTCAGCCACTCGGGGCTAACAATCCTATAAGTTTTAATCTAATAATTTTTCATTTGAATATCCGCGGAAAGCTGTCTTTGATACTGTCTTACCTCTCATATAGGCTTTGTCCCGCTTTCTTTTCTAGGATTTTAAATATCTCCTTGTATTTATATGGTAGAGCTTCCTAAGAATAATAAACAAGAATGACATTAACATAACGAATTGTAGCGTAGATTCCTACTAAATATCGTTTATTATGAAAGTTAGATTTTTAACAGCATTTTTACCCCCCCCCCCCCTCCTTTTTTGAAAAGATGCGATGCATCTCTACAATTCATTTAACAAAAAAAATAACTAATTCAAATTTTTAAAAGCAGACTTTTGTATGTATGATTTACTGATTTGTATCTTTTTTCCTTTACAGGACGATTGAGAATGAAAACCTTAGTTTTGACTTATATATTTGGCCTGTACAAAGAAGTTAGTTTGCTTTTAAACCTTAATTCAAACTTAAATAGTAATGAAACTGCTATTATGATCACGATAAGTTATCAGGGATAAGACAATAAACAAAATCAACCCCTTCTGTAGCTTTAGATAATAGCTAGAAAAGTCTGAACTTTTTGATCTAATCTAAAATAAAATCATAGAGTAGCTTCGCTACTAAAAAAATACCTTATATGCAGCTTTCAGATAGGGAAAGAATTCTGTAAATCTACCTCCCCTGAACAGAAACAAATATTTTATTAATAAAAATATAAATATATATATAAATAAAATGAAAAAAAAGGAGGGGTAATGATTTTTATAAGTCAAACCGCTGCAGGGTGACGTAACCTGTCTAAACCTGCGGTGACCTTACTCTTACTTCAGGGCTGCCCTGTTACCAATATATGTTCTTACTTAACTTGCACTAAAATGATTAAAAAACCGCCCACCATTATTTCAATCTATTTCATTAATGGGGTATGGATTAACATTACATCTACTTTTGACCAATCCCTTTACTACTGAAAAGAATCAAATTTGGACAAATAAATGAACTTTCCCTTATAGCCAAAATTTTTTTTTAAATATCTTATCTTAAACAATAGACTTTAAACCTTCAATGAAAAGCACAGCCCCCCCCCCCCCACCCCCCAAAGAATTGTAGACAGACAAACATCTAATTACTTTGTGTATTTAATATCAGAGGAAAAGGGTAAACTGAGCTGTTTATTACACTAGTCCTATAATAACATTTTCTTATTCGTTGGCTTAATAACTTTGGGAACTTTAGTAAATTTTGATTGGTTTGTTAATTAAGTTGAGTGTTCAAACGTTTCAATCACTAATTTTAATCTACAAAGAGGGTAATTCTTTTGTATCATTATTGGGGATGTACATCAATTTATCAGCCTTTGTCTTTAGATTCAATATTGTACCTGGGTAGTTTGGCCTCCTCACACACTGTGTTAAATGAACTTAAAGCTTCCTGACAAAAAAAATATTTGAAATATAAAAAAAATGTATCATGTATAGAAAACGAAGTAGGGAGTTTCGTCGTATTTTCACAGTAGCTTTTGGTTCAGTTAGGTTAGGAAAATGTTAACGATTGCCCCGCAGGGTTAAAGCCTCCCTGAGTAAAAATACGACGAAAACCGCTACTTCGTTCTCTTTCCATGATCAAAAAAGATAATATGTTTATAATAGATTTCTACTCGTTTGTCCCTCTGTCTGTCTCTCTGTCCATAACGCTTTGACATGTTTGATTTACTTGACTGCTATTGAAAATTTAAATTGATCGAGTATTCAGCTAATTAATAAAACATTTTTTATCCATATATTTGGCTGTTTTTAAAAAGAATATTTTATTTTTCCAGTTTTTAAGTTCTATTAATAGACATTATTGTCCTTTTAACATTTTAATAATTATTTTATTCAAATGATAACCTCGAGAGTTTCACAATCATAGAACTTCTTGAAAGCTTCTAGTCCAGCTTCTGAAGCTTTGTCCCATTGCACCTAGATAGATAGATAGATAGTTAGATATAGAGATGGATAGATAGATAGATAAATAGATAGATTGTAGAACTCTTCTAGTCCAGCTTCTGAAGCTTTGTCCCATTGCACCTAGATAGATAGAAAGATAGAAAATGGATAGATAGATATAACTTTCCGCTAATATTAAAATGAAAAAAAAATACAAAACTGGTAATAATGTTATAATTTTTATTCTACTATTCGTGGAAAATTGTCTATACTCGTTTTCAGTATGCTGAGAACCAGTTCTAATCCAGCGGATATTAATTGGTTTTGAAGCCATACCAGAAAATATAATATAATTTCTATTCCTCGGCGTAGGAATGATTAATTCCAGCTTATACTAACAACAAAAATAATTCGAAAAAAATCACGAAACCTATACGTAATCTCAGATGTCGTTTGGAGTCAACACATAGTGGAATTGACGACCTCTACATACAACCCCCCCCCCCCCCCCCTTAAATATTATTTTATATTTATTTTGCTTGTTGGTTATACCTAATTCTTGGATTCATTGAAAAAAGTTTGTGGGGCAAATAAAATGTAATATATTGATAATTTGATGACGTCGGAATTATTTTAAACATTTTTAGTAGCAAAGAGACTCTGCAAGTACTTCAGTCTAGATGAACAGGAAGCTAAAGGGATAAGACAATGGTCGATAAGTTAATGTACATTCCCAAAGATTGATACAAAAAAACCCGTCTGTAGATTTAAATTAGTGGTTGAAACGTTTGAACACTCAACTTGATAACGCAAACAATCAAAATCACCCCTTCTGTAGATTAAAATTAGTGGTTAAAACGTTTGAACACTCCACGCAACCAATCAAAATTCTAGTCCCAAAAGTTGTTATTCCAACGAATAAGAAAACTTTGGGGAATAGTGTAATAAACAGCCCATTGTCCAGTCTGCAATATTTTGTATTATACAATCTATCATACAAGTAACATCCAACAGACAACCAACAATTTTATTGCACATTTGTTTTGAATTCCTAACTGTGCATGGTAATGAGTTACTTCTGTTTCTTGCCGAGGCATTCTCCACACTCTCATTATTAGTGTAATGTTTTTAACGTTTTTAGTTTGACGTGATGTGGTCAAGACTCGAACCCGACACCTTTACGACACATATATGTTTTGTAACAGTTTACAGCAATAAATATTGGAAAGATAAATAAAAATGAAATTCCTTTTTTTATCTGTTAGCCGTATTGACCTATATGCCATTATTTTTAAAAAGCTTCGCTTCTTCTATGTAGACTTAATTTTTATATCAACATGTACACGTCATTAAATTACTTTACATTTCAAATGCAGTAATTTTATAATTTATTGAACTAATGTTTTTACCGTTAATTTATAATCGTAAAGTGTAAAGCTATTTTATTTAAATGTTTGAAATTTTGTGACGACAGTTTTAATAAGATGAAAAAGTTTTAAAAAATTCCTAAATAATCACTGAACTGATTATCTCTTTTATAAATGTTCTCATAAGTCTCGGGACAGTTTAAGGCTATTTTATTTGACCATTTATATGGTAAGGCCATTTTTCTGTCCCCTCTTTCAACCTTCGAATAAAGATCCCCCTAGATGCTTTGGGTGTAACCACTAACAAATGGACCTAAGAACGTGCAAAAGGGGGTTGTATCTACCCCCCTAAGAGTCAAACCCCCAACACACCCTTTGACAGAGATCTATACCCCCTTCCCCTCATATGCACCTCCCTGATGTAGCTAAGGGGGGTGTCAAGGAAAAAGTCACGCCCCTTAAAATCTAAGGGAAATCTAAAGAAGGTTTTTCAGTTTCGCCCTTTGAAAAATCCACCACCCGCCAATGGATCTAAAGAATCTGGTTCAAACTCTAATTATCAATTAATTAATAGTTCAATTCGTGTAAAATTGTAAAAATAAATGTTTGAAAATCAAAAACAGACATGTGAACCGGATTAAATTTTTTTTTTAAATAAGTAATTTTATGAAATAAAGTGAAAAAATAACATTAAACAGTTATACAGGAAAACAGCTGTAGATTAGCTTTGTGTAAAAATGCAGGGAAGGGAGGGGACAATGTGCTGTTTATTACATGCACTGGTCCCCAAAGTTGTATAACAACGTTTTCTTATTCGTTGGCTCAACAACTTTGAGGGCTATTATTGAATTTTGATTTGTTAGTTTATTAAGTTGAATTTCCAAACGTTTTAACCACTAATTATGATCTACAGAAGGGGTAATTTTGTATAACATCATTGGGGATGTTAAAATGTGTCTTAAATTATATTAGCCAATAAGTTTAAGTAAAAAAAGCATAATAGTTATTTATCGCATCGTATTATATACAGCAATCCGCGGATATTAAAAAGAAAAATTTAAAGATGAAAACCAGTTTTGCTAGCCCCGAGGGGGCGAATGACCGTGCTAACAAAACTGGTTAGTCTTCTAGTTTTTATTTTAATATTCGTAGAAAATTTTCTGTAAAACAATACATGATTTGTCAGTATGGCTGAGAACAGGTTCCAATCCAACGGATACTAATCGGTTCGAAGCCATACTGGAAAATTTGTTATAATAATATTATTATGGACAGTTTTTTTTATAGGTTTATCAATAAATAATCAATTATGACGTAATATTTTAAACATTATTTAAGAAATTAATAAAAGAATATTTAATGTAATTTTATAAAAAAAAGGATAGCCATTATGTTCATTACTATTAATAAATTATGAATATAAAGAAGGGAGCGACAGCCGTCATTTCTTATAACTTTTTGCATGCTTTTTGTTATAAAGCTTTCATTTGGCAAATGAATTTTTATGTGCAAAAACAGCTGAATTCATCTTTGGCTGGAAAACTTTTTGAAAAAGTTTAATTATATTGTTTAAAACTAAGGGAAATGATTATTTGCATTTTTGTACCAAAAATTTCACAATTTTGGCAACTTTAACTAAATTTTAATTGGCTGGTTCAAACTATCATTGTCCAAACCAATAATTTTAATGAACAAAAAGGGATAATTGTATTTACTTCAATTTATTATTAATTGTCTTATCCCTTAATAGATTTTAATATTTTTGTGTCACTTAGACTTCAACAAAGTATTTAACGTATATTAAAATATACATATAGAGCAGGGAGGGAGGGGACATTGGGACTCTTGTCCCCAAAATCTTGATATATTGGTTTATTAAGTTAAGTGCCCAATTTGTGTATCATCATTGGGGATGTACATAAATGTATCACCAATTGTCTTATCCCTTAACCCTTACAGATCGGGGGGGGGGGGGGGAATCATATTGACCCCCCCCCCTCTAGTTTTTCAATGTCATTTTTTTGTAGGTAAGATAGAGAGTTGTGACTTCATGACTTTTTAAGTTTAGTAATTATACGTCGGCAAGAGTTGATTTTATTAGGATATCTGGTTTGTGTCGGTCGTGGTTTCCGGTCAAAGTCAGTTGGGTAGCACCAAAATTTTAAAAAAATTCTAAATAAATCTTAATTTCTACATTATGACTTTTGTGTATAAGGTAGAAACCTAAATTTTTTTGGTGAATACTGAGAAAAGTGGTGTTATGACCGTTTGACCGCACCCTGACCGACTTTATGACCGATTTTTGTCCGGCTTTTACTACAGATATAAATCATGAATATCGTGGCTTCTATTACAGCTAGAGACCTATAAATTTTTTTGGTAAATCCTTGAGCAATAATAAACAGATAAAAATATTAATTGGCGCCGCAAACCGCCGTTTTACCGCCGTAACCGCCGAAAATGGCGGTTTCCGTTATTTGCCGTTTTTTGGCGATGATCAGAAAAAGTATTTTTTTTGTTATGTAAAATAAAAGTTCGTCCTAAAATTTGGTCATCCTAGCTGCAAAATTGGCTGCTCTACAGCTGTTTTAAAATTTAGCGGCTGGCCGCTAAAAAGCGGCTAAGGGTTAAGGTTAATTAAAATTATTGATTTTTATATTTTTGTGCTACTTAGAGTTCAACAAAGTATTTAATGTGCATTTAAGGCGTTGCTACAAAATATCTAATCCGACAAGAGTTAAGATAATTGGTCTTTTAGGTTAAGATAATTGGTCTTTTTTAAGTACATATCTGGCCTTTTCTCTTATTATGTCGGATTAATACTTTTGTCATTCAGGCCTTTTGTAGGATTAGGACTTCTGTTTTTAGGTCTTTTGTAAAATTTGATCTTTTTATTTTAGGATTTTTGTTGAAACGCCAGTATTTAGAGAATACATTGAGAGGCAATGGCTCGTTTTAAAAACAACAAATCATCTTGTTCGGCTTTAAAAGAATCAAAACTTTTATAATTAAAATCTATGTAAATCAGAGTGAGAAGTTGCAAAGGTGGAAGGGTGGTTTAAAAGGGTGTTTACCACCTCAAAATAAAAAATACATTCGATTACCCTTTCAAACCTTTGAAATTACTCATTTTACCCCCCCCCCCCCCAAAATGAAAAGCCTTGAAGGCCCTGAAAGGGGGACAAAGTTGGAAAGGTCTCTGCGCTCAACAATGCACTTTGAGGGAAAACATATTAATTCTAAATGAAGGTAATAAAATATTAGCCTTGTATCTAAACGGAGAAGACAATAGTCTATAAATTGATGTACATCCCCAATGTTGATACACAAATTTAAACTTCTGTAGATTAAAATTAATGGTTAAAACATTTGGACACTCAAATTAATGAATTAACAAATAAAAGTCCAAAAAGTCGTTAAGCCAAAGTATAAAAAAAAATGTTACTATAAAACTTAAATAAACAGCCCAGAGTCCCCTCCCTCCCTGAATAATAGCACAAAATACGTAAGTAAATGATCTATTTATATATTAGCTGAACTTTAAGTACGCTTTTAATAGAACTTTTCTTCAAACATTTAATATTTTTGTAGAATAATGGAGTAAATGATTAAGTATTGGACAATTTGACAAATTGGGTTTTGTAAGAATTTAGGGGGAAATATTTTTATATCTATATTACAAAATAGAACGATGTCTCTCTGTCTCTCTATCTGTCTGTTTGTACCGAAGAATCTCGTTAACCGCTGAACCGATCGGGTTCTCCCTGACAGGGTAGCTTCTCATAGGTCCTGGGAAGATTTATAGAAAAATATCCCCCCCACAATTTTTTTTAACTAAAATTTATAATGGGGGTGATACCCCACCCCCCCCAAAAAATTTTTTTTACTTTTTCTTTTAAAATCTAAAATAATAAATTAGGTTATCTTCTCAGTCGTTGCCTTTTTGGACTTTTTGTCGATTTTTTAAAATAATGATTGTAATCTAACGAAGGGGTAGTTTTGTATATCGTAACAGGGAGTGTATATCAATTTTATCGTCCATTGTCTTATCCCTCAAGATCCCTGAGATTTTCATTGAAAATTTTGAATATTGAAATTGAGTACACACAAGATTATGTTGGTTTTATACACAGGGATCAAAAGGGATAAGACAATAGTCGATAAAATATGTATATATCCAATTATGATATACAAAATTACCACTTCCGCAGATTTAATTTATTTATTTAAAGTTTAGACACTGTAAGTGAAAACCAACCAATAAAAATTTAGATGAAGTCCCTAAAGTTTTATGCAAGCAAATGAAAAAACCTGTTTAAAATTCGGGTGCCAGTATAATTTATAAACCAACGTCCCCTCCCTCCTTGATTTTATTTCTTATTTTTAAATTCGTTCATTTTTTTGTTATGAATGAATATTTTGAGATAAAAAATTAATGTACTTTTCGAGTAACCAGACAAAGTGTCTCAAAAATCAGCCATGTGACGTCAAGAAAAAGAAGGAGGCGAGGGAAAAAGTGGGAAAGAAAACCCCTAAAAAAAAGAGATGGATAATTCCTCATTTTTATGACGTCGCATGGCTAATTTTTGAGACACTTTGTCCGGTTACCTTTTGGATATAATAAAAATGGATATATTATTACTTGGATGTTCCACCAGATTTTCATGTGATAAAGTGATACTCAGAGAAGGCTAAAATAACGATACCCCCCCATACCCTCCCCTTCTTTTGCATTCATGAACTAATCAATAAATGAGGTCCAGTTTAGCTACCTAAATTGACGACAAATTTATCCCCTGTCAATATATCCACGTATATTCTATATCCATTATTATAAAAAAACAGAATTCTTATAAATTTTTGTTTAAAAATAAACATATCTATAATATATAATACAACGTAGAACGATGTTTGTTTGTCTGCTTTTTTGTAGCGAAGGATCTCGCTGACCGCTGAACCGATCAGGTTCTCCTTTACAGGGTAGCTTCTCATAGGTTCCGGGAAGGTTTATAAGTATTTTCTTTGGGGGTGGGTGGGACACCCCCAACCCCTCAAAAAAATGAAAAATACCCCCCCCCCAAAAAAAAAAATTCTCTTTCAAAATAAAATTAAAATAGGTCAACTCCCCCCCCCAACCAAAAAAAAAATTCCCTCCCCCCAAAATATTTTTTTAAAAATCTAAAATACGAAGCCGCTCTTATCTTAAATAGAAGCTGCGAAATTACATTTCTTCCCCAGCGTTACGGACTGACTGATGGACAGTCAAAGTGCATTATAAAGCAGCTTCGCTGATAAAAAATTATGTTCTTACCATTTTCGACTCCTGTCGGCGAAAATTAAACACCGGCCCCATTTTGTCTGAAATTATTTAGTATAGAATTGCTACGCTTATACATTGACAAACGTACAATCTGAAAATTTGTAGATTTTGTTTTCATCGTTTGAAGATTTTTTTCTTAATTTAAAAATTAAATTCTAATAAAAAAATTGAATGTAAAGAAATGATTATCATATTAAATCTTGTAAAATATATTATAAAATCTTTAATTTGCAAACAAGGATGATAATATCCATAAGTATGCGAAGCTCTAAAATTATGGATGGACATCTGGAAAAATGAACTATAGAGCAGTGTTAAAATAATAAACATTAAACTTGATAAAATAAATCACGAAATCTTTCAATTCATAATAACATGAACATCTAGGAATTACCCAACCATTAAGTAAATCTTAATAAAAAATCTTTGGGTAATATGTAGAATATAAGCTTATTTAAACTCTGAAAATTTTAGCCTTTTATCTTGAAAAGGAGTCAAGAAAATCACAAAAAAAAACAGTTTCAATAATCACAATGAGAAGTTCAAAATTCATGGGACAATTCTAACATGCCCAAATAAACGATCAGATCTATCCATTATAGAGATACGAATTTTCTGCTTTCAAATTTAAGTTAAGGTATTAAGTTGAGTATATTCACTTAAAATTATCTAAATATAGGATATTAAGTAATCTAGCAAATGATTTATTTTCAATATGTAATAAGGGGATTGGGCAATGGACGATAAATTGAATTATATCCCCAATTATGATAATCCCTCAGTACATTGAAATAATTGATTGAAAATTTTGACACTGCAAGATGTGATCTAAAACTTTGGGTACCATCAAAATTTACAGCCCAGTGTCAACTCCCTAAAGATCAAAAACACACAACACACTTAAAAATAAGAATAAAATAATTACTGTATAACTGTGTACTGTTCTTAAGTATCTTAAGTATAGCTGTGCTGTTTAAGATAAAAGCGAAGCTTTTCTATAATTCGATCTGTAAGTCCGTCTGTAACGGTTAGCTATTTTCGTTAATTTTAACATGATACAATTGTCCTATCGATTTCGAACTTTGCATTGATTTCTTTAAAAGTTAGGTACGATTTAGGAAGCGTAGCAACTAAATAATCGTTACCAGAAAGTTTGTACGCCCATTTAAAACATGCTAATTTTTTACTTTTTTTAGGATACAACTATCATATTCATCTGATTTTTTGGATAATGATTTTTTATAACAATAATTTAATCAGACATCTCTTATAATAAAATCCTAAAAAAAATTATATCATTTTGATGTATCCTGTATTTATGCAATTTGGAAAAAAATTATGTACAATTTTGTTTAGACTTACAAATTAATGTTAAGCTTTTTAAGTTCTGGCACTCTATTGTTCGTTTGTCCTTCCTTCTGATTGTATGGGTTCGCTTTAATGGATGTTGTTATACTTATTCTTGTACGTCAGCTAAGGCCTTAATTGAGGATTAAAAAACAATATTTCAAAATTTAAATTAGTTTATAGATAAATAGGACAATAAGGGAGTGGATATTGAAATGTAAATTATACTATTATCCAATGTTTTATAAATAAGATTTTATATTCGTTGGCTTTAAAACTTATTAATATTTTTAAACTTTTCTATCGCTAATTCCAATCTACATAAGAGGTAACTTTGTTTATTATGAATTGGGGTTTAATATAAATTTTTGTATATTGTCTTTTCCCTTAAGATCCCTGAGGAAAATTTATTTACATACAGGGATATGGCAACCAAACATTATTTTAAAGACTTTAAAATTAGAGTAAAACACTAGATGGAGAAAGGGTTAAATAACTGTATCTCCACATCGCAACCACCTTGTGCAACCTTTCTATTGGGTCATTG
Source organism: Acartia tonsa (assembly GCF_053477335.1). NCBI lineage: Eukaryota > Metazoa > Arthropoda > Copepoda > Calanoida > Acartiidae > Acartia > Acartia tonsa. Next base: position 2,238,632 of record NC_137271.1, on the reverse strand, counting down.
AAAATTGACCAATGGTGTTGCTTATAATAACACAGCCAAGAAGCAGAAAATGATTTAGAAGCAGACAAAAAAGGTCGTTGAAATAGGAAGGGAGGTAGTTGTCTACATATATGTACATCTATACTATAGATCTGTTATTTCAAATACTTTTATAAAAACTATAATTTGTCCATTGTAAAATAAGAGAAAAAAATCTGTTTATACTTAGGATGGTTATTAGAATATACGCAAAAAAAGCCAGAAACCTTATATGTTACTTTTAATTATATTTGTTAAAAAGAATACTTATCCTTAATTTTGTTCTAATTAAGTTATATTCCCTTAAATTATATACTTAAAATTCCTAAACTAAGAAAATAGGCAAATTCTCATATTTGAATGCACAGCTTTCACGCATTTCATGTTATAGGAATCACCATACATAGTTTGAAATCTATAGGACAATTCTAACATGTCTAAAATTATGGACGGACGGCTTACCCTAATTATAGCAAAAGCTTAAAAGTGTGATCAAAACAACTTTGTTTTAAGAACTTTAAGCTTTTACAATGTTAGTTTTAAAAATTGTTATGTTAAGGTGAGTAAGAAAGAATTCATTGTTAACAGTCCTAATAGACAATTTTGCCAAAAGGAAAAGCAAAGAAAGGCAGAGATAGGTCAACTAAAGAATAATAATCTTGCTTCCATAATTTCATGTTATAGGAATCACCATGCATAGTTTGAAATCTATAGGACAATTCTAACATGTCTAAAATTATGGACGGACGGACGGGCTTACCCTAATTATAGCAAGAGCTTAAAAGTGTGATCAAAACAGCTCTGTTTTAAGAACTTTAAGATTTTACAATGTTAGTTTTAAAAAAATGTTATGTTAAGGTGAGTAAGAAAGAATTCATTGTTAACAGTCCTAGTAGACAATTTTGCCAAAAGGAAAAGCAAAGAAAGGCAGTGATAGGGCAACTGAACAAAAATTATTTTGTCTCCAAATTTCTCTAGTTAATAATCATAATTATTGAGACAAAACATATTATACACAATTTTTTTAAATTTATAATAATAGATAAAAGAATAGATCTATAGTATAGATGTAAATACAGACAACTACCTCTCTTCCTTTTTCAAAGACCCCTTTCGTCTGCTTCTAAATTATTTTCTGCTACTTGGCTATGTTAATACTAGAGTTGGCTCGATATAATTATCTCCCTATTGGCTAGTTTTCTATATGCATATCTATTTCTCAATAAATCTATTTTCCTCAACTGGCATTACTATCTAAAAGAAAATAAATATTTAATAATCTAAATGATTTTAAAAAGATTTTTTAAATTATATTTTTTCTTTACATTACCATCACCAAAGGGTTAATGATGATGATTACAATTTTAGTTTAATATTTGAACACACAAAGTGTCGCCACAATCGAATTCTTTTAAAACAGAGTTTTCTTACATTTATTATTTTATAAATTTAAATTTTCTTTTTTATGATTAGAAATTAAATACATTGATATAAGGTAAATAGCAACATGAAATTAAAAAAAGGAATTTATTTTTAATAAAGTAAAATAATGGGTCTTATCGTTCTGGGCAATGAGAGTTTATTATGGATTATTGGAGCACTATGAGTTTTTAACAAATATTCCTTGGAAAACTTGAGCTCGTTTATAGACATTTATTTCCTATATAGATCCGACATGGATCTTGAAGCAATTAAGCAGGCCGTTTTGTACATGTTAAAAATTGGAAGATTTCATTAAATAAAAGTTATCGCAAATATACTTAGTAAAATATTTGAACACACAAAGTGTCGCCACAATCGAATTCTTTTAAAACAGAGTTTTCTTACATTTATTATTTTATAAATTTAAATTTTCTTTTTTATGATTAGAAATTAAATACATTGATATAAGGTAAATAGCAACATGAAATTAAAAAAAGGAATTTATTTTTAATAAAGTAAAATAATGGGTCTTATCGTTCTGGGCAATGAGAGTTTATTATGGATTATTGGAGCACTATGAGTTTTTAACAAATATTCCTTGGAAAACTTGAGCTCGTTTATAGACATTTATTTCCTATATAGATCCGACATGGATCTTGAAGCAATTAAGCAGGCCGTTTTGTACATGTTAAAAATTGGAAGATTTCATTAAATAAAAGTTATCGCAAATATACTTAGTAAATAAGCGACGCCATTAGTTGATTTTCAATTACCCAATGGAAAGGTTTCACAAGGTGGTTGCGATGGGGAGATACAGTTATTTAACCCTTTCTCCATCTAGCGTTTTATTCTAATGACAAAAGTAACAGGAAGTCTATCTGTTTGTCTGTAAGGAAGAACATCACCCCTTTTTCTCACTTATAAATGTTAAAAACACACATATAGTAAATTATTTGATATAAATAATCGAGTACAGACTGACTGACGGACAGATTAACGGACAGACAGTAAACAGCGGGAGAAATATACAAACAGACAGATGGAAAGACACTATGACAGACAGATGGACAAACTGAAAGACAGACAGACAGACTAACGGACAGACAAACTTAAAAGTTTACCACAAAAGATAAACTATTGGTCAATAAATAGTGTCCATAGGTAGCGCAGTAATAACAATAACAATAAATGTATAAGTGTATTTATTTATTTTAGACAACTGATTGCTCTAAGTGGCAGAAACCCTTTTCGTCTGATAGCAAATTGCTTTTTGTTCTTTTGTAGGGACTCAGCTGTGTTAATATTTCCGACGCTATTAGCTGATTTCAAAGCCCCAATACAAGATCGGGACAGGATCATATTCTTTTACTTTAAAGGGAACTATCCACGAACAAGAGCAAGTGATTCTAAGCACCTTCCAGCATTGATCCATAGTATTTTTTTAGTGAATATACTAGGTTTATGTTTCATATTTGGTTTATCGACTAAAAGGTTGGTTTCACCATGGTTTTATATGAAAAAAATTTGAAATGTAAAGCATTTTCTAAAGCAATATCATCGAATGCTTTGTTGAGTTTAAAGGACAAAATAAAATAACACGGTAGAAAAGCATCAAATGCAGTAAATTGCAAAATTACATTAATTAAACTGTTTACAATATTACAAGTTACCAACCATTTTCTAAATATACATTTTTAATCACAATAATATACTTTTGTGTCAAAGCTTTTAAACAACAGTTTGAACTCATCAAAACATTTGATGATATTGCACCAAACAATGCTTAACATTTCAAAGTTTTTTTTTTAAAAACCATAGTGAAACCTAACTTTTTAGTCCATAAAGCAAATATTAAACATAAACCTAGTATATTCACTAAAATAATACTATGGATCAATGCTGGAAGGTGCTTAGAATCACTTGCTCTTGTTCGTGGATAGTCCCCTTTAAGCTTTCAACATATTAGAAGCAACAAAGACCAAAAAAAAATAATTTCTTTCGCGTTCTTTTATAATATCTTTTGACATTTATTGTAAATAATTTTTTTTTTATAAATATAGCAATTTTTTCTAAGGTGATAGTGTGCTTTTAAATAACTTAAATATTACATCTCATATTTTATATTCATTTTCACTATGTCTGATATAATTTTAACGATTTTATAACTTTTCACTTTAAAATAAGTATTACTCTAATATCACTTTTAGTTCACTTAAGAAACTAAGACATAAGGAATCTTTGTAATCTAGGCTAATAAGAATTAGAGGGGGCAAGCAGGGGGGCCACATTCTTGGGCGGTCAACCTAACCAAATCTTTCCTATTTAAGGGGAGTGGGTAAAAATGGAGAGGTATAAGATATAAGAGTACAAAGTCTATGTAAAAGGGAAAGTTGCGTGCAGTATGGGAGAAATTTCTAAGGAAGCAATTTATATTTAAAATAGGACTGGGTTATACATAACAAGTGGTCTGAGAATGTACGCCAAATTAAAAAGTACAAAAAAAGGATCTCGCTAACCGCTGAGCCGATCGGGTTCTCCTTAACAGGGTAGCTTCTCATAGGTCCTAGGAGGGTACTACAACCCTCTCAAGAAAATCGCCCCTAGAAAAAAATTACAACTCCCCTCCAAAAAAAATATTTTTGTAAAAAACTAAAATAAAAATGTTTTTTTGGAGAGGGGGTCACCCCCCTTCCCCATAATACATATTGTTTTTACTTTTTAGAAAATCTAAATTTAAAAAATGGGTATTGGAATTCAACTCCCCTCTCAAGTGCCCCTTTTAGGGGCGTAGCCGATAGTGTAGATACATAATATCAAATAAATATGTTAAACAAAATTCTAGTAAAACTTTTATGTAGAAGATTTGAATTGTATAAAATCAGACTCTAAATTTGCCGTCATCGAGTAGCATTCTACGGTGTTCCATAGCATCCGCAAAATTTTCATAACTGCAATTTTCTTAAATAGAAATTGACTTCCGGGAGGGAGGGGACATTGGAATTACACTAGACCCCAAAGTTTTATAATAACGATATCTTATTTGTAGGTTTAACAACTATGATAACTTTTATTGCATTTTGATTAGTTTGTTCATTAAGTTGAGCCCAAGCTTTTCAACCACTAATTGTAGTCTACATAACAGGTAATTTTGTATAGCATCATTGGGGATGAAAATCAATTTATCGGCCATTGTCTTATCCCTTGGTTGACATTATTCCAAAAGTAACGGGATATGTGCCTGTCTGTATCTATAGATCCCGATAACCACTGAACCGATCCAGGATAACCTTTACAGACAAGCTTCTTACAGATCTCAAGAAGGTTTTAAACTATTTTGGAGGGAGGAGGGGGGAGGTGGAGTTTCTCCAACCTGCTTTAAAATGCTCCTAGAGGTCTCCACAGATTAGCAGTTAGTCTTTAATATATATTAACAAGGCTGACAAAATCCATAAGTAGCGAAGCACAAAAATCCTTGATGAAAATAAAAAATGGAAATATTTTGAGGAAAAATCACGAAACCTTTCCCACATTTTTTATGTTTGTATTTTGTATTATGACTGACAGACATACATACAAGTAAATTACGTCCTGGATGTTCATTAGTTAGGGAATCTTCACAAAAAATGACTGACTGGCGGACGGACAGACAATATGAATTATAGGGTATCTTTTCTATTAAATATTTGCCCTGCTGTTTATTTTTAGAATATAAAAAAAACATGAACTTATGCGGAATTGATATTTTACCGTGTTATTTAGGGGAAAAAGAGCACTTTCACTAATAAAGTCAAGGAAGGATCAGGGGACATTGAGCTGATTATTACACTAGTCTCCAAAGTTTTAGAATAGTATTTTCTTCTCCGTTGGCTTATCAACTTTGGGGTCTTTTGTTTGGTTGGTTCAGTAAGTCTGATTGTCTTAACGTTTCAACCACTATATTATAATCTACAGAAAGGCAAATTTTGTGTATCATAATTGAGGTTGTATGTCAGTTTATCTGCTATAGGCTTATCCCTTTATATTCCTTCAGTTAAAGTAAATAAAAGAGAACGAGAAAGGCATAAATAGAGAGAGAGAGAGAGAGAGAGTGAGAGAGAGAGAGAGAGAGAGAGAGAGAGAGAGAGAGTGAGAGAGAGAGAGAGTGAGAGTGAGAGAGAGAGAGAGCGAGAGAGAGAGAGAGAGAGAGAGAGAGAGAGAGAGAGAGAGAGAGAGAGAGAAATGTATAGATAGATAGAGAGAAATATATAAATAGAGAGAGGGAGGAAACATAGGTAAGAAAAAGAGAGAGAGAGAGTAGAGTCAATTTAAAGAATGGATATAGGATATAGGATATACCTGGATATACTGACAGGGCAAAATCTATCGTCAGTTTAGCTTGTTAATATGGACTTCATATATTGGTCAGTGCGTTAATCCAGTTGGAGGAGAGAGGATAGGGTAAAGAAGTTGGATTTGGGGTATCGTTATTTTAGCCAGCTGCGAGCAGCACTATATCAGAGCACATTAAAATCTGGTGCAACATCCAAATAATTATATATCGATTATTTTGAGACATGCTTATTCGCGCATATATGCATATATGTGTGCGTGGGTGGGGGTGTGTGGGCGTGTGTGTATATAAATGTGTGTGCATATTTATCTATCTATTTCTTACACATGTATTTATTTTAAAACAATAGTATTTAACTAGCTCCCCCCCCCCACACACCCCCAAGGTGCATTTTTGTTTATTATCATCTTATTAAATAGAATTAGCATCCAGACCATAAGCTACCATGTAATGGAAAACCATATCAGTTTAGCGGTTAGCGAGATCCTTCGTTACAAACATACAGACAGACAAACACACATCCTTTTACTTTATTACAAGGATTGTATCAATGCTACCAATATAAAATGTGTGCATTAGATTACCAATATAACTTTTATGACACTTTTATATCTCTCTCATTATCGTCACCAAAGGGTTAAACGTTCAAACAAAATTTAGTTTTTTTTTACGCCGCTAGGTATTTTTTTTTTTTTCAAATATTTTTTTTTTATGTTTAAACCCTTTTTTTACCCAAATTATAATAATGATCTACAAATTAAATTTACATTAGTTTTTTATTACTTTTAGTATTATAAACTTTGCCAAAGTTCTAAAACCTTGCATTTTTTTAGCAGGTTTAAAGATATCTATATTTACAACCATTAGCACCAGGGGCGAAAACATTCAATACATTCCACTCTTGTTTTATTTGAGAATCAATTGATTCAATTAACCAATCTAAAGACATGTAAAAGAGATGTTTATATTTCTTTTTCTTCGAAATAGATGATCTTCATGAATGATGATATAGGTGACTTTGAATTGGTTAAAATTATAAAATATATGCCTATTACAAAAGTACGTTACTAGCCCATTATGACGTTATTAACGTATTGCCGAGTTCCTAAGCTAACCTCGGGATGAATAATAATAATATCTAAATAGTTTAACTTCGATTATTGAACTTTTCAAAAATAAGGATGACAACATCTGCAAAAGCGAAGCTTTAAAATCAGAACGAACAATAATTCTTGTAAAGTGTCAGAAATTAATAAGCAAAATGTTAATTTACCTAAATGTTATAGGAATTTTCATAGAAAGTATGAAATCGATAGGACAATTCTAACATTTAAAATTAGCAAAAAAAACTGGCCGTTACGGACGGACCGACCCTTATTATAGAAAAACTTCGCTTTTATCAATTTGTTGTAACTATAATGCCAAACCTTATAAGTTAGGGTCCAACTTTTTCCCTAAATATTTAAAATAAAATTTAGTTTTAATCTTACTCGCTAGGAGTATTTTACATCTTTATTAAATTACACTATGCAATTAAACTTTACTTATTATTTCTCAAAATTTCTTTATATGTAATAAAAATTAAAATGACTTTTCTAAAATTAGTTTTAGCTTTCATAATCATAATTAAAATGTTTTTCACATTTTAGAAATATATTTTTATACCTCTAGTGCCATAATAAATGTAAGTGTAAAAATCTAATTTATTAAATTTCAGTTTTAAATTCCATTAGGAGAAATTGTTCTTCATATAGGATAGGGCCTGTACATACGTCCATTTACTCATTGTGATACTTTAGTTAAGTTCGAATTCTTGATAGAGGTATAATCACCCCAAAACAATCTTCAGTCTATAGGAGAATTATATCAGTTAAGGGGTCAGCTAGAGTAGAAACACAGACAAACATCCTGCCTCTTCAATATATAGGGATAAAATAGGTAATAGAAACTTATCCAGTTCAGCTTCAAAACCGATTAATATCCGCTGGATTAGAACCTGTTCTCAGCCATACTGAAAAATTATGTATAGCTTCGTATTACAGAAATTTTCAGTCCCTTCAGGGCTAAAAAAACTGGTTTTAATCTCATAATTTTGATTTTAATATCCGCAGAAAGCTGTATAAAATATCAAATAAATAGTTATGTTAGTTTTATTGTCTTTATATTTTTTAAATTTTTATCATTTTGCTAAATCTTAAATCTTAATAGATTTTGTCAGAATATTGTTTATGTGCTGTTTATTACACTAGTCCCCAAAGTTTTATCATAACGTTTCTTATTTATTGGCTTAATAACTTTGGGGACTTTTATATAATTTTAATTAGTTGGTTCGTCAAGTTGAGTGTTCAAACGTTTAAACCACCAATTATAATCTACAGAAGGGGTAATTTTGTGTAATATCATGTATATTAACATCGGCCATTGTCTTATCCCTTTATATCCCTGCCCAAATGCACTCTAGCGCAACGGTAAATAGATAGTTGAAATATTTGGTGAGATTTCCTTTCCGCAAACAAAGTAGTAATGCTTTTAATGTGTGCAGCTTAAGGTTAGGGTTGGGCCGGATACTTTTTGGCCGGATATCTGGCCAACATTTAATATCCAGCAAATTACCAGATATCCGGCCGGATATCCGGCATTAAAAACCAGCCGGATATTGAAAATGGCCGGATATCCGGCCCAACTCTACATCAATATCGGTAACTACTAACTGAATGAGTTTTATAGGGAAGCCTTAAATAGAATCCTTTATGACTTTATAGTCTTGGGATGGTTTCAGGCTATTTTTTCGCCCCCTCCCTATCCCTTCCAAGGGGCCCCTAGATGTTGGGGGCTCAGCCCCTAGTATTTGCATAATGTGTATTCTATAAGACATAATCCAAGATGTCTGTCTGTGTGTACTTAAGGATCTCGCTAACCGCTGTACCTATATGGTTCTCCTTTACAGGGTAGCTTCTCATAAGGCCTGTGAAAGTTTATATCTATTTTTGGTGAAGGTCCCCCCTTTAAAAAAAAACTTGAAACCTTAAAATTTATTCTTACTATTTATTTTTTCAACTAAAATAAAAAAAAATGTGGAGGAGGGGGGAGGGCGACTTTTTAAGTGCCACTTGAGGCCTCTAGAGGCACAGCCGCTAGTATTATATAAAACCCTACGTCTGTAACTTCTAGCCTGTAAAATTATATTTTATTTTGCCCTTTATGCGGCATTGATGTTCAACCGAAATTTTTGTCCTAGCCTACAATAATATCTTAAAATAAAATCATAGTCAGCTTGAAAATAGATTAGATTAGATTAGATTTATTATTCTTGGGTGTACATACATAGAAAAAAAAACAACAAAATAATAAATGAATTAAATGAATATTATATACATTTATATATACAGTCAAATTTTATTGATATGATTAATTTATAAAAAAATTTTCTTCCCAAATGGCAGTTTCCTAAAAACTAGGAAGTATGCAGTAATGTGTATTCACACATTGTTTTCATACAGGCCATATAAATAAGACAAAAAAAAATAGAAAAAAAGATAATAAGCAATAAATAAAATCATATTGGAGAGGAAAGAATGATAATAGGAAGGATTGATTAGGACATACAAGTCTCACACCATTATTGCAATAATAGAAATTAAAAAAAAATTTAACAAATAGATTTTGATTGATTTATCAGATTTCAAACAATATTGAAAAGAAATATAATTTTATCTACATTCTTGACATAATGGGTTGTTACACACTAAAGTTAAGCTTGATAACAAAGATTCTTTTAGATTTTTTATAAATTTTTTTCTTGATTGATTGTGGGTTAATAAATCATTATTACAATGGTTATTCCATAATTCTTGGAAATGATACTTAGGAAATCTTTCAATAGATTTAAACTTCGGTTTTTTAACATCAAACATATTAGAGTTTCTAAGATTTCTGGTATGTAATTGATTACGGCGAAGCCATGTACCTTGAAAGGAACTTGGTAGCTTACTGTTTATAAAATCATACATAAATAATAATTTCAAATAATTAGCTGATTCATGTAAAGGAAGGACATTCATTTTTTTAAATAAAGGCATTGTGTGTGAGATGTGTTTCTTACTAAAAACAATTCTTATTGCCTTTTTTTGCAATTTAATTAATGGGTCCATAGTAGATTTTAGACCACAACTCCAGGCAGGTAAACAGTAAAGTAAATGACTATTTATAAGTGAGTGAAAAAGCATTTTTTTGCTATCTAAATTCAGTATATGTTTAGCTCTATTTATAAGAAATAAGGAACTAGAAATCTTTTTACGTAAATGTTCTACATGATATTTAAAATTCAAAGAAGGATCTATAAATACACCTAGGAATTTAATTGCAGGAATATTGCTACTTGAATTGACATAATTTAAGATTTTTATTTTCTCAGGATCAAACTCATTTTCATTGTTAAAGTTTAGCTTAATATTAAGAGCATTCCAATCAATAGTATTTTCATTTTTATTAAATATCATGATTTTAGTTTTATCAGGATTTAAGCTCATTTGATTACTCCTAAACCAATCAGATATCTTTTTAAGTTCATTGTTTAATTTCAGTTTTATCTCTGTAAAGTTTTTACCAGAAATTAAAAAATTACTGTCATCAGCAAATAATAGGGTAAATAAATCAGTACAGTTTTTAAGATCATTTATGTAGATTAAAAATAGAATTGGTCCTAAAATAGAGCCCTGTGGGACACCTCTATCTATGTTCAGCTTTGTTGAGTCAGTGTTGTTTACATGTACAAATTGCTGTCTATTACTTAAATAATTTTTAAACCATTCAAGTTCAACGCCATTAATGCCAATTTTTGACAACTTTTTAATTAAAATAGAGTGTGGAATTGTATCAAAACATTTTGCAAGATCACAGAAGACTCCAATTACAGTTTTATTATCATTTTTTGCTTCAGCTATATAATTTAAGAGGTGTATCACGGGGTGTATTGTAGACTTTTTTGATTGAAATCCATACTGATGTTCAAAAATGATATTATTTCTAATCAAATAGCATGACAGTTGTTGATAAATGACTTTTTCTAAAACTTTTGAGAAAATAGCTAATAAACTTATCGGCCTATAGTTTGATGGATCAGCTTTTTCATTAGAATTATTCCCTTTTAACTTAAAAATAGGTATAACTTTTGCGATTTTAAATTCAGAAGGTATTTTTCCAGTTAAAATAGTTTGGTTAATGACATGAGAGAGAGGAAGGGCAATAACAGAAATTATTTTCTTCAAAAAAGAATTTGACAGGCCAAAAATATCCATACTTTGTTTATTTCCCATTTTTTTAACAATATCTATAACTATATTTGGGTTTATTGTATGCATTTTAAAACTGGAATTATAATTAGGTATATAGCTACACGGATCAATGTTAGAAGGATTTATTTTAGATGATATCTTGCTTGCTACAGAAGTGAAGTGTTCATTCAATTTCTCAGAAATTTCTGCATTATCTAAATATATAGCATCATTAAACTTCAATTCATTGATACATGTTGCTTTATCTTTTGTTTTTCGGATTGCATCTCTAATAATATCCCAAGTTTTCCTCAAGTCAGATTTACATTTTTTTAGCTCATTGCAATAATACAATTTTCTAGCTGTTTTTATTGCACGATTATAGACATTTCTATATCTATTATACATCCTAATATTATCAGCAGTTGGTTCATTAATACTTAACGTGGACAATTCAAATTTTTTATCTCTACATCTCATTAAACCATCAGTCATAAATTTTTCAATTTTATGTATGTTCTTATTAATTCTAATCCTTTGTAAAGGAAAAGAAAGTTCATAAAATTCATTAAAAAGCTCATAGAATTTATTAAAACAATTTTGGGGTTCTAAACTGTTAGTTACATTTTCCCAATTAACATTTCTTAATAGATTGATAAACCCAGTAATTTTTTCTTCATTAATATTTCTTGTAAAAAAATAAGATTCTTTACTTGCTTTATATGAATAAGGTGTTATTGTGAAAATTGGGAAATGATCAGATATATCATTTAATAAAATTCCTGAATGAAAACTATTATCTTTTGCGTTAGTAAAAATTTGGTCAATACATGTTGCTGATGTCCTAGAAATTCTTGTTGGTCTTGTTATCAAAGATAAAAAACCATTTGCAATGCAATTTTCAAGGAAATCATTTGTTTTTTCATGACAGTGATACTTTAAGATGTCAAAATTAGAATCTGTGAAAATGTAAGAGGCACATTTAAAAGACATTAATTTACTTTGTAGGTTAGAAAAATTATCAATAAAAAAATCCATTTGTTGAGATTCAGTAAATCCCATTATAGAAGTATTAGGCCGGTAGACATTACTCAAAACAAATTTTTCTTTGTTATATTCAAGTTGAATTGTGAGTGACTCAAATAAGCCTTCTTCAAATGTTGACAATTCATTCAATATTTTGAATTTTAGATTTTTATGAATATAATAAGCTATCCCGCCGCCCCCTTTATTCTTTCTACATTTATAGATAAAGATATAATCATCTATTTTAAATATATCTTGGTCATAAATAGTCCAGACTTCTTGCAAAGATATTACATCTATTGTAACTTTATTTTCTTTTAAATAATCTATATATTCTTTAAGCTGAATAAATTTACTATTAAGACTCTGAATGTTCCAAGAAAGAAATTTTAATGTTTGAAATTGCTTACATTTTTCAATAAATTGTTTGTTATTAAAATATGAACATGCCAAATCAATTTCATAATACGGATTTTCATAATTATTACCATTTAATGTAGAATCTTTATATCTAGATAAGAAATCATATTCAATATTATTTAAAATCTGACAAATACTACCCACCCTATCGAAAATCATTAGATAAATATAGTGTGAGACAAATACATAAAGGGTATGATGAAGAAACGAAGTTGGGGGAAAATAGGGAGAAGTTTTTAATGAATGAAAAATAAGGAAATTGGGTGTAGATTAACATGTAAACAAAACTCAGCCTACAAGGGTATTATATTAATTTTACATGAAGCAATTTTTAGTTGCGAAGCTACTCTATAATTTAAATATTATAAAATATAATGTAAGAGGATAAAACTTAGAAAAAAAATCAAAGTATTACATATAATAGAATCATAATGTTTAACATTTAACAATATTTCTCAATTATTTGATTAGGTGTGATTTCAAACATTTTCACTTTGAATACTTTATCACTCTTTTTAGTAATAAATTTGACAATTTTGCCATCTAGATGCCAAACTTTTTCAAATTTCTCAGATTGAATCAATTTTTGCATGACAGCATAACGGCGTTTGGTAAATAAATGTATTTTAACATTTTATTTAAAGTTTTCTAATATCGATCTGTCTTTGGTAGGATTATAAATTTATATTAAATCTTAAATGGGTTTTAAAAATTGGTAATATTGTCATTATCCATAAATTATTAATTTTAACATCCATAAAAGCGAAGCTCTGCAATCAAAAAAGGGCCAAACGAACATTAACACTTAACATAAAGTGTAAGAACAGAATAATCAGAATATAAATGTATAAAAGTCGAAACAAAATTGTAAGTATTTTTTTTTAAAACGTTTCAAATCAGTGGCGTGCGAAATGAAGGGGGCATTTGGGACGATCGCCCCCCCCCCTAGAGCCCAAAACTCCCCCCCCCAAAAAAAAAAAAATGTTGGAAAATGCCCCAAAATGCCACCCCCTGGTGAACAAAAATGCCCCATTTTGCCCCTCTTACCTTTAAAAAGCAAAATTCTCCTAGCGTTTCCACAAGAACAAGAATTATCAAAATAAAATTCTGGCGCTTCGCGCCAATTAGGTAGTCACTGTTCAATTAATCTACTAAATTTTAGAATTATCACTAATACATTTTTTAACTTATGTATAAAAAGACAGGGATCTAAAGGGATAAGACAATGGCCGAAAAAATTGGTGTACATCCCAAATGATGATACACAAAATTTCCCTTTTATTAGATTAGCAGATTAGAATTAGTGGTTGAAACGTTTGAACACTCAACTTAATGAATCAATCAACCAAAATCCACTAAATTTTAGAATTATTACTAATTACATTTTTAACTTATGTAGGAAAAGACAGGGATCTAAAGGGATAAGACAATGGCCAATAAATTGGTGTACATCCCCAATGATGATACACAAAATTTCTCCTTTTGTAAAATAAAATTAGTGGTTGAAACATTTGAACACTTAACTTAAAGAATCAATAAACTAAAACCCCAAACATGATAAGCCAACAAATATATTTTTATTATAAAACTTTGGGGACTACTGTAATAAACAGTCCAATGTCCTCCCCCCCCCCCCCCCCGAAAAAGTTGTGATCTGTTTATGCTTAACATAGCAAAGCAGGTAATGGAAATCAATTTATTTTTGTTGGTGAAGCTACTTTATAATTTACTTTGTCTGGCCGTCCGTCAGTCAGTCTGTAACACTATGGGAGAAACGTTCTTGGCTCCTATTTAAGAATGACAGCTAAAATTTTCAGAGATTTAATAAGTTAACATTTTACATATTTTAATCAAATTTCATTGAGATTTGCATTTTGGTTGGGGTGCTAGATCAATTCCTAGATTTTCAAAAATTTTTATTCATATTCTACATATTTTCACAAAGCTTCATTAGGGTTTGTTTATTTATTGCGGTGCTAGATCGATTTATAGATTTTCAGGTTTTTGTGATTTTCTCTTCTCATATTTAAGATTGACGGCTGTAATTTTCAGGGATTGTATAAATTTGCCCAATTCCCCCCTAAAGCAAAGTGGCCCCTGGGGGCACTTTGATTTAGGGGGGGCAAAATTTAGCAAAATGTTTTTTACTGTTTCAAATACAGGATGATGTTCAAGGACATACTTGTATTTTTATTACTTTATTTAGAGATGCTTCACTTATAATTTTGTTTATTTTTTAATTGAATTTTGCTGGCTAAATTTTTGATAATTTGGCAATCAAAATCATTCCAAATTAGAGGAAAATTACAGTATGGCAATCTTTTCAAATCTAGGAATTCTAAAATCAAGATTATTTCTTAATTGATAATTATCGACATTAAATTCTTCATTAGTTTCCCAAGTGTTCAAAAAAGATCTCTCTCTCTATCGCTCTTACTTGTGCTTTCTCTCTCACCCTCTCGCACTTTTTCTCTCAATCCATATTTACCCCCCTATCACTCTATCTTTATTACTCCAAATGACCAAATGGTAATTTTGCCACTTTTTCTCTCATAAACACACACACACACACACACCTCTCTCTCTCTCTCTCTCTCTCTCTCTCTCTCTCTCTCTCTCTCTCTCTCTCTCTCTCTCTCTTCTTCTTCTATTACTCCAAAATAAAAGCCATAAAATATTTGTATTTTTTCCAGTCGGAAGTAACATTCCTAAACTTGAAGGTTCCAAAAGTTTTTCTACAATTAAAATTTGTACGTACGTCCGTCTGTCCGAACGTTTGTAAAAGATTATTCATTTAGGCATGTTAGTCGTATTGTCCTTTCGATTTAAAAGATGAGTTCTATAACAGTTAGGTACAATTTTAAAAGCTTAATAACTGTATTATCAATACCTGTAAGTCTGTATGTTCTTTTTAAATATGATCATTTTTTTAATTTTTAAAAACAATGATTTATAGGTATATGATAATCTTTCTATTCATTCGATTTTTTTATAATAGAGATTTCTAAGAGTATTTGGTATAATGATTTAAGCGATATAATCAAGTCTTACAATGTAAGTTTGTCCGTATTATGTATTTTAAAATTTCACTTTAAACCCGTCAGAAAGCTTGATTTCCCTGAGGATTACAGACGGCTGCCAACAATTTTGGAACAGATTTACCCATTGATCTTAGGAGATAATTGATAACCAATTTTGGGTATCAGTGTATCGCGCGTTAATTAAGGGGGATGTATCACCACCACCACCCCCCTCGCACTAAAAATACACCCCTCTTGTTTTCTGTAATATACCCCCCTCAATTTTGGTTCAAAGGGGCTTCAAACGTTTTTAGAGGGTTGTCAAAATTTTTGGGTACGCTTCGAGCAACCCCATGGTAAACACCTCTGCTCGCTACTGCGTACTTCTCTAAAATAAATTAATTCAACCCCTTTTAAACCATGACAAAAAATTAAAATTTTCGAAATTTTAAAGTCAAAATGAGTTGCTGAATCACTCTGCCTTTTTTTAAAAGTACAACGAGAATTTTAAAACTTTAAAAGAACTTTAACAATTAATTCAAATAAAGTTAATATATTTTGAATTGGCAAAATAAATTGAAAGTTTTATTACGTAATTGATCAAATACAATTTTTATTAGTAGCAAAGCTGTTTTAGAATGTCGAATGTCCGTCTGTCTGTCAGACATACACTCTAAATTTGTCTATTAATTAAATAATATTTTCATTCATTGTGATGTTATTTAGCAATATACTTTATTACTAGCGGTTACGCCCCCTATATGCCTCTAGTGGCATTGTGGAAAAGAGTAGGGGACCATCAAAATTTTCCCCCAAAAAATTAAGTCACTTCTTTCTAGGGGCGATTTTTCTTGTGAAGTGGTGTACCCAACCCTAAAATAGTTTTAAACCTTCCCTGGAACTAGGAGAAGCTACATTGTAAAAGAGAACCATATCAGTTCAATAAGTGGCAAGATTCTTTGGTACCCTATCTATCTATCTTTTAGTTCATATATTTCCATATCTATCTATCTTTTAGTCTATCTAGTACGCTATCTATCTATCTTTTAGTCCTTCTAGTACGCTATCAGTATCTATCTTTTAGTCTATCTAGTACGCTATCCATCTATCTGTTAGTCCTTCTAGTACGCTATCTATCTATCTTTTAGTCCTTCTAGTACGCTATCTATCTATCTTTTAGTCTATCTAGTACCCTATCTATCTATCTTTTAGGCCATCTAGTACCCTACTAATCAATCTATCTTTTAGGCCATCTAGTACCCTACTAATCAATCTATCTATCTATTTCAGAGCTATACATATGATTTTAAGCAATGAATGTTTGGGTATTATGTCCTTGCTGTATGGAATTCAGTTTCCGTGTGGTAGCTCCACCCCACAAGAGGTATGTATAGAGTAGCTTTGCTCATTAAGAAAACAAGGATGACAACATCCATATAAGCAATGAATGTTCGGAATTCAGTTTCCGTGTGGTAGCTCCAAACCACAAGAGGTATGTATAGAGTAGCTTTGCTCATAAATAAAACAAGGATGACAACATCCATATAAGCAATGAATGTTCGGAATTCAGTTTCCGTGTGGTAGCTCCAAACCACAAGAGGTATGTATAGAGTAGCTTTGCTCATAAATAAAACAAGGATGACAACATCCATAGAAGCAATGAATGCTTATGTCCTTACAATATGGAATTCAGTTTCCGTGTGGTAGCTCCACCCCACAAGAGGTATGTATACAGTAGCTTTGCTCATAAATAAAACAAGGATGACAACATCCATAGAAGCAATAAATGTTTGGGCATTAGTTCTTTGCTGTACAGGATTCAGTTTCCGTGTGGTAGCTCCACCCCACAAGAGATATGTATAGAGTTCCTTTTAGAGAGAGAGGGGACAATGGGCCGTTTACTAAACTAGTCCCCAAAGTTTTAGTATAACGTGTTCTTATTCGTTGGCTTAACAACTTTTGGAACTTTTAGTTAATTTTGATTGGTTGGTTAATTAAGTTGAGTGTTCAAACTTTCAACTACTAATCCAAATCTACAGAAAGGGTAATTTGTGTATCATCAATGGGGATGTACATCAATTTATCGGCCATTATCTCATCCCATTGAGGTGTTCTAAGAAAAACAAGGATGACAACATTTATAAAAGCAAAGCTCTAAAATCAGAAGGAAGGGCAAATTAACAATAGCACTTGTAGAGTGTCAGAACTTAATAAGCAGAACATAATTTTTTTCTCATGATTTTTGGGTATAGCTGGGAACCGATTCTAATCCAGCGAATATTAATCGGTTTCAAAGCCATACTGAAAAAAGTATCCTACAAAAAATTTTATTTATCGTAAATTTAATTGAATTTAAGCTTTGTTAATAGATAATGACGTTTATATTCAAAAGAAGTAAAAAAAAATTTTAATAAACAATGGCGACTAGTCCAAAAATAGCGAAGGTATACGTATACCATGAAAATCAGTCAAATATTGAAAAAGTTAAGATGTAAAGGGATAAGACAATAGCCGTATCATAATTCACAAAATTATCCCTTCTGTAGATTACAATTAGAGGTTGAAACTTTTGGACACTCAACTTCATGAACCAATAAATAAAAATTTAATAAAGGTCCCCAATGTAAGAAAACGTTATTATAAAACTTTGGGAACTATGTAAACAGCCCAATGTCCCCTCCCCCCTTGACAGAAAAAAGACAAAGAAAAATAAAAATACGTGAATGTTAGGTATCGGGACAAAGTGTCTCAAAAATCATCCATGTGACGTCATAATAATGAGGGAGCTGAGAGGAGAAGATATAGATAATCACTCATTTTTATGACGTCACATTGGTAATTTTTGAGATAATTTGTCCCGCTACGAATGTTAGATCATCTTGCTTATTAAAGTTTTTATTTTAAATTCAACAAAACAAATAAACAAAGGATGTATTGTATTTTTCTATAGACAATATAATTGGCAGTGTATTCACCCAGGGAAGGAGGGGACATTGCAGGACTGTAAATTATACTGGTAACCAAAGTTGTTTTTCCTTTGATGACTATTAAACTTTGGGAACTTTTTATTAATCTTGATTGTTTGTTTTCACCCAATAATCTTAATCGACAGAGGGGTATTTTTGTTTATCATCATTGTGCATCAACTTATTGTTCATTATTCTATCCCTTAAATATATATATCTAATTCAGACAACTACCTGGTTGCAGTGGTGGGGACCTATTTCGTCTGCTAGCAAAAAGCTTTCTGCCTTTTTGTAGCAACTTGGCTGTGTTAATAATTACGACCCAATTGAAAATCGTCACAGGCCTCCAATCTCTGATCAAACAGTAATTTAAATCCTGCCCCTCTATTATTTTACTTAAATAATTGGATACACAAAAAAAAACAATAGAATAAGATAATTGTATATTCTTTTGATTTAGGATAGATATATATAAAATATAAACAAATGCGATTTTAAAGTCAAACCAACATTAATAACGTAAAAAAATTTTCTAGATTGATATTTCAAAGAAGAAATAAATTTTTTATTACAATTAGACTATTAAAAGTTTTTGTATTTAATTTTCAATGTTTTGGTTAAAGGTTAAATTGGGGGCAAATTATATATGTCTATTATAGGGTTATTTACTTTATAAGATCAACTAGCGGCTTTACCCCTAGCCATTAGGGGCTTTGCCCAAGAGGTAATTTTTAAAAAAATATGTACCTCTGGTGCACCAGCACCAGCTGCAACCACCACATTTTAAATTAACTGCCTAAAAAAATTGAGGGGGATTTTTTTTGTATTTTTTTTTTGGGGGGGGGGGTGTTTTCAAATAATTTAATTCTCGTTTTGAGTGTTCCTTTCTTGTATGGACCTAACAATGTTATAATTCCAGAAACTTGAAAATTTTAATTTACCATCTATTTTGAAAGACCCTATTCAAAACCAGGACAGGGTCTGTGCCTTCTAGGAAAGTTACATATAGCCCTTATATATATTGATAAAAGATAAAGCTATACAGTGGTTAAAGTAATCAACCCATAATCACTTAGGTTGATAAAAGATACAGCTATTCAGTGGTTAAATTAATCAACCCAAAATATTTAGGTTGTTAAAAGATACAGCTATGCAGTGGGCAAAGTGATCAACCCTTATAATCTCCTCGGTAAGATAATCAGTAGAGCAGCTTCTCCATAAGTAAAGCATGAAGGTTTGTCTGTACAGTTAAGGTTTTTAAAATCCAAATAAACTTAATAACTTCCATTCACAACTGATTTGTATTTGATTTGAAGAACAAAATTCATTCTAGCCCCTATGGGAGGCTCTATCCCTGCAATGGCATACCTAATGTACTCGTCAAATCTTTACTTAACCTAATGATATTCAATTAGCATCAAAAGTATGTGTAGTCCATATGCAATATGAGGGAAATGCCATTAAATAAAAAATGTAAGACCTCCACCTGCTATCCATTCTTTCGCTCTCTTTTTTTTCTTCTCTCTTCTTTTTCTTTTCGTTCTCTTATCTTTCTCTTTTCTTTATCGTTTCTTTCTCTTTTTTTTCTCTTCCTTTCTTGTTTTCTCTCTATTTCTTTCTCTTTTCTCTCTTTTCTTTCTCTTTTCTTTCTCTTTTCTTTCTCTTTTCTTTCTCTTTTCTTTCTCTTTTCTTTCTCTTTTCTTTCTCTTTTCTTTCTCTTTTCTTTCTCTTTTCTTTCTCTTTTCTTTCTCTTTTCTTTCTCTTTTCTCTCTCTTTTCTCTCTCTCTTTCTGTCTTTTAAAGTAAATCCTTATTTTTTTTCCATTTTTCTATACATTTCTATGACATAGGTCCACTAAAGAAGCGTTCCAAGGAAGAAAATGGATTCCCCATGCCTGATGATCACGTGATACCTGAGCAAACAACAGCTGATGATGATTACCATATTGAAGACGACTTTCAAGAAACAGCTTATAACTATGACGACACTGATTTGGATGAACAGGAACCGGAAATGTCAGCTGATAAAAAGTCGTATGCCTATGAAATGGCGTCAAATCCTTGGGAGGAAAAGCTGTTTGAGGATAGATTTGGCTCTGGCAGTGGGATTGATAAGCGGTTTACTTCATTTCGGATGCCTCGAGAGTTTATTCAAAGCCTGAAAGATGATGGTTTATTAGCAGCGGATAAAAGATTTACCTCCTTTCGAATGCCACCACAAGAATTTCTCAACAACCTGAAAATGAGTGGTCTTATGTCACCTGTCAAGCGGTTCACATCATTTAGAATGAAACCAGATGAGTTTCTAAAAAACCTTAAAGCAAGTGGCCTTATGAAACAACAGCAGAAACGATTTTCATCCTTCCGCATGCAGCCGGAAGAATTGCTGAAACAGCTTCGTGAAGGTGGGTTGATCAAGCCAGGCCAAAAAAGATTTTCATCCTTTCGCATGCAACCCGAAGAAATGCTGAAGAGCCTTAAAGCAGCTGGACTAATGAGGGCAAAGCCTGCCAAAAGATTCACCTCATTCAGAATGCCCCCACAACAGTTTCTGGATAATTTGAAGGCCAATGGCCTTATGGCTGCTGACAAGCGCTTCACATCATTCCGTATGACACCGCGTGACCTGGTAGAACAGCTGAAGAGCAAGGGACTGCTGAACTCTAATGGCAATAGTAAGGGTAGGCAGGCTGGTAGTAGAACAGCTGCTTATGCCAAGAGGTTTACCTCATTCCGGTTCAGGCCTGAATGTAAGTATACATTTTATCATATTGGAAGGTGACAAAGTGTCTTAAAAATCAGCCATGTGATGTCATAAAAATGAGGGAGATGAGTGGAGAAGTGGGAAAGAAAACCTCTAAAAAAGAAATGGATAATCACTCATTTTTAAGACGTCACATGGCTGATTTTTGAGATACTTTGTCCCCTTCTATAATATCTCTTAGTACTATCTTACTTTTAAGCTTCTGAAAAGTAATAGGTTGGTTTAAGCTATTTTCTTTTGGTGCTTTTTTACTAGGTGAGCCTTATTTTCAATATATTTCAAAATAAGGAAACTGTGAGGGGACAATTGAAAAAAATCCAATTACTTACATATGTGTATATAGAATATTTGGTTAAAGTAACTATGCAATTAATGAATTCTTTACAATTTTTATGGAAAATCCTCTTTAATTTAAAATTCCCCAAAAACCTATATATTTTTAATTGGTTTTAGATAAAATTTAAGACTATTTTATACTAAAGCATCAAGGAAAAGAAATTTTGCAAGTCCTTATAACTTTAAAGTCAAGATATTCTGCATGGGACTGTGAATTTTACTAGTAACCAAAGTTTTATAAAAACAAATTCTCTTATTGAAAACTTTAAGCACTTTAATTATATCTTGTTTGGTTAATTGAAATTTGCAGTGTCCAAAACTTTCAACAAATAACTTATTATTTAAATAAAGATAATATTATGCAAAGGGGTGGTTGAAAGTGGTCCAATTGTATTCAAAAGATTTTGGTATAAATTCTTTATAATTCTAAATTATCTATGCTTATTAATCATGCATTCAACATTCATAAAAACTTAAATATGGAAATGTATTCAAAAAGTTATTTCAATAAAACAGCTTTTTCACTAAATTTACTACTATGTTACCTGCGACCGTGGCTCAACTAAAAACGTTGAAAATGGTTCCTACTGCTGCTATGTCAGGTGCGCGATGTAAATAGTTAGGGTATGGGGAATACCTTGGCCCATAAACAGGCACAACTCATTACCATGCACAGACATGACTTTTCAGACAAAGGTTGTGCAATCAAAGGGTTGTTTGTCTGTTGGATATTACTAATCTAATATACTTTTTATTTTTATCTATTTTTGTCACAATTAGTGAATATGTTTCATTTAATCATTTGATAATAGTTACATTAGCTATTGTGTCCTACATAAAATCAATAATATGTAAAAAAAAACAAGGATGACAACATCCATAAAAGCGAAGCTCTGAAACGATATGACAGACGATATAACTTTTGTTGAGTGTCAGAACTGAATATACAAAATATGAAAATAAAAGGTTTGACAAAATTACACGTAAATTTGTTGCAAAACTTGTTAAATACAGAATTCTGTTTAAGGACATACTGACATTTTTAATACTTGATTATAGAGATGCTTCGCTCATAATATTGTATCTTATTGTA
The DNA here is from genome assembly GCF_053477335.1 of Acartia tonsa. NCBI lineage: Eukaryota > Metazoa > Arthropoda > Copepoda > Calanoida > Acartiidae > Acartia > Acartia tonsa. The sequence continues at coordinate 2,215,965 of NC_137271.1, read as the reverse complement.
ATAGGAATCAGTAATCAAAAAATCAGATCGATCGGATGATTTTATCACATAAAAAATTGTTATTAAAAAAGTACAAAAATCAACATGTTTAAAATGGACGTACTGACATTCTGGTAACGAATATAGAGTTACTACGATTTCTAAGTCGTACCTAGCTACTACAGGAATCACCATGCAAAGTTTGAAATCGATAGGACAATTTTAACATGCCTAAATTAACCAATAAAAGCTAACTATCTCGGATGGACGTACGGACGGACGTACGGACCATCCCTAATTATAGAAAAGCTTCGCTTTTAAAAATTAGGTATTTTAAAAGCAAAGCGTTTTCTATAATTAGGGTAGGTCCGTCAGTCCGTAACGATAGCTCTAATGGTTAATTTAAGCATGTTAGAATTGTCCCATCGATTTCATTCTTATGTCTGTAATAATTTGCCATGATTTAGAAAGAGTAGCAACCCTATATTCACAACCAGAATGTCTGTACGTTCATTAAAACATATTGATTATGAACATTATTTTAGTTATGACCAAAGGAGAAGAATTGAAAAAGCCGAACAACAATGGAAAAATCGGTACTCATGCTCATGAGATGGAGGAAGAAAAAGGACTTTTGATGGTAGGTCACTTGTCTTCGTGTCTTTAATAGACAGATAGATAGGTAGATAGATAGATAGATAGATAGATAGATAGATAGATAGATAGATAGATAGATAGATAGATAGATAGATAGATAGATAGATAGATAGATAGATTTGCCTTTCATAAATAAGTCCCAAACGGACCTAAAACATAATGGAACAATTTAAGAAATAAATATAAAATATGTGGGGTGTTCGTAGTTTTTGTATGTTTTTTTTATTACTTTTATCGGATTAGTTCTTATGTTCTTAAGGGGTTTTGTACTTAGACCTTTTGTCGAATCAGGTCTTTTGTAGCAACGCCTTTAAGATATCTGTAAGATCTCCTTTTATTGAAAAACATAATAAACAAAAACAATAGTTAAAACCATTAGAAAATCGAAGCAAAAATATAACTTAAAATAAGAAAATTGCTTATAATATATTTGGACATATTAACGGATAAAGTAGATGTAAAATCAATCTTAACAAAAAAGAGAATTCTTATGAAGCAGCAGATTAAGTAACCTTAACTAATAAAAGATAAATTAATTTGGATCATGGAAAGAAAACAAAGTAGCGAGTTTCGTCGTATTTTCGCAGGGGCTAGAAATAGGAGAAAAGCTACTGTGAAAATATGACGAAACTCCCCACTTCTTTTTCTTTTCATGATCCATTAAATCATTAAAGTTAATCTTTAAAAAGCATTAAAACGTACAAAGTGTACTAAAAAATTGTATTAATATTTTTTTTTCTTTTTTCATGCAGAAAAGGCCGAAGGTAGGTAATTAACTTTTAAAAGGTGAATTATAGAGTAGCTTCATTATTGAAAATAGCAAAGCTACTCTATAATTTGAAATGATTGTTCGTCCGACTGTCTGTTAGAATTAACATTAGGGAAACAGGATTTTCTCACTCTCTATTCAGGATAGAAACCTAAAATTTTTGGTTAAGATTTCTTGTACCAATGAGCATCAAGTACGCTACTAAAGGTAAATAAAGGTTTTGTGATTTTCTATATATTTATCTCTTTAATCTTTAGTAATCTTTTATTCATTACTTATTTAAGTTATCATTATAATATAAACAGTATATCAAATAAGATTTATATCATTTATCTTTATAATATAATAGGACTAGCCTACAGCTCACGTTGTTCGCTGGTCTGTAATCCTATTCATATATTGCTATACTTACTATGTCTGTCTGTTGTGCACCATTTTTGCTTTCATTTGCTTTGCCTTTTATTTTTTTAATTCAAGAGCTTCTGTAGTTATGGATGTTGTTATCCTTATTTATCTGTTAAAAGTTTTATTCCTCACCTTCTTCGCTATTCTGTCTATAGTGCTTTGAAATTAATAAAATTACTGTAGGGGAAATGTTTATTTTCCCTTCTGCTATTTAAAATAGAAGATTGAATTTTTTTGAGTCCAATGCACTTCTGCCCGCCTAACAGTCGATCAATCAGTACTGCATAAACACAACTTTATTTTCTGATATCAAAGACTGTTAACATTTTGTGTGAAGATTTGTATGACCACTGTTCTGATCATTGTTTGTCATTCTGTCGGTTATGCCCCTTTTCCTTCTTTTTGCTTTTGTGTTTTTACATTTACAATTAGGAACGTTGCTACATGTGGATATTATCATCATTGTTGATGATTTTTAAACTCAGGGATCTTAGGAGATAATGTACTATATTTATTTTACATCCCCCATGATGATAAATAAAGGTAAGCCTTCTGTTGATTAAAAAGTTTGGACGAAACACAGATCAAGTTTTTTAGTCAAAGTGGTTACTAAACTTTGGTTTACAGTGTAATTTACAGTCAAATGTTCCCTCCTTCCCTGAGCAAAAGAAATTCTGGAATTGAAACTATCCTTCTTACTCTATAATTCACATGGTCCATTAGTCTTTTGGATCGAGACATCATATTTTAATAGCTAAAATATTTGTTTTCTCAGCTGCTATAAAAATTAGATGGTTTAAATTTTTAATCAAGATTATATTGACACATTTGCAAAATTCATTTTCATTTAGTAGCGAAGATTATCTATAATTCAAAATGTCTTTCCGTTCGTCTGTTGGCTATGATTAGAGGAAAATGTGATTTTCTCATTTGCTATTCAATGGCTGAAAAGTTGTGTAAATATTCCCTACATAGCTTGCCAGTATGGGCCTCAGTTATTGTTTAGTTCATTCATCCAGTAAGAGGGAAGGAAAAATATCTAATGTCCTAGTCCTCTCACATACACCCTTCCTCACTCCCCCATTTTCACATTGGAATGAAATATAATCCTTTTAGTTAATTTCTGTTGTTGTTTCATATTCCTATTTTATTTTCTTTAAACTTGTATATCATCTATTGCAAAGGCTATCCAATATTACCTCTCACGAGATTGTTTAGTCCTTTGACACTGTACATAATTATTATTTGATCTGTCCTTCATATTTTATTCATATTCAATTTTTTTGTTTGTATATGAATATTTAATACCTGTATTATAACACTGTTATTATTTTTACTTGTTATGTGTGTCATAAAATAAATATCTAATCTAATCTAATATCTAATCTAAAATGGGGTAAAAGGGTTGTATAATGTTGTTAATGATCTATTTCTTGTTAAAAGCAAAACTTTAAATAAATATTTAAATACCAAGGAATTAAATGATCGATCGATATAACCCCCCCCCCCCTCTCTCTCTCTCTCTCCTTCTTTCTCTCTCACTCTCCCTGTTCTCTCTCTCTCTCTCGCTCTGTCTCTCTCTCTCCCCCCGATCCCTTTCTCTCCCTCCCCCTCTCTCCCTCGCTATCTCTCTTTCTCTCGCTTCTCTCTCTCTCTCTCCCTCTCTTCATACTCAACAAAATATTAAGTTAGAATAGTTAACGTCTTAGAATATCTGTTAACTGATCTATTCAGTAATATGTTTAATATTTAAACCCAATGTATAAATACACGATTTAACGTTTTGCTTCATTTTTATATATTTTTTACAGATTAAAATCCAAACATTTTTCATTTCAAATTTTTGTCCTGAAAGGGTTAAAATGATTAGTTTAATATCTGACCGCATTACGGGGAGTGTCGCATGAATCAATTTATTGTAAAACTAAGTTTTCTTACGTTTACTATATTATAAACTTAATTTTTCTGTTTTATAAATACAAATCAAATACTTCAATGTTATTTAAATAGCAACATTAATATAAAAAATGCATTTATGAAGCAAAAAGTAGAATAATGGGTATTATCGTTCTGGGCAATGAGATTTTAATAGTGATCATTGAAGCACTATGAGTTTTGAACCTTTTATTCTTGGGAGATTCGAGCTCGTTTATAGACGTTTACTTCCTATATAGATCTGTCATGGATCTTGATGCAATACAGCAACCCGTTTTGTACCAATGTACATGTTAAAAATTGGAAGATTTCATTAAATAAAAGTTGTCGCAAATATAGGTATTAAATAACTTTCATGTATTTGGAAGCAATTGAGTAAATTTATAATATTAATCATTTTCTTAAGTAGTAAATAATCCTATTTGTGGGAAAGTGGAGAGGGGTAAATTTGATGGATCCTTCTAACAATTTGGCTACGACAACAGCCTGTAATGAGTTGGGCTATGAAGGACATTTTGAATATTGAATTCAAGGGAAAAGTGAATAATAGTCTGACAAACAATTCTAAAGGGAAATTTCCCCACAACCCCCTTTTCCTTTTCCTCGCCTTCTTACCCACCCCTCTTCAGTTACATCAAAAAACAAGATATACCCCCACCTTACTTCCAAAGCTTTCGTGATTTTTTGTAGAATTGATTGTTAGAATAGCTAGGCCTGATTGAATACCATCCTCTCAACCCTTAAAGGATTGTAGCGTGTTTGCTTTCTGTCAAGTAGGTATTGTGTTCAAGTCTCTGCCACTACTCCGTCATACTAGTGAGAGTAGGAAAAATATTTTAACCCATAAACAACTCATTAATATTATAGGTTTTTCTTGACAATGATCCAATAATATAAAGTTGTTGAACTTTGGATTCAAATTTATTTTAAGGGGCTAGGTGTCAAATGTTTGTTTATAAATCGTATTGCATAATTTAGTATTATTTTTTTGACACAGTAATACATACATTATTGTGTTAAATACAATAAATGATATTAAAAATATTTATCTAGAGCTCTGAAATAGAAGAAACTGGAAATGAGAATGAATATTCAAATGCCAAGGTAAATATAAAAATTGTCTAGTGTAAAAATTATCTGATTAATATGAAACAATATAGGTATTAATATACTAATGGAAAATTTATAACCTTTCAATGTTATTTTTAGTTTTTGATATGAAAAGGGCAGCTACTCTATAATTGTTTCCTTATTCGTTGGCTAAACTTTGATGGTTTGTTTATTAAGTTAAGTGTCAAAATGTTTTAACCACTCTTTGTAATCTACAGAAGAGCTAATTTTGTGTATCATCATTGGGGATGTACATCAATTTATCGGCCATTGTCTTATCCCTTTAGATCCCTTAATAAAATAATTAATTGTTTGTTATATACTTTAGTCTCGAGTTAAAGCCAGGCTTGCCAGATATATCCAGGATAAATCCTCCAGGTAAGGTTTATGTTTTTAATAGAAAAATATACAGATGGATAGAAAGATAGATAGAAAGATAGACTGAAAGAAAGATAGATAGAAAGATAGATGGAAAGATAGATGGAAAGATATATAAAAAGAAAGATAGATAGAAAGATAGACAGAAAGATAGATAGAAAGATAGACTGAAAGATAAATAGATAAAAAGATAGATAGAAAGATAGATAGATAGATAGATAGATAGATGGATAGATAGACTGAAAGAAAGATAGATATAAAGATAGATGGAAAGATAGATGGAAAGATATATAAAAAGAAAGATAGATAGAAAGATAGACAGAAAGATAGATAGAAAGATAGACTGAAAGATAAATAGATAAAAAGATAGATAGAGAGATAGATAGATAGACAGAAAGATACAAAGAAAGATACACAGAAGGATATATAGACAGAAAGATAGATAGATAGAAAGATAGATACCAGATTTTCATTTACTCTAATAAATGTTACTCCCCTATAATATCAAAGTCCCCTTCCATCCCTCCACCCTCTTCCCTTCTATTGGATGAAGGAAATGATCAATAAATGAGGTCCAAATTCTCCACCTAAATTGACGATGAATTTTCCCCTGTCAATATATCCACGTATTATATATCCATGATTTAGGTAAAATAAGCACTTTCACACAAAATACCTTGTTGAGCACTGGTGACACCCCCCTTCAGGGACGTCCAAGATTTTTATGTTTTTTTTTACAAAGTCTGAGGGGAATTCACATCCATTTACCCGAAGGCACAGGCTAAAAAAGCTGGTTTTAATCTTATGATTGTACATTTTTATATTCGTAGAAAGCTGGATATAATACGATGCTAGACATAGTTTTTTCGTATGGATGAGAACCGTTTCTTTTCCACCGGATTCGAATGAATATGAGAAATATATTTTAAATGTGAGAGAGGGTCATTTTATTACTTTAGTAATTTTGGGTACTTAGTAACCCCACAGGGCTAAGGCACCTAAGGTATTGGCCCCAAAGGGTTAGACATAAGATCCCCCTTATTTTCAATTCATTTTTTTAAAAAGAGGGGGGGGATATAATACTTAAAGGCACTTTGTTTGAAAGGACCAGTGTATAGTATATAAATCATTTTAATTACTTACAGTCTTTTTAATTAAGAAAACAAGGACGACAACATCTATTAAAACAAAGCATTAAAGAATAAGGAAAAATTATCATTAATAATTGGATGTATTTATTATAGAAAATACATTACTTTATTTATACCTAATTTTTACAGGAACTATTTTCTAGTGTTTAAAATTTATAGTACTATTCTAACGTGTATAAAAGATAGACTAAAAGATTGAACGATTGACCCTAAATGTATAAGAAACGCTTTTTATTTAAAAAAAGATTATACTTACAATAGGCTGTTTAGTCTCCAAAGTCCTATAATATTTAGGGACTAAATAATTTAACAACTTTGTGGACTTTAGTAAATTTTGATTTGTTGGTTCATTAAGTTGAGTATTCAAATGTTTCAACTACTAATTTTAATCTACAAAAGGGGTAACTTTGAGTATCATCATTAGAGATGTACATTAATTTATCGACAATTGTCTTATCCCTTTAGATCCCTGTATATCAACACATAATAAATCTCCCCCCCCCCCCTAGGGCTTGGTTATATTGTGCACCACCTAAATTTTGCAAAAAAAAAATGAAAATTACTTTTTATTAATAAAAATAATGCTTATGTAACAAAAATACAATACACAAAAAGAAAATAAATCTGTTTTCTTTTTTAAGTCTCAATTTACAGTTTCTTTAATTAGTTTATACCAATGCAATTCATCAAAAACTATCTAAACTTTTAGAAGCGAAGCTATTATATCATTAACTTTGGCTGTCCGTCCGTCAGTAAGTCCGTAACGCTATGGGGAAAATGAACTTTTAGTAGTGAAGCTACTATATTATTCACTTTTTCCAATAAGTCTATATTACAATAAATGCTCATGTAATCTCCTTGTCCGAATTCTAATTCATGATGTTTTTGTCTTCGCTACTTATGAATGTTGTCATACTTGTTTTATATTTGTTTTTATAAACTTTAAACATTGTACAACACATTCATGAAAGTTTAGGATCCTAAGGGATAAGACAATGAAGAATAAATTGATGTACACCCAAGATTATAATAAAACAAAATTACCCTTCTTTAGATTAGAATTATTGGTGGAAAAGTTTGGACACTTTTAGTTGATACTACTCCAAAGTTTTTAAGACAACCAATTAATATAAATTTGGGGACTACTATTATTTACTGTCCAATGTCCCCTCCCACCCTGATTAAAGTATAATAAAATAAAAATCAGGGGGTGGTTAGTTAGAATAGCACAGAATATGTGGTATTCGGCAACCGTGAGCCATGTCTATGGCACCCCTGATCTGGGGTTCGGTGGAGGGTCAATGGCCCTCCCCCGAGTCCTGGGGAAGGGGTCTAGTGACCCCCTCCCTACGCTTAGAATTAATGATTTGAATCTGTCATGTTTATTATGGCTAACTGTATTCTTAATTCTCCCCCACCCTTTCCAGGGATGGGGGAATCATTATTGCCCAAACTGACCATTGTACATATATTATTTATGCTTTTATGTTATGATTATTTATTCCTATCCATGTAATTATTGTTTGTTGTATATAACTCCAGTATATCTTAAGCCTTCAATAAAGTGACAACTAAAAGTAGATGTTGATCATTATCTAGTGAAAGCTAGAGAAGCGTAGCTTCTCTATAGTAAGGTGTCCACGTCTGTCACACTGCCGTAATCTAATTGAACTCCGGTGTCTGCCATTGATCCTCGGCGGATACCACAACTTTGGTGACAGCTGTGTGAGATTACGGCGAACCACAAGTGTAGAGCAGACGCGCATCTGAGGCTAAGGTACTCCCAGCAGTGAATCTGGCAAAACTGACGCAAGCAACCTGAATTACCCACCCTGGACAGCAAAGTTTAACTCTGCATCCGGCAGTTGTGGAAGCAAAACAGCGAAATCTGACGAATAACCGCGAGCAGCGCTGATATCTAACGGAGAATTGAGCGCCAAAAGGGCTGAAACAGGCCTGCGGACCGGCTGAAACAAGCCAAATACGTGTAGACGGCTGAAAATAGGCCAACTTTACTGCAAGAAATAGCAGGATCCGAACCAGTGGCGCTAGCAGGACGGGACATTCCCTGCCGCCGATAGGCTGAAACATGCCACATAGCTGCAAGCTGCGAGCTAACATACGGGTGTAGTGCACCAGAACAGAGAAAAACTACGTCAACCCCGAGTATCCTGAGAAGCTACAACGCAGCCACCCATCTAGAAGACAGATATTATATCACATTTGCAGGGATTACCACCCCAATGTGATGACCAAACAATAGATTTATGAGCAAAGCTTGGCAAACAAATTGTTGTGTTGTGATAAATCTAAGAATAGAACAGGCTTGGATTACTGTTTATTGTGATAACAGCTAAAAATAGAACAGAGTTGGTCAACAAATCTGTTATGTAATTGTGATAAGGACAGCAATAAAAGTTAGATGTAATATAATCAAAACAATTTCAAGCCCACAGCACAATAACAAATACACCCTTTATTCCAAGGGAAGGGGAGGGGGCCCCTTTCCATTTGAAGACAAATACAATCAGGGTTATATAACAGATAAGCCTGAGATTAAGAAGCAGAGGCCCCATTACACCAACACACAGTTACCCCCTCCCTCACAGTGGGAACGGACGGAGTTACCCCCGTCCCCTCACGCGCTTCCCCCTTCCTACCCACACTAGGCCAAGTCCGTCTGTAGTGTGGAGCTAGCGATCGGATATACAGAGCGCCATTCACGGGTAGCGCAACAAAGTGCGGAAAACCTCATAAATCCAACGGACGAAACGGACCAATGAGGGAGCGAGCTGAGGGGTGAGAGCGCGTTTTCCCCGTGTGCGCGGACTTGACGGCGCGAACGCGCGTTACAAGGACAGAAGATTCCACGTACACACACACACACACACACACACACACCTTCACACCAGAGCAGAGCTACTCCATAGCATCTAACAGGGGTATTTTTAGCAAATAAAGAATTGCAAGTTTCTTTCCTCCTAGCTCTAGTGTGATAAGGGAAAACCCAATCAGTTCCTGACAGCAGTTCAGACCCTCAACATCTATCTACCTCAACATCTATCTACCTCAACATCTAACCATTGATAAGTACAGCTAAGCTATACCTTTGCAACTAAAACTCCCAACCTAGTGATACAAACAGTGTTGGCTGTTAGGCTAGGAAGCCTCAAGTGACAACCCATTCATTGTATTCCTGTATAACTTTGTGCCCGCCGTTTCACCGTTGACCCAATGGACCAGCATCAAGTCCCAGGAGGTGACCAAGCCCCAGGATGGCTCCAGGATGACCCTCAGCCGGCACCAGCCGAGTACCGCAAGCTGATGTTGAGCAATCTGCCGGAGTATAGAGGGCCGCCCAAGCAGTCCTGGTCGGCACATATCCGCCGACTGGAAATGTCATGGGCGGCTTACCGCGTGCCACCTCATGATTCCCTCAACCGCCGCAACGCCCTACTACTGTCATTGGTAGGGCAAGCGGCGGAAATGGCGTCCCATCTGTTTGGCGAGGCAGGCCAAGCCTTGACCTACGAGCAGGTCAAGACCGAGTGTGAATTGTTATTTCGTCCTGCTTTTGAGTCCCAAACGCTTAAACAAGCGTTTAGGGACTACAAGCAACACTCGACAGAACCTATACAGGCGTACATATCAACAAAGTGCGCCTTGTATAGGGACGCCTACAATCATGAGGATCTTGAATTGTTGGTGGACGAATTAAACCGTGGAATTCGTAACGCCAATGTAAAACGCCTCATGATGAACCATGAAATTGCGAGTGTACCTGAGTACACTCGCAAGGCCATGTTCACCGTGACCATGGTTACTAAGCAACTGAAGGAGGGTGTGTGCTTAGTGGACTCGACCGACGGGCTGACTGGATCTGCCTGCATCCAGTTGCCCCAATATGACGAGTCGGAGCCAATGGAGATTGGCTCCTTGGCTCCGGGTCTCCACCAGATGGGGAAGGTCGCTCCAGATGACAAGGTTCCAGGCCGCTGCTACCGCTGCCAGGGGAGAGGCCACCGAGCTCGAGACTGTCCAACGCCTATGGAAGTTAGCCTAGAGGAGAGGCGCACCCAGCCACGCCGTGACCGTTCTGCCAAGTGTGAGCGTTGCCACTATGACGGCCACACGGCGGCCGAGTGTAGAGCTGACTGGGCCCAGGTAGCCAGCCGCAGGCGCACCGCCGACAAAGGTGCCCCTCCAGGGAAGCCCAGCAGAGTGGCCCATATGGAAGGGAGCGCGCCCCCAGCACCACCACCGCAAGCAGCCGCCTCCAGAGCTGCGGACCGAGCCGATGGGATGCCGCAGTTCGGGACTGTCCCAGCTAGGATCAACGTACTGGGCGGCGCGGCTGAGCCCAACCGGGTTGGCCTAGGCTTCAGTCTGAACCATCTGGGGCCAGAGCTGATACAGCCCAACAACATAGCCGAGCCAGAGGTGCTGAGGCCCCAGCCTTTCAGTCTCAATATGATGGAACCTGCCCGACCGAGCCTACCCAGCAAGAGTGGAGGGGCGCTGCCCAGCGTCCCTGAGACGGTGTATGGGGAGGCCCTGGCAGCCGCTGAACGAGAGAGGCAGGAGGTGCTAGCCAGCACCTCTGCATCGATGTATGGGACGCCACCCGGCGTCGCCACCTGGGATGATGGGGGGGTGCTATCCAGCGCCTCCCACCGTGTGCTTGGGGCGACAACCGTCGCCGCCACCGAGATACCTGGATCCTGGAACGAGCCAGCCTCCAACCTGATGTCTGGGGCGACCCCCGTCGCCGCCACCGAGAGACCTGAGTCCTGGAACGAGCCAGCGGTCCCAGAGGAAGGGGTGACACCCGTCACCCCCAGCCAGCCAGCGCCACCAGCCTGCAGTGAGAGCCCAGCTACATGCCAGCCAGCGCCACCAGCCTGCAGGGAGAGTCCAGCTACATGCCATCCAGAGCCCTCTACCAGCCAAGGGAACCCAGCGGCACACCATCAGGATAAGTTGAATTTGTTAAATGTATTGAATCCAAAACCTTGTAAACACCCAGCCTTGCCTGTGCCCCCTGCACTTGAGGCTGGGGAGATTGAAAATTGGGAAAATAAGGGCTTGCCTGTGCCACATGCACCTGAGTTCCTAGGGCAGGGGAGGGCATTGAGTAAGGGCGAGCCTGTGCCACATGCACTTCAGCCCCATGCCACTGGGCATGCCTTGGACCAGGGAAGGGAGCATTTAGGGCTAGGGGAGCCGACACCCAGGCAAGCGCCAGTCGCTTGCCAGTCTGTCATTGGGGAGGGTATCGGGGTGCCTCGGCCGCATACAGATAACGCTCAATGGAAATTTGTGTCTAGCCAGGAGCAGCCCAGCCGTGTCCAGCCCCAAGAAGCAGCCGTGACCAGAACCGGAGATCCCCAGCCGCGTGCCCGAGGAAGATGGTTACCTGGAAGCCTCTCCCATTGGTGGATGGTCCTGTGGGGCCTCCTTCTGGCAGCCGTGTGGCCTACAACCAGCTACGTCCTGGTGGGGTGGGACTGTGCCAACCCCACCCATGTCACGTCTTACAACAAAGAAAAGATGTGTGACACGGAGCCCCTACACCAGGAGGTGCCCCTGGGCCACGACATCCACGTCCTGCAGCAAGTCAAGGTGAGGGAAACCACTGGGTTCAGCTGTCAGCTCACCGTGTCCCAGTGGACATTCAGGTGTGGGGTATGGGGTCACCTCAAGGTGACCTCGGTCCCCACCCTCATGAGGCCAACCAAGATAGACCCAGAAGCGTGCCGAGACCTGGCCAGGAACCGAGTATACACGTTGCCAGGCAAGACCCAGCCACTGACGTTCCAGCTGAACCACCCCCTGTTCTTCACCGTTGATGTAGTGGGCGCCCTCGTCAACAGCCCCGAGGGGGTGGGTTGCGAGGGGGAGGACGTCCACTTTGAGGGCCAGCTCTACCGCAATGAATTAGTGCTCCAGGAGCGGCGGCTGCTGGTCAAGGAGGAGACCTATGTGGTGGAGGATGGACGGGTGGAGTCCCAGTCTGACCACCTGACCCTCGACTGTCCCCATTCTGAGCTGTCCTGTATCACTGGGGAAGCAACCTACGTGTGGGACCACCTGGGAAGAGATTGCCCCTTGAGGCTGATCCGCAGCCTCCAGCCCAGCCTGGTGAGGGATGCATATCTGGTTGACCATCAGGCCCAGTTTTTCATCAACATGACCAGCCCCACCTCAATTGTGAACTGCGACTTCGAGGCCCATGCCACCAACCATCCAGCGCTGTTTGTGGCAGCTGACCCAGCCGCGGCTGCGCTGCCCCGAGTGTCGGCCAGGGATGTTGACGTTCCCCTCCAAGCACAGATCCATGCAGGTTATATTGGATTCACCCTGGAAACACGCATGAGGAGCACTGCAGCAGAAGAAGTAGCGGCCAACTGCTGGAAGCTCCAGCAACTAGATCCGGCCCACCCGGTGCGTGTCCAGGGGAGCACGTTCTCGGTACTGAGGGGAGACATCCTGCTGCAGCTGACCTGCCAAAGGCACAAGTATGTTGTCCGCGAACACAAGGAGTGTTGGGACAAAGTGCCAGTGGAGCCCACAGGTTTTGTAGACGCCGTGACGCGGGTATACAGTGAGCACGCCACCAAGATTCCCTGTTCCTCCACCTACCCCCTGACTGTGCACGCAGAGGAAGGCTGGATAGAGTTGACCCCTGCTCCCAAGAAGAGGCCACCCCCGCTGGATACGCCCAAGCAGCTGTTGACAGACCCCTTAGATGACTTCAGTTCAGGTGGTCTGTATTCACAGGCTGAGTTGAACGACTGGCAACAGCTGCTGGCGTTCCCAGCATACAAGAGCGCCATGCTGACCGGCCTATCCTATGGCTCCTGCGTTCAGCAAGGCAGCTGTTCGGCCACAGGAGACCATGGGATAGTGTCCTACAACATTGACCGACTGGCGGAGGAAGGAGAGGCAGCCCTGGATGTCTGGGCAGGATTTAGACAAGCCATCCACGAGTGGGGAGATGGCGCCGCCATCTTGTGCTTGCTGCTGCTGATCCTCAAACTGCTGGGGGACCTCACCATCATTTCTCTGGCAGCAGCACAAGGAGGAGTCCGGGCAGCCCTGAATGCGATATCACAAGTGTTCCTGTACCACCCAGCTTTGTATAAGAAGGCGATGGCTAGAGCCAGGCTCAACCATGCCAAGTCCCGGGACTTTTCAGTGGACTGGGATGCCATCCCCATCGGCAGGGAAGCAGCCGAGGAAATGGTGTCTATGAAATCCACTGACAGCGGGCATGACCGCCCAGGTAGACCAGGACCGCCCTCTGGCAGACCCCGCGGCCCCTCAGGAGGACAGGCCGCTGCTCAGACACTCAACCTGGCAGCCAGTGCCCCAGCCGCTGCCAACAACAACCCGCAGGTCCCACTGCTGACCGTTCCAGCAACCAATGTGCCACCACCAAACCTGATACCTGCCGGCGCCGACCAACGTATCCAACCCAAGGCAGCCTCTGCCTTCTACCCCACGTTGGGAGCCCATCAACCCTAAGAAGATACTCACCACTAGGATTCCATTGAATCATTATCGTTTGTATATATTTTTAGCCCTAAGGAGCGGGCCGAAGGCCTCAACCACTGTCGGAAGTCTGGTAGGGAAATCATCTCCCAGCCTTCCGAGGGGAGAGTTGTGGTATTCGGCAACCGTGAGCCATGTCTATGGCACCCCTGATCTGGGGTTCGGTGGAGGGTCAATGGCCCTCCCCCGAGTCCTGGGGAAGGGGTCTAGTGACCCCCTCCCTACGCTTAGAATTAATGATTTGAATCTGTCATGTTTATTATGGCTAACTGTATTCTTAATTCTCCCCCACCCTTTCCAGGGATGGGGGAATCATTATTGCCCAAACTGACCATTGTACATATATTATTTATGCTTTTATGTTATGATTATTTATTCCTATCCATGTAATTATTGTTTGTTGTATATAACTCCAGTATATCTTAAGCCTTCAATAAAGTGACAACTAAAAGTAGATGTTGATCATTATCTAGTGAAAGCTAGAGAAGCGTAGCTTCTCTATAGTAAGGTGTCCACGTCTGTCACACTGCCGTAATCTAATTGAACTCCGGTGTCTGCCATTGATCCTCGGCGGATACCACAAATACATCTGTCAGGCCCCAAAAGTTTGTGTTGTGGTAAACTCCCCCAAAATGGTTCAAAAACTTCCCTGAACTTTCAGGGCTACCCTTTAGCCAATACAACCTAACCTTACCTGACCTAACATAATAAGCACACTAACAAAAAATTACCACTACCCCCCCTCTCCCAATCTTTGTCAGTGTTTACTTAGTATTAGTGCATAATCATATTTCTTTTTTGATCCATAAAATCTTTTATCCAGTAAATGATATATTTTTCAGAACTGGAAATACTAAAGGAGTTGATATCAGATATAACCATGAGGAGGAGATATTTGGAGATAACACTTTTGAGGAGCCAAGACTCATGGCCTCCACTGGGGGCAACAGGGAACAACAATATACTAGGAACTTATTTAGAAAATTAATCAGAGGCTAAATGAAGTCCTTTATAATATATCTAAAAAGTATTTATATTTTTGTATGAAAGTTTGAAAAAAAATAATCGAATTAATTTTGGGTATTTGTAAGTTTCAGGAGATTTCTTTAGGACAGGTTAGGTTATATTGGGTACTTGGTAGCTCCGCAGGGTTAAGTCACAGCTGATAAGCCCATAAGGGTTAAGCCTTTGTTGGTTAGGGGAAAAATACCAATACAGCACCTATAGGATTAAAATAAACCACAAGATATTTTCTAACAATGTCTTGCATGCAGAAATGAACCCCAACATACTCCTGTATTTCCCCCAACAATGAGCAGAATTTCACTAACCAGAATGATGGTTGCTCCTGAAGATAACTCTGAAAACTTACCTACCAATGATGCTGCTGGTGATTTATTTGCGGATGATGTTAGCGATGAAATTAGAGGTACTGGTGGATCCTTTGGACCAATGTCCAGACTCTTCCCACTGCAGAAAACACCAGTAACTGAAAAGACCCCAGAGGAAGAAGAGAGAAAGGTAGATGATAGTTATTCACAATTTTTATGGTTAATGTAATAGTCTTGCTTGTTTCACTTCACTAAGAGGAGTATAGTAATGTTAATAAAATTGCTTGTTCCACTTCACTTAGAGGTGTATAGTAACATTAATAATTTGCTTGTTTCACTTCACTTAGAGGAGTATAGTAACATTAATAAATTTGCTTGTTTCACTTCACTAAGAGGAGTTTAGTGGCATTAATAAATTTGCTTGTTTCACTTCACTAAGAGGAGTATAGTAACATTAATAAATTTGCTTGTTTCACTTCACTAAGAGGAGTATAGTAACATTAATAAAATAGCTTGTTTTACTTTTCTAAGATGTGTAAAGTAACATTAATAAAATTGTATGTTAAAAATGGATTATTACATTTGTTTGGGACCTTCTTGTCATATATTCATGCATATTAAGGCCCCAATCAGATGATTAATTCCACTAGTAAATGAGTGTAATTTCATGCATTTATTTAATAAATTTTTTATAGAATAGATTACCGTAAATAATTTTACACATTTAAAGAAAAAGACCACACTTTAATGTCAATTAAAATATAATTGTTAAATGAATTTACCCTCACCTACCTTTCACAAGTTGCAAAAAAAACAATTTAAAACATAGTTAAAAAATATTTTGATTAAGAAAAGAATCTGTGTTTTTTAATAAAAAGTAATGTAAATGAGAGATTATGTAATAAGGTGTATTTTTATACCTAGAAAATATTTCTTTTTGCTGAGCATTTGAAAAATTACTTCAAAATCTTAAACATAATTATATAACACATCTTAAACATTTTAAATATGTTAATACTATCTTTATAAATATAATTCAAAAGTTCAGAAATCTAATAGTACCAAAGCAAAGAAATTTAAATATATGATAATATGCTTTGTTTGGATATTAGTTAACATGTTTTGTTATATTTGTTATCATAAATTACACTTTTATAAAAAAATAACCTTTCTAACAGTTACTTAAATAATATTCCTTAAAATAGGAAGTATTCATGCTAAATTAGGAAATCTTCGTTTTATGGGTTAGTAGGTGCCCTGTAGGGTTAATAATGCATGGTTAGGCATAACTGAAAAAAAACTTTTATTTAGGTTTTTAGTTTACAGGTTAAGACATTTTTTTGGGATTAGGGGGGGTGTAACAATTATTGCTACAGATGGTGTTAAAGAAGGGAATGATAATTCAACAAAGTTGGGGTATGTAGGTAACTTTGCTCTAACCTAAAAAAAAAGCTATACCCCCATTTTCCAAATATATATCAAAATGAGGTGGGTGTTGGGTTTCTGTGCTCGACTATACACTTCAAGGGAAACCCCATTTTTCCTATTGATTTAAAAATAAAATTAATACTATAATTGTAGGACCATGTATCTGTGTATTATCAGTACTACCCAGGAATAAAACTAATACTATAATTGTAGGACCATGTATCTGTGTATCATCATTACTACCCAGGAATATAATTGATACTATAATTGTAGGACCATGTATCTGTGTATCATCATTACTACCCAGGAATAAAATTAATAATATAATTGTAGGACCATGTATCTGTGTATCATCATTACTACCCAGGAATATAATTAATACTATAATTGTAGGACCATGTATCTGTGTATCATCATTACTACCCAGGAATAAAATTAATACTATAATTGTAGGACCATGTATCTGTGTATCATCATTACTACCCAGGAATAAAATTAATACTATAATTGTAGGACCATGTATCTGTGTATCATCATTACTACCCAGGAATAAAATTAATACTATAATTGTAGGACCATGTATCTGTGTATCATCATTACTACCCAGGAATATAATTAATACTATAATTGTAGGACCATGTATCTGTGTATCATCATTACTACCCAGGAATAAAATTAATACTATAATTGTAGGACCATGTATCTGTGTATCATCATTACTACCCAGGAATAAAATTAATACTATAATTGTAGGACCATGTATCTGTGTATCATCATTACTACCCAGGAATACAATTAATACTATAATTGTAGGACCATGTATCTGTGTATCATCATTACTACCTAGAAATAAAATTAATACTATAATTGTAGGACCATGTATCTGTGTATCATCATTACTACCCAGGAATAATATTAATACTAGAATTGTAGGACCATGTATCAGTGTATCATCATTACTACCCAGGAATAAAATTAATACTATAATTGTAGGACCATGTATCTGTGTATCATCATTACTACCCAGGAATTCCAGCTTATTATCAAAATACTTTGTTTGGATAAATTCTAAGGAATACTTGTATGAAGTGCATTCAACCTGTTGAGGTACTTGGATTTGTGAATTTTTAAATATTTTTGTAGAATATGATAATTATGGGTCAGTAATAATGTTCTAACAATGTTTTTGTTACATCTAAAAATGTCTATCTTTTCATTGTTAAGGTTACCATTTCAGCTAAACATTTGTAAGCATAAATCACAAGAATACCATTTTACATCAGTATTTCATAAAAAAGGGCATTGAAAGCAATTCCCCTTTCCATGATAAGTATCTTTCAAACTTTTTGTAATTTGTCTTTATAGAAAAAAACTTTTTGACAATCACAAAATCGTTTTATCCTTTGTACATATAATTTTATGGCTTTTAAATCACATAAATTAAAAACAACATTGTATAAAATTAAATAAAATTTGTGTAAATACATATTTTAATCATTTATTAATAATTATAAAACATTTTTAAAAATAAAATTTTAAAAGTTAAAATAACTTTTTATAATTATGCAGTGGTAGCTATTCTAACAATCAATTCTACAAAAAATCACAAAACCTTTTAAAGTAAAGTGGAAGTATATTTTGTTTTTTTTCATCTAATTGAAGAGGGTGGGTAAGAAGGGGAAGAAAAGGGGAAGGGGGTTGTATTGTTTGTCAGAATCACATTCCCTTTTTCCTTATAATTATGTAATTAATGTATTTCTATTTTATTAATATTTTAACATTTTGAAATATATTAAAATGCCTAAAAAGAGGAGAGAACCAAATTAGTGCAAATATTATGTTTAGGCATTTTAATATATATCTAAAAGCAAAGATACAAATAATGTTTAGATTCGATAGCTGCACTAAAAAGTCTTTTAATTATAGTGGTACCTAAAGTTTTATAACTTTGAGTACTTTAATTGAATCTTTATTGTTTGGCTAAAACTTAAAGAGTCCAAATGTGTCAACCAATAATTTTTAACCTTTAAAAAGGAATTTATGTTGGGGAAATATATCAATTTATCATCCATTGTTTTTTCCCTTAAGATCCCAAAAACTTACAAAGAATAACTAATTTTGCAAAAAAAAATGGCTTATAATGCAGTTATTTTTCATAAAACATTTGCTACTTTTGGTCGCAAATTATTCTTGTTTAATTACTATAGCACATATATTAACTTTGCTGTTGTGTATCTACATATCATATTATTATTATTATTAGTCTATGAAGGCAGGCTGGCCTATCTATCTATCTATATTATTATTAATCTATGTTGTACCTATATCTAATCTATAATTTTGTACTAATTAATCGATGAGATAATTGTTTATTTATTATTATTCTTGCTAATTAATAATAAAAACTGCTGCAAAAACGGTTTTTTTCTTATTTTTTTTTATAAAGATATAATATTCTATAAGACATATTTGTTTGTATGTTGAAGGTTTAGTTTACTGTGGCATAGTTGCTCTATAATAAGTGAATATAAATATACCTTCTGCTAATGACTACTCCCTTAGAGGCCTCTAGAAGCAAATAAGGACAGGAAGGAGTGGGCATTCCTTCTTAAATTTTAGTTTAAAATAAAAATAAAAGAATTTTATTATTATTTCTAGAGCAAGGTATGAAGAAGATTTACAATAAAGGAGAACCATATCGATTCAGTTGTTATATGCAATTTTGTATAAGGATTGACATACATTTATATGTAAAAATCTCTGTAAAAATACGCCCGTAGAGACATCTGAATGCTGACACAAACGGTGCTGAAAATACTTAAAATGCTAAGTTAATCGATATATAATTACTTGGATGTTGCACCAGATTTTTTTATGTATTCTATTGAAGTGATACTTTCAGCTGGCTAAAATAACTATCTACATCACAATAAAAACATTACTCTATATTTTATACAATAGGATGAGACATTTGTTCAAAATAGTAACAACTGTGAATGCGCCAAGCTATGCGCTAGTCATAAATAATGAAGTCACAGGCCCAACATAGTAGCAGAGAGAAGACGAAGAAAGTCCCTCAATGACGTAATAAAAATTAGGGATGAGGAGATGAGGAGTGGGAAAGAAAAGCCCCAGGATAATCCCTCGTTTTTCCGAAGTAACATGCTGATTTTTGAGCAGAGATATATGTATAATGTATATAGGGTTCTTCTTTACAATGTAGCTTCTCATAGGTTTGGAAAGCTTATAATTTATTATGTTTTGGGGAGATCACCACCATCCTCTCAAGAGAAATCAACCCTATAGAATAAATGACCGCATAAAATTTTTTTCTCACTTTTTCCTTTAACAAGGATGACAACATTCATAAAAATGGACGTACAGACATTCTGGCAATGATTATAGAGTTGTTACGCTTTCTAAATCGTACCTAACTACCAAAGGAATCACCATGCAAAGTTTGATATCGATAGGACAATTCTAACATGCCTAAGATAACGAAAAAATATATCCGTTTCGGACGGACCGACCTTAATTATAGAAAAGCTTCGCTTTAAAAAAGGGGAAGGGTGCGACTTCAACCCCCCCCCCTTACCTCTAGTACCCCTTAACCTATAGGGGCGTCGCCTCTATAATATAGAGCATATGTCACATAAACAAGTGATTTTGACCATTTTCAATGCTTTTACAAGTGTTATAATTTTATAGTTGCATTAAATAGTATGTAGATGAATACTAATCATACATTGTGTTGATTTTAATGCAAAACTACTCTATTATTCAATATTCACTGGTGCCTACGCCATATCCTCAAGGTAAAGGTGGTGGAAGTCAGCATAATAGCCTAAAACCACCCCTGACTGCCTAATAATTTTATATTGTCATTTTTATAGACAAACATATTAAGAATCTTACTATGATTTTTATAAGCCTAGAAATTTAGTGATCTTAAAATATAAAATTGTATAATATAGAACTCTAACAAGTTTATTCTATTAATGATTAATTAAATTATAGTGATGCCAATATGATATTCTTATATAAAAGTAACTGGTTATTTGTCTGTGTGTACCATAATATCTCGTTAACAACTGGACCAAAATGGTTCTCCTTTACAATGAAGCTTTAAAAGGTCCAAAGATGGTTTATAGCTCATTTTTGAGAGGGGCCCCTCCAACCTAAAAATACCTCCACTGCAAGTAAATACAAATAGAATTTGAAAAGCTAACATAACTTTTATGCATCTATTTTCTAGTAGAAATAAAGTATACATCTGTATTTTTTTATTATTTCGGACTATTCAATATTTTAGTTTTAAAATTAGTCAATCCCCTTAGTTTATTTAATTTTGAACAAATTACACAAGTAATAAAAAATATTAAAAGTTATTTAATTTAAGTTATGTTAGTTATTTTATTAAACAAGAACAAATTTTTATCATTTGTGTATTGACAAAGGGTTAGGAAACCTATTCCTGTATGTGAATTATTAGCGGTTACGCCCTTAGAGGCCTCTAGGGGCACTTTAGGAGGGGGGAGTTAAATTCAATAACCCAATTTTTTGTGGGGGTGTTTAATTTTTTTTCTAGGGGTTAATTATATTTTTAGGGTGGTGGTATTCTCCCCCCCAAATAGTTATAAACCATCCCAGGACCTATGAGAAGCTACCCTGTAAATGAGAACCTGATCGGTTTAGCGGTCAATCACACAGACAAAAAGACATCCTGTTACTTTATTATAAGGATTACTTTTCTTTTTTATATTGTAATGGATAAAATATCGTTTTATATAAGATACAAATAATAATATGTAGCTGCGGCTGCAGCTTTAACATAACGACGAAGCTGAGTGTGGCTGAGTGATTGGATAAAGTTTGGTAGCTGCAGCTGAGTCCTAGTTGGTGCAGCTTAGTAAGCCAGTTGGCTGTCGGTAAGGCTTCTATAAGCCGCGAAGCTGAATTCTGTTTGGGTTGCAGCTGGGCCTTACTCTTTTCCTATTCATATAAAAGATGGACGGAAGTAGAGACGTACTGACGTGCGAGCATACAAACATTGTAGAGTAGTTTCGTTCAGAGAGAGAAGGGACAATGAGCTGTTTATTATACTATCTATAATACAAAGTAGAATGATATCTGTCCTTTCGTCTGTCACGTAAGATCTCGGTAACCACTGAACCGATCGGATTCTATTTTTCAGGGTATATACCTATTGGTCCTGTGATAGTTTTAAGCTATTTTCTTGGGGATTGGGACACTCCCAACCCCCCAAAAAATGAAAATTTCCACCCCCCCCTCTCAAATTTTTTTTAGGCAGTTACTTCAAAATAAATGGCAGCACCAGAAATTCTTAATTTTTATTTTTTTTAAATTACCTCTTGGGGCAAAGTCGCTTGTACTACTTATAAAGTCTTATAATAGTTATTTCTCGCATCGTATTATATATAAACGGCTTTCCGCGGATATAGAATGGATGCGAACCGGTTCCTATCCACTGGATTCGAATGAATACGAGAATAATGTTTTCTTATTTGTTGGCTCAACAACTTTGGGGACATTTAGTCAATTTTGATTGGTTGGTTTATTAAGATGAGTGTTCACAAGTTTCAACCACTAATTGTAATCTACAGAAGGAATAATTTTGTGTATATTCCTTGGGGATGTACATCAATTAATCATCCGTTGTCGTATCCCTTTATATCGTTGCTTATTAACAAATTTAACCTTGTTTTAAGAAAGTGATGTTAAATGACATAAAATGCCACCATATGTGACAAGATTTATCAAATATTGCTTATCGACAAGTATATTGATTTTCATATATTGGATGCTCACAGCTTTTGAGGGTAAGTATACATTTATCAAGGCTCGGCAGGCGCGCTTAACCCGCGTGATAGCTTTAGTGAAACAGTGATATAATAATAAGATTCAGATGTATGTCATTGTCTAAACCTGTTCATAAACAGACAATTCATCTTTTCAGATTTTTTTTGCATACCAGTGGGTTTAAATTGAGGCTAGAGCGTTGCTGAGGCGCATCTGCCAAGTCTGATATTTATAAAAGCATAGCAACTCTGCAAATACCTGATTGTCTGTTTGTAATTTGTATAAGAGTTGAGGTATTGGTTTATTAAAATCTACCAGCTACACCCCTAGAGGCCTCTAGGGTCAACTAACCACTCCCCCCCCCCCACACACACACAGAAGCAGAAACAGATCCTGTTACTTTATCATGAGGATCCTCTTCTTAGTTCTAAAGTACTTTATGAACAGGAAACCTCCATTTTTTTAAAATAAATTGAAAATGATAGTCATTCGTGTATTAGTGTGGTTTGCCTTACTTTTTGGTAAGGTTAAAAACTAGCACACCCCCTCTCCCCCCCCCCCCCCCCTCTTATTCTTTATTTATTTTATATAAATTGTTAGGGGGGTTCTGTGTGCGCCAACTATTGCATGTGAAATGACCATATTTGTTTCTGTTAATCAAAATATATATATTGATTTAGATGACGGGAATGTAAGATATTATTTTCACAAGACCTGCAAGTGTTATAGGTAAGTATCTTATTTGCGGTTATGCCCCTAGAGGCTTATGGGAGTACTTGATGGATGTCGGGTTGAATTCGACAAAAAAAAAATTGGGGGGGGGGGGGGTGGCGGAGTCAATTTTTAGTTTTAGTTTATCAGTTCCAGGAGTTTAGTGTGTCTGTCTGAA